>NW_028270159.1:100942694-101248694 GCF_037043375.1 Chiloscyllium plagiosum | reverse complement strand
TAACACAACAGTGACACAGAGACAGGGTTTTTATCCCCACTTCAACGGCTTCACCTCCAAACAGCACAGGTGGGCGGCATGGTGGCACAGTGGTTAGCACTGCTGCCTCACAGCGCCAGAGACCCGGGTTCAATGCCCGCCTCAGGCGACCGACTGTGTGGAGTTTGCACATTCTCCCCGTGTCTGCGTAGGTTTCCTCCGGGTGCTCCGGCTTCCTCCCCTCGTCCAAAAATGTGCAGGTTAGGTGAATTGGCCACGCTAAATTGCCTGTAGTGTTAGGTGCAGGGGTAAATGTAGGGGAATGGGTCTGGGTGGGTGCGCTGCGGCGGGTCGGTGTGGACTTGTTGGGCCGGGCGGCCTGGATCCACACTGTGAGTGATCTAGACCCCATTACACAGAGATACACACCAAAATACGAAAGTACTGTCATGTTAACACACAAAAGGCACAAACAGGCGAGGTATCAAAAGTCACATGTTGTAATTCTGAAGCTTGTGATTTCAAATAAACTTGTTGGACTCTGATCTGGTTTTGTGTGACATTGATCTTGTCCATCCCAGTCCAACAACGGCACCAAGATAGACACCGATCTGTATGCACAAGCAAAACACGCACTGTAATTGACACACTTATATACATTGACACACACACACCCACGCACACACATACCGACAGACACGTATAGATAGTCACACACAGATTAATTGACGGAAACATACAGCTAGACTCAGAGGGTGGTGCACATACACACAGACACAGACACGCACAGAAATAGAAGGAGATGCCCAGAAATGCATGCATAAAGGGAGACAGAAATACAGACAGACACAGAGACACACACACACAAAGGCAACACATGGAGACACATAAACACTCGCATGCATGCACTCATAATCACATGCACACAGATACTCAGACATATACTCACAGACAGACACTCAGAGACATACATGCATAGAGAAACACGCAGTCATACCTGGAGTAGCACACAAATATTGCGGATGACAGCCAACGTGAAGAGTCTAATAGAATGGTACTAAGGTTGATGGAGGCGTGGATAGTGGCAAAGGATGTAACAGGTTACAGGGGTCATAGATAAGCTGCAGAGCCGATCTGAGAGGTAGAAAATGGAGTTTAATGTGGAGAAGTGTGAGATGATTCACTTTGGAAGAGGTAACAAGCATACAGAGTACTGGGCTAATGGTAAGATTTTTGAAGTGTGGATAGGTTGATATGGATTGCGTTTTGGAGCCATGAAGTCATGTTGGAGCTGTACAAAACTCTTGGTGCTGCCACACTTGAAGTATTGCATGCAGGTCTGGTCGCAATATTATAAGAAGGATGTAGAAGCATCGGAAAGGGTGCAGATGACATTTAGCAGGATGTCTTCGTTAGAGACAACAGGGTTGAGAGGAGCCTTAATAGAGATATACAAGATGCTCAGAGGATGAGAAAGCATGGACAGTGAGAGCCTTTTTCCTCAGATGGTGATGGCTAGCACGAGGGGACATAGCTTTAAATGGAGGAGTGATTGATAAAAAACAGATGTCAGTGGTAGTTTCTTTACTCAGAGAGTAGTAGGAGCGTGGAATGCAATGCCTGCAGCAATAGCAGATTTGCCAACTTTAAGGATATTTAAATAGCCATTTGATATACATCTGCACGAGAATGGAATAGTGTAGGATACATGGGCTTACGATTGCTTTCACAGGTTGGTGCAACATCGAGAGTTGAAGGAGTTGTACTGCTCTGTAACATTCTCTGTTACAAGAATTCCTTTTTTGCCTAAAACTAAATGAGAAATTAGTAGATTTTTACGAATGTACGTGATGGTGGAAAATTGTGCATAATCTTAGCTGGACAGTTGTGAAGAAACCAAACAAACGTGGTCTGCTTAGCAGAATGCGAGACTGCCTTTGTGAGGATTAAGGGAATTTGAATCAAAGAACCAATATCGACCATCCCTGAGTTTTCCAGAGTTTTCAAATGGCAGTTCATGCTGGTGACTTGGGGCTGTGTGCTGTCGTGTTACAAGACGATGAATCAGGAATAGACATGTTCATAACGTTCTACTCTTGGAAAGAATACGCATCATAGTAAAATTATTTTCCAGAGAAATAGAAGCTTTAGGATTGCTGCTGGCTCTCCAATACCATGAAGTCGATATCAAACAAGGATGAATGAAATGCGAACTTACAATGATCAGAATCTATTGGCCTTCACTGAAAATTTTCAAACAGAAAATGCAAGAACACGTTGCATGGAACACGTAATACATGTGCCAATGTATTGCCTCAAGTGTCAAATTCTGAAGTAAGTGAAAGGTATAAGGAACGCTAATTGTTAAACGTTGTCAGGTGGGAGAAAGAAAAAAATGGATTTCAGTCTGATGCTTTATTTTTGTACATTATGTACTTTTGAAAGCAAATGCATTTTTGAAAAGTATTTCATTTTTAAGAAGTCTGAAGCATATGAAGAGCGTTTTTTTCGAAATCTGGAGTTTAATTGTTGACTAAAATGAGAAAAAAAGAGTTTCAAAAGAGAGGTTTGGTGCAGGATTCTTACATGGTTCAGATGCAATTCATCTGACAATGAGAGTGACCCAATGATTGAAGTGCTTGCAAATAAACAGGTACTAACAGATAGAGCCCTGGTTTAGAGCATGTAGTTGCTTGGTTTGTAAACCACCGACCAATTATCAATGCCTACAGCGACGTGATTGTTTCTCAGCCAATTGAACCACTTCGGGCACTGAACTAGATCCAGAGAGGCCTCTGACCTCCAGCTGATAGGAACTCTCTCTCCGTTCTCTGCAGGAAAAGTTCCTTTAAGCCAGAAGAAACCTGGTTAATTTGTCCTTCTGTAGTTCCTGTGAGCTCTGCCGTTTAATGAGGATGATGGACAATGTGTATGATGTGGATCTGACCTCTTGCCTCTTGTAAATTAGTAGGAGCCTACGAAGAGGGAAGACTGTGATTCAGCATTCTGATCAAAAGAGAATCAATACAATCAAATCATTTTCAATGTGAAGTGGAATTGGAACTTCCTTCACAGGTTTTCCCACCATCCGAAACACTATTTTTATTCTAGTCTGCATGTGTGTACACGTGTGTGCGTATGAGTGTGTTTGTGTGTGTAGAAGAGGTTTATAGATTTAATTTGTTGGGTAAAGACTGATGGCCAATAATAGTTTGGCTGTTGCTGGAGTCTAATTCCTTACCATAAATTGCAAGTACCAGACAGTGCAGATGACTGGTCAATGCTTTCTGTTAACATTCGTCGAAGGGAATGGCAAATTGTACGTACATTTTTTAATCACTAACTTTTGTAACAACTGAAAGAAGAGCGGGTCATGATTTCCAGTGCAGAGACCCAGAGAGGTGTGATATCTCTAAATCACCTTGGAAAAAATTAAGACAAAGGTATTCTAAAGAAACTAGATTGGACTGCAAGGAAAGTTTCCCTTCCATCTATTGCATTTAAAATCTTAATAAAAATATATCTTATTTATTTAAAAAAGATACTTACACATTGCGAGTTATAAATGCAATACAGTTCTGTGCAATAGCATAACAGGAAAACCAAATCGTAGGAGTTTGAATCTATCTAAAAAAAAACCAAGACACATCTTACACACAAAGCTTATATTTAAAAGGACTTGAGGCACTGGAATGTCTTGATAATTGAACAGCTTCTCATTGTGTATTGGCTGAAAGACCTTAACTGGTGATCTTTCCCGTCTACACCTTGGAGGCAAGTGCTGCGAACTTTCATGCATCCCAGATCACATAATCCTAACCCTTGGAGGCAAGTGCTACGAACTTTCATGCATCCCAGATCACATAATCCTAACCCTTCGAATGGGCCAGACTGCAACACTCTATCGGTGTCAACTCATTGTTCTGGAAGACGACCTGTTTCGGTTAGACCAAAGAGCATCTAACACCGGGTTAATGTTCCTCCAGGTGCAGTCGATGTTTTTATCGATGTATGTCCTGGGGATCAGGAACAGGGAGCACAGACTTGAACTGTCATTGGGTGTCTGAAGAGGGATGGAAATTAAACACATAGAAAAACTGCAGAAGTGCATTGGTACCGATTCTGATGTCATTCTGATTGGTCCTTAACTAAGTGTTTTCTCACTTTAAATATTCAAATTACATCACTGACCCACCAGTTCCCACTTCAGGGACTGTCCTGTGAAGAGAGATTGAGGAGTTTAAGCTGACAGTCACCGGGTATCAAAAGAAGGAAGGAGATCAAACTGAGGAATATAAGATGCTCAAGGGCATTGGCAAAGTAGATGGACAGAGGATGTTTCCTCATGTGTGCCAATGGGGAATGAGAGTTCGCTGATAGAGGATAAGGGTTTAGCAGACTTAAATCAGAGATGTGGAGGATTTCATTCCTCTCAACGGATCATGCATCTGCAGAATTCACTCTCTCAGAGAGTGGTGGATGCAGGGACATTGAGTAATTTTAAGGAGGAAATTGATAGTTTTTTTCATCAGCAATGGCTTGAGGGGCTACAGAACGAACAGGAAAGTGGGATTGATCCCAACTTGCGATCAACTATGATCATAAGGAAGGGATCGAGGGGCTGAATGGCCTACTGCTGCTCTTAGCTGTAATATTCTTGAGTTGTGACGTTCGAGAGTCTGTAGAGTCTTGGAGGCTCGAGAGTGTGGGGCTGGAAAAGCACAGCAGATCAGGCACAATCCGAGAAGCAGGGCAATCGATGTTTCAGGCATAAGCCCTTCATCAGGATGAAGGGCTCTTCTCTGAAACGTGAATTCTCCTTCTCCTTGGATGCTGTCTGACCTGCTATGCTTTTCCAGCACTACACTCTCGACTCTAATTTCCAGCATCTGCAATCCTCACTTTTTGCTGGAGTCTTGTAAGGTGACCACCAATGCATCTATTACTGTTTGGGTCATTTCCTTTAATACTCTGGGATATCAGTTACTGGGCCTCAGGGATGTATCTGCCTTTAATCTCATCAGTTTGCTCAACACCATTTTCTCACTCACCCTGATGTCATTCTCACTAACTCTTTCGAACAGAGAGGGTCGAAGGAGACCTGGGTGAGGTTTTCATCTACTGTTCCCTCACTGAAGGCTCGGTAACAAGCAGGGGTGATTTTAAAGTGAAAAGCAGGAGTTTTAAGGGGGATTTCAGAGAATTTGTTCTCCCAAATTGTGGCGCGGGTCTGAAATGCACTGAGAGGTTAGTGGAGACAGAAATCTAATCAGCTTTAACACGTATTCGGGGAAGCACTCAAATGCTATATGAATCAAGGATATGGGCCAAATGGTGGAAAGTGGGACTTGCGTAGTTAGAGGGCAATTTGTTTTCACAATGAGCTCGATGGGCTGAAGTGCCTCTATGAATTTTCCCTCTCATTGGTCACTCTGTCTCCCCATATTATCTGAGAGTTTTTTGTGTCCTCCTTTGTGAAGACCGAAGTAAAGTATGTATTTAATTTTGTTTCCCATTATTTGCAATTGAATTTTTTACTTGATTGTGGTCGTATGGTGGCTCAGTGGTTAGCACTGCTGCCTGACAGTACCAGGTTCCCGGCTTCGATCCCACCCTTGGGCGACTGTCTGTGTGGAGTTTGCTCCCTGTGTCTGTTTAGGTATCTCCCACGATACAAAGATGTGCACGTCAGGTGAATTGGTTGTGCTAAATTGCCCATAGTGTCAGGTGTATTAGTCAGGGGGGGATGGGTGGGTGTGGACTGTTTGGGTCGAAGGGCCCGTTTCTACACTGTATGTAATCCAGCCATTAATTCTTTTCTCTTGTTATGCCTAAAGAATATGTAACAATCTTGTTTTTGTTCTCTGCAAGCTCACACTCATTCTCTACCTCTCTCCCACTTAATCAACCCATTTGTTCTCCCTTGCTGAAAACTAAACTGCTCCCAATCCTCAAGTTTTTAAAATATTTTTAACCAATATGTATGCTGGTTCTTGGATTGAAATCACAGACGTGTTACAGCCTTAAAATCTCTATAGACTTCCCGCAGATATAAATCCCAGGCTGCATTAATTTCGTGCCTCAATTTTAATGCATTCGGATGCGACACTACAGACCAGTTCACGGAGTAAAATGCTTGACGTATTCCACAGTATTTCTAAAATAGTGTACGTATTTATTGCCATCATTGGTGTTCCTGGTAAGTGACAATAACTAATTAAGGTTCGCGAATCTGTTTGCGAATTGGTTATTGCTTTTACTAAAACAGAAATTGCTGGAAAACCTGTAAATATAGACAGCATCTGTGACAGAATTCAAATTAATGTTTCCCCGTGTGGCGATGGTGCTCCTTTAAGTCACGTTATCCTTGTTGTTTTTTCAGAGATTTTCTGAAGGACACAAACTCCATGAAGTCTATGTTGAAGAGTTATAGGGCCAATTTGAATATAGCCAACGTATACCTCAGGGAAAAGTCTTTTAAGTTTTAAAAAGTTACTTGTACAAAGAAAGGGGAGTGCCAGTTCTCCCAGGTCAGCTTTACCCTAGTTTGGTCTGGTTTGTATAAAATGCTACTGGACCCGAAAGAAGCAGTTCCACGTTGATCCTCCTCTCTCTCTCTGACATACTTCCTGTAAGACCCTTGATTTGATTTTAACTTTTGTGCTAAGACCATTTATGGGGATTGTTGCTCCTGTTCAGAACAGCATCATTAATTTGGTTAGTCTGTTGTGCTTTAGAAAAAAGGTAAGTTATTCCATCCACTCTTCTCTTTTCTTTGTGTGTCATTCGGTAATCTTGTGAATAAAGTATGTTTTGTTCAAAACTAAGTGGTTTCACCAGCTGCATTTCTTCTGGAATATGCATGTTTCACATGCTTAAAATAATTGGCAAAGTTAGGGTCTGGGCTACTTTCTTGAAATGTTTTAAGGGTGTCTGACGTGGTCCATAACACACTGATTTCTCTAAACAGATGCTGCCATAGCTGCTGAGCGTTTCTAGCCACTTATGTTCAACTTTTCGGTATACAGCAATTGCAGTTATATCAGATTTATTTGCTTACTGCCCTTGTTGAGGGATTGATTGCCATTTACATACTGATCCATTATCCTTTTGTGATGTTCAGCAATCGTCACAATGCTCTCACCAAATAACAGGGCTGCTGTTTCACTTCCGAGAGAGATTATTAGAGGTGGTTTAACCGAAGGCTAACTATGTAACAGGTGAGAAGAAAGAGTGAGAAGGAGAACCCTTCAGGGTAACTTCTGCCGATGTAGGGAATTGAATCCATATGTTTGGTGTTTCGTTGAAGCTCTTGAGTCAACACAGCCTAGTTGAACACTTAGCTCAACCAAGCTTCCTAAATAAGTAACAAAAACAGAAATTGTGAAGAAACTCAGATGATCTCGCAGGATCTGTGGAGAGAGAGAGAAAGCAGAGTTAACTTTTTGTGGTCAGTGACCCTTCTTCGAAATCTTTCTTTGAGTTCTGGACAAGGATCACTAGGCTTGAAACTTTAATTACTTTTATCTTCGTCCACACATGCTGCCAAACCTGCTCAGTTTTTCCCACAGATTCTGTCTTTTTTTGTTTTAGATCCCCAACATCGGAACTTTTTTCCTGAATCCTGAATGTTTGACCCTTTGCTACGACGTCGTTCATTTGCTTCCTGATCACCAGCCCTGTGTCTCATGCACTTAGCCAGTTCTCCGAATCTTTGATATCTGGCAGCACTGCGCGCTATCGATTCTGATTTGAGTAGGAAGATCAATCCAGAAGAAGGAGGAATCCAATGCAATATAAAAGAATACTGTGTGTGGATTATTACATTGAGAGGACTCCATGTATTACACAGATCCGCTATCAATGTGCAATCTTGCAAAGTTCATTCACTAACTGGATCACTTGACCCATTGGCCACTCATTGGAAGGATTCACTGACCAAATATCGTTGCATTCAGTTCTGATGACTGACTAGGGTGACTCGAGGACATGTGCAACACAATGTCGATGTAATCGTGGTAAAATGACAATGGATATGAGTCAATAACAGTAGTGAATACCCCACCTTGAAAATCCAAGAGTCCTGTGAGCACGACTAGCACTGCTTTATAAATAATCATAGAACCCTGCCAGTCCTGCACGCCAACCCCCTTGAACCATGTTTCTATAATAGCTATGATGTCCCTGTCCCATGTCTCCAGTCATGCCCGGAGTCCATTTGCCTTACCTGTCAGGCTTCTTACATTGCACTAAAATACATTTGGTTTATCAGTCCTACCTCGTTGTTTGTTTTTTTCCTTCCTGCCTTCAGTATTTGATGTGCTCCTCTTCTAAACGGTATCAGCCTCAGACTTAGCAAATTGCTCACACTCCCCCCTCCGATTGCTAAGTTTAAATCCTCCTGAGCAGCTCGAGCAAATCTCCCCACCAGAATATTGGTTCTCTTCCAATTCGGGTCCAATCCGTCCTTCTTGTACAGGTGACCTTTGCTCCAGCAGAGATTCCAATAATGCAGAAATATGAATCCTTCTCCACTGCACCTCGAAAACCTCAGTCACTAATTCATCTGTGCAAATCTTGTATTCCCACTCTCATGAGATTGTGGCATACGGAGTCATGACGTTTTAGGTACCTTTGAGGGCTTACGTTTTCAATCCTATATTATCCCCTCAGAACATTTCCTTTCTCTTCCTATGTCCCATTGTCTCCTCACAGACAGCAAAAGGTCATTACTCTATCAGTTACCACTTATCGCATTCCACTGGCCCACTCACGAACTGACTCTTATTTGCTTTGATTCCTTCATTCACTGCTCACTCTCCAATTCCCATCTTTTCCATTGGCTCAGGGTCTTAGATGGTCAATAGTCAACATCTGTTGCTTCTGTTGTGTCGAATGTATAGGCTTGCTGTCAGGTTACTGCAAACTTCCACTAGAAACCTGAATGGAGGACATCAGCCTTTTTATAATTCCTGTCGCATTCTGAGATTTTTGTTTGGGATCTTAATCCCAGACCCCATTTTTTGTACGAGAATATATGCAAGGAAAGAACTAATCCAGAGGCAGTAGATGTTGATGGCGTGTGGAGAGGTTCTTGTGTATCTGGGCAGTGATTGGAAAACATAGAACTAGTTGTGACTTGAGCTGTTTCAAGTAGACAGAGTGCTTAAACCCTATTTGGAGCACTACAGGCAGATCTGGATACCAGATGTTAGGAAAGTTAGATTGTCCTTCGAAGGAGTACAATGCAGGTTTACAAGAATAATATCTGGACTTTTGGGTTCAGTTACGCGGAGAGATTATACAAACTTAATCCTTTCCTCTGGAATTTAGAAGGTGAAGGCATGATCTGATCAATGTGTTCAAGAAATTAACGGGAAAAGACGAAATGGATAAAGATAAACTTCTTCCACGGTTCAGGATTAGGATGATGTTATCGTGGTTGAATTAGGCCAGACCATTAAGAAGGGATATTCAGACACACTTCTGCACACAATGGGTGGTAGAGCTTTGGAATTCTCTTAAACAAATGAGAGTTCTAAATTAAACATATATTTGATTTAAAAAATATTTTGAATTTATATGGGCTAAAAAATATAAATAGAGATAGGCCATAGATTAACCATGACCCTATTGAATACTAGAACAGACATGAAGGGCTGAATGGCTTATTCCTGTTCCTAGAAAACTATGGCCAAAAGTGGGTGTATAAATGTCTTTTCGCGCACTGGAGATTTTCCCATGAGGTCCGATCATCTAAAGGCCCCACCTCCCGATCGCTCTGCTCTAAGATTTTCTCCATCGTTTCAGCCCAACTGCGCGTTCATAATTTATTCGACTTTTCATACTCCTGATAACGTTTATTGTTAAATCAATGATTCGTTCCGCTATATAACAGAATCAGTTAATAGTGTATTTGCTAGAGTTGAGATGAATGAGAGGAAACTCTCATAGCGCCCTGCAAAATTCCACCAGAGATGTTCAGGGTATACACAGAACGGCCGTTTCCAGCGAATCCAGGGGTCCAAATTTAAGGATTCACAATTTGACATACGGAACTGAGATGAGGAGAAATTTCTTCATCCAGAACCTGTGGCATTCGCGGCAGAGAAAGCAGTCAATATGAAAACATTGTGTGATTTCAGGAAAAATTGGATTATTGTCCTTGCAGTCGAAGGAGCCAAAGGATATGTGGGGATAAACAGGAAAAGGAGACTGAAATGTGTAACCATCCCTGATATTAGGGTTTTGCCGAGCATTCTGGAAGGGATCAATTAACAAAACCTGATCCTAATATTTTTGTCTTACTTTCCTTCTGTCGCCTCCTCATCATCCTGCCCCCACGTAACTGATATCCACCTTTTAGCTTTCACTGTTTCTTTAAATATTTGGACCTTTCAAAGGTTTGCCTTTTGAACAAAATGCATCAAACTGAAGCTATAACTCGATCTCTCTGTCCACAGATGGTATCTGGTAGATCAAAATTGATTTCTGATTATTTGTACAAGGATTGGCAGGTAATTCTGAAACTCACGTTGTCCACACACTGTGGATCGAAACTTTCTTGGAACTATTCTTTTCAACGTGAACGTTTTTCCTTCAGGAAGTCATGTTGGTTGCCGGTTTTGACCAATAGTCTGATTGGCAGGTCGCTGAGGAAGGTCACAGAACAAGAATGGACTGTTCCAGAAGCAACTAATTTAACAGCAATCCAGGAATGGGAGAGATCTCCAATCGTTGGATAAGGTTTTTGGTCACAGTATTGAGTACAGGTTTTGGGGGGGTCATATCGCGGCTGTAGAGGACAATGGTTCGGCTACTCCTGCAATATTGCGTGCAATTTTGGTCTCCATCTTATCAGAAGGATGTGAAACTTGAAAGGGTACAGAAAAGATTTACAACGATGTTGCCAGTATTGGAGAGTTTTAGCAATAGGGAGATGTTGAAGAGGCTATGGCTGTTTTCCCTGGAGCGTCAGAGGCTGAGGCATGACCGTAGAGAGGTTTATAAAATCATGATGGACATGGATCGGATAAATAACCAAAGACTTTTCCCCTTGTGGTAGGAGAGTCTGGAAATGGAGGGCGTAGGTTTTGAGTGGGAAAGGAAATATATAAAAGGGTACTGAGGGGCACTTATCTCACGCAGGCGATGGTATGAGCTGACAGAGGAAGTGGTGGAGGCTAGCACAATTGCAACATATAAAAGGCATCTGAATGGTAATGCGAATAGGAAGATTTTGGAGGGATATGGGCCGGGTGCTGGCGGGTGTCACTAGATTGGGTTGGGATATTTTGTCGGCGTGGATGTGTTGAAAAGAAGAGTCTGTTACTATGGTGTCAACTCTCTGACTCTATGACTTTATACACGTCATGGTATTCAGAAAGCGTTTGAGAATCTTCACCAACCCATTTCCTCATGCCACTCAAGAATTTGGTAGGAACCCTGAATTTGTTTCCCTTTAGTTGCCACTTGCTGTGTGTCTTGAGTCCCCAGAGGTCAATGTGAAAACTTGAAACCAGGTAAAATGAATGCCATTGTTTGGTGTAGGTTTAATTTAGTTGGCTGAAGCGGTAGTTTGTGAAGCAGTGCAAGGCCCATCACGGGTTGAGATTAACATGAAGGACTCACCTTCACAATCTATCCACCTCCCTGAGGTGTAGTGGCTCTCAGGTTAAATCACCACCAGCCGAGTGTGACTCCCATATCTGCAGAATCATTTTCTGCGGTTTCAGTTACCCGTGATTTACTGCGACCCAAACATATTATCGGGAACCTTCTGGAACAAGGGACCGGGGGCTGTCAGGAAGGTACATTTCTTATTTAAATGAATGGGTTCCCTCTTATCTGTGGTTTTGGATTGTCGTGGTAGGTCATGGAATGTATCCCCCTCGGGTAAGGAGGGTCTATTGTATCTTTCTCTAACAAGGAATCAGCTCCATTATCTGAAGGGACTATCGTGACTTAAATGTTTTAAATATGACAATTATTAGAATAAGGCCGACCTAATCATAATGTTTATCTGCATGTTGAGACGCTGCTGCTCCTTTCCTCTCCTGATACAGTTCATAACCGAAACAGAGCGTATTGAGAAGATTTGAAACTGTGACTAATATTTCTAAATATCTGGTTATATTCAGCCTCTAGTCATAGGTGCTAAAGTCAACACAAAATATGTAGGCTTGTGAATAGAAATTCCTTTGTGACTAATTTCTTTAATTATGTCTCCCGTTCTTGCAGTCAATGTCATAACAATTCTAATCTTGTCTCGGCGAAAGTGTGGACTGAGCAACTGCATCACGTGTTATCTCGTCGCTATGGCAGTGGCGGATCTACTGCTCATTATTATCGAGGTCATACCGAGAGAAATTAATTTTTATTATTTCCCGTTATGTTTTTTGGACATCACTCCTGCCTGTAGTATTCTCAGTGTCCTCAGTTGTGCAGCCACAGATTGTTCAGTCTGGTTCACTCTCACTTTCTGCTTTGATCGATTTGTATTCATCTCCTGCCAGAAGATGAAAATTAAATATTGTAATCAGAAAACCGCAGCTTTGATTCTAGCAATTACGTTCATTCTACTGTTAATGAAAAACATTCCTTTCTACTTTGTATATGAACCTGAAGAATTAATTGACAATGTACCATGGTTCTGTTCTGTAAAGCCTTGTTATTACACTGAACCCGTGTGGGTGGCATTTGATCTATTCAATACAATTTTAACGCCAATACCCCCGTTCGTGTTAATGATACTGTTCAACGCACTGACAGTTAGACACATTTTATTGACAAGTCGAGTCCGCAGAGGACTGAGGAGTGTCAATAAGGGCAATAATCCCAGAGACCCAGAAATGCAGAACAGATTGAAATCTGTGATTTTGCTCTTCGCTATTTCCGTAAGCTTCATACTTTGGTGGCTTGTATATGTCTTATATTTCTTTGACGCTGTATATTACTTGCACGGTAATTCATCTTATATCTTTGAACACGTTGGATTTCTGCTGCAGAACATCAATTGCTGCACAAACACTTTTATTTACATGGCAACTCAATCCAAGTTCAGAGACCGTTTGCAGTGCACTGTGAAATATATGTTCACGCCAATTATTCTGTTAATTAATCGACAGAAATTATGCTAAAGGCCTCTTGTGGCGCTAGCTCTGAGAAAGAAGCCCGAGCATAAATCCAACCTTCTGCAGAATTATCTAGTCACATCATAAATGTCAGAAGAAAAGGTACCAGAGCGCAGACCTGTAGTGAGTCCGAGTGATTCCTGTGCATTTACCATAAACCTTCATCAACGATTCACCATCGGCATTGGTGTCCTGATGAACAAAATGAGCTTTACACCAATTGTGGATGGTGGTGACGGGGAATGTAGGGCCGAGTCAGAACGGGAAAGAAGCAATGTTTGGGAATAAACAGCCTTACTGACTGATTGTTGCAATACTTACTACTGGGGCATGAGCTACAATTTTTGTGCATTCTAAATGAGCGTTTTCAAAAACCGTTTTTTTTCAGTGGGATCAGTGACTCAATCGATTAGGAAATTCGAAATGAACGGCTGGCCAATGTTTACTCAATAGTCATAGACTGGAAGCCAGAGCACGAGTTGTCTGCCCACTTCCCCATAGTCACGTACATTTCTGCATGGATATCCCGAGGTCAGTTAACTAATTGTCCGGATTAGTGATTGAAAAAGGAATGGTACTGAACCCGATAGAATATCTGTAAAACTCACAACTGAGCTTTTACTTATTACATTTTTCAGACCCTGCACATTCGTCTCCATAATCCACACAGTCAAGAGTTATGAATAATTTCCTGCTTGTTGGCATCCCTGAAGATTTAACTCTGCGAAAGAACTGGGAACCAAATCAGTGGTAACACGTTCCATAAATCAATTTTGCGTTTCTCACTGTTACAACTGATCATGTCTGCCTAATTTGAAAAGTGTTCTCTTTAGGGCCTCAGACATTCCAACAAAAGAAAAGAACTTTACAGTGCAGAAGGAGGTATTGAACCCATTGTGACTGTACCAGCTCCAGAAAGAACTGTCCAGGTTGTTCCACTCTCCAACCCCCTCTTTTTGGCCTTCAAAATTCATCACTTTGAAATATATACCCTACTCTTTTTCGAAATCCCATATGGAATTTCCCTCCACCACTCTCCCAGGCAGCGCACTCCAAATCCAAATAATTGTCTGAACAAAGACGTTTCTCCTCATCTCACTACCTTGTTTACAATCTTCAAATTGTGACGCGGAGTTACTGACATACCAGCCCGTGGAGACAGAATATCATTCTTGACCCAGTTAAAATTGTTCGTAGGTTTGAACACCACAATATCTTACCCTCTTAATCTTCTCTGCTCCAAGGAGAAGGTGCTCAGCCTCTCTCATCTTTTACGGAAAATCCCTCATTCCTGACCTCATTCTCGTGAATCTCCTTTGAACTCTTTTTGGGGTTTTAACATCATTGCTTAACGAAGGTGCCTATAACTGAATATACTACCCCAAATGTTGTCTGACCATTGGTTTGTAGAGATGTAGCATCACTGGCTGGCTATTTTTTACTTTCTACCCCTATTCATAAACGCCAGGAGCTTATAAGTCTTCTTAACAGCTGTTAAAACTTGCCTCCTATCTACCAGAGAATTATGCACTTGACTCCAGATGTTCGTCTGCTCCTGTACTCCCCTCAAGATGGTACTATTCAGCCTGTATTGTCTCTCTCTCTTTATTCTCCAAAAATATATCACTTCACATTTCTTTGCATTGAAATTCAGCTGTCATGTGTTTCCTGATCTCTGACGCTTCCCCCCATCATCTTCGCAATTCACTATTCTCCCAGCTTAGTGCCATCTGCCAATTCGTCCTCCATAACTATCTCCAAATCATTTATCTAAATCAGAAAAAGCAAGGGTTCCAACACCAAACCCCATGGAATGCTATTATCAACTCATCTGCAGTCTGAGAATGGCGAATCCACACCCCTAACCCCGTGTTTCCTATATTTTTGCCAACTGCTCATCCATGCTGCCAGGGTATAATCTGTAACAAACAAGTATAATTTACGAACCAAACTGCCATGAGGCCCATTTTAAGCGCTTTCTGAAAGTTCAACCATATCACATTCACAGCATGACCCTCATCTAACGCCTGTGTCAACCTGCTTAAAAATGAAATTACATAGGGCAGAAATGACAGACATTGACACATCTTTGATAGAATCCCTACAGGGTGTAACAGGCCATTCGGCACAACAAGTCCACAACAACACTCTGAAGAGCAATGACGCAGACCCATTCCTTATCATCTCATATTAACCCCTGATGAATGCACCTGATCTACTCATTCCTGAACACTATAGGCATCATTTAGCAAACGAGGTAAAAACAATGACTGCAGATGCTGGAAACCAGATTTTGGATCAGTGGTGCTGGAAGAGCACAGCAATTCAGGCAGCATCCGACGAGCTTCGAAATCGACGTTTCGGGCAAAAGCCCTTCATCAGGAATAAAGTATGCTGCCTGAATTGCTGTGCTCTTCCAGCACCACTGATCCAGAATCATTTAGCAAAACCAATCCACCCTAATATACTCATCTTTGGACTGTGGGAGGAAAGCGGAGCACCCAGAGAAACCCACACAGATACGGGGAAAATGTGCAAACTACACACAGGAGGTTGCCCGAGGATGGAATCAAACCCGCATCTCTGGCCCTGGGAGACAGCAGTGTTCACCACTGAGCCACCATGCTAGTCTTTTGACAGTCTACTATTAATCTATTTTTGATTAGATTTCCTACAGTATGGAAACAGGCCCTTTTGCCCAACTAGTCGACGCCGACACTCCAAAGAGTAACCCACCCATATCCATTTCCCACTAACTAATGCACCTGACACTACGGGCAATTTAGTATGGCTAATCCAACTGACTTGCACATCTTTGGACTGTGGAAAGAAACCGGAGTAAACAGGGCGAATGTGCAAACTCCACAAAGACAGTCACCCTGGTGCTGTAGGCAGCAGTGCTAACTACCGAGCCACTGTGCCGCCCTTTTCTTGACCTGTATTTTTAGCTTATCCTGTATTATGCACTGCAGCTGTTTCTCCGTTATTGATATCAAGCTGAGACTTCTGTAGTTTCCTGGGTTATCATTTGTCTTTCTCTTAAACAACAGTGTCACATTCACAATCATCCGATTCGACGGGATTAATCCTGTTTTCAGTGAAACAGAGAAAATTTCTGTCAATGGCCACACAATTAAACTCCTTTACCTCTCAGCAATCTAGAACGCATCCTATCTGGACCTGGCGATTTCTCTACATACAGTCCCTACAGTCTTTGTAGAATGAGTTCTTCATCTAACATGACACTGATGAATTGCTCAACAGCTACATTTCCTGCTGAGCCATTATCGCCAGCTTCCTTTTTCATTGACGATTTATCGTTGATGACCAGTCCATACTAATTCATCATATTTGGAATTTTTAAACAATTGTGGTCAACTTTGTTTCTGCTATATGTCTTTTGCCTGTAATCTACCTCATCACGTGGACATATAAAAGGATCTCAGGGAGTCTGCTTCTTATCTTGAAGTTGAAGATATCCTGTTCACAATCTGATCAGCACCAGCAAGAAGGTTCACATTATGTATGACAGCAAACGCAACACTGTTGCTGTTGGTTTGTAATTAGAATGGTTGTTATTTATGTAGAGAGTGTGGTGCTGGAAAAACACAGCAGTTCAGGCACCATCCGAGAAGCACGAGAATCGACGTTTTGGGTAGGAACGATTCATCAGGAATGAGGCTGGGAGCCTCGGGGTGGGAACATAAATAGGAGGCGTGTGGGGACGTGGAGATGATAGCTGAGAGTCGATAGTGGATGGATGTGAGATAAAAAGTGATATGTCGGAGACAAGGGTAGAGTGGTTAGGTGGGAATGAAGATCGACATGTGGGACAGGTCATGAGGGTGGTGCTGAGCTGGAAGATTAGAACTGTAGTAAGGTGGAGTGTGGGAGAATGAGGGAACTGGTGAAATCCACATTGATGCTATGTGTTTGGAGGATCCCGAGGCAGAAGATGAGGCTTTCTTCCTCCAGGCATCATGTGGTGAGGGATTGATGATACAGTATGCCCAGGACCTGAATGTCGTCGGCAGAGTGGGAGGGGCAGCTGAGGTGTTCGGTCATGTGGCGGTCGGGTTGTTGGTGCGGGAATCACGGAGATGTTCTCCAGAGCGCTGTGCGGGTAGGCCTCCTGTCTCCCCAAAATAGAGGAGACTGCCTTTGGAGCAACTGACACAGTAAATGACGTGTGGAAGTGCAGGTGAAACTTTCATAGCTATAAAAGCTGCTTTGGGGCCTTGGGTGGAGATGAGGGAGGAGAGTGGGTGCAGATTTTGCAATTCCTGCAGTGGCAGGGGAAGGTTCCAGTAGGGCAGGTGAGGGTGTTGTTATTTGTGTTTACTTTTTTCAATCTTAACTTGTAAAGAATAAAATTGGCTTTGAATTCTGCCATAGCAGATTATGACATTCACATGATTTGTAAATCTGACCTCGTTAATCGTTCAGTCTGGTCCAGGGAAAGAAATCTACCATCTTTTATTGATGTTCCCGACATGCGACTCCAGACCCACAGCAACACGGTGTATTTGAGCTTCCCTTTGGAGGGACAACAGCGGCGGTCTCAGCAACGAAAAAGAAACCTAAAACACAACCCCGATGCAAATGCATGGATCTTACTCACAACAAATGGGCAGCACAGTGGTTAGCACTGCTGCCTTACAGCGCCAGAGGCCCGGGTTCAATTCCCGCCTCGGGCAACTGATTGTGTGGAATTTGCACATTCTCCCAGTGTCTGCGTGGGTTTCCTCCCACAGTCCAAAATGTGCCGATTAGGTGAATTGGCCATGCTAAATTGCCCGTAGTGTTAGGTGTAAGGGAATGGGTTTGAGTGGGCTGTGCTTTGGAGGGTTGCTGTGGACTATTTGGGCCCACGGGCCTGTTTCAACACTGTAAGTAATCTAAGTTAAAAAAGCAAAATCATAGCCATCTTTAAGAACACACAAACCGCGAGCAGGAACACGGAATTCAGCTACTCCAGCCTGTTCCCCCATTCAATGCAATGAGTGGCTGATCTCAGATTGAAATTAACTCTAGTTATCTCGTCTAAGAATGGAGGTATTAGAACATGTCTCATTTTAGGAATCCTGCAGTGAGTAAATCCCTCCACCACCACCGCAAACAACCAGCAGTGTGTAACAATCAAGATTTGTCGCTCGGGTGTCAGTTGTCATATTGTGGTTTGCCGAACTGGGAAGGCGACTTGCAGATATTTCGTCCCCTGTCTCGGTGACATGTTCAGTGCTTTGGAGCCTCCTCTGACCGCTGCAGTACTGTGTCTTCTGGAATGTATTTAGTTCCATTACTGCTGCTTCCAGTTGCTGGTTTCGGTCGTTCGTTGTAGTGACTGGTATATTGAGTCGAGGTCAATGTGTTTGTTGCTGGAGTCCGTAGATGTGTGCCATGCTTGTAGAAATTGTCTGGCTGCCCTCTGTTTATCTTGTCCTTTGATCCTTGTGTTGTTCCAGTCGAATTTGTGCTCATTTCATCTGCGTTCGACGAGACAGCTGGTCGTGGCATTTAGTGGCTGATTGCTGTTGGGGGATGCGGTTTGTGAGTTTGCTGCCTGCTTCTCCTTTCTGGTGTAGCGTGCAATCTTTGCATGGAATCTTGTAAATTATGTTTGTTTTGCACATGACGGGGAGAGCATCTTTTGTTCTGGTGAGTTGTTGTCTGAGCTGTCATGAATCCCATTGGTCAGAAAAGTGTGGCTGTTCGTTCCAAGACTTTTGTTCTATGTCAGTTAGCATGGATAGTAAGTTTGGTCATGGCATGTCCTTATCACGTTTGTCTGTAGTTGAAGTTGCAGTGATATCCGTTCTTGGTGAAGACTCTGTAGAGGTGTTCTTTTTCTTCCCTTCAGAGGAAGCCAATGCTAAAGTGTTGTAGCCTTTTTGAACAGGGTCATGATGCAGCCTCACTTGTGTGTGTTTGGGTATTTTTGTTGTAATTCTGGACCTGGTCGGTGTGTGCTGATTTCCTGTCTATTTTTATGTTGCGTGCACCGTTCTGTGTTCTTTGTGCCATCACATCCAGGAATGGGAGTCGATTGTTGGTTTCCTTCCCTCTCGTAATCCTGATGCCTGTGAGTATGGTATTGATTATTCTATGTGCTTTTTCGATTTCTGTTCTCTTCATGATAACAAATGTGTCATACACGCATCTGATCTTGAGTTTGGGTTGGATTTGTAGTACTGCTGTTTGTGGTCAAGACCGAATATATTCAGAAAGCAGAGAAACTACTTGCAGATATTGACACCTGTCTTCACAGCGTGTGAGACACCATGCCATAGCCAGACCGTAGAATAAACAGCATGCTACAGAACGTTTGGACAACGAGAAATAACTAGACTTGACCTAAAAAGGATGAAAACAGAAAGCAGCAACACACGAATCAGAAACGTCCTGTCAATGGATACAGCGTCAGAATAATTCAAACAAATGTCCTTGTGTTGATAGTGATACATTTTCACCATCTGATGGCGTCCCCACACATCTGGACATGGGGTGGTGATATGTGAAAACGCTCAGGTTGAGAGAGAGGTCGCCCAGCAACACATGACAACATCCAAAATAACAGCACCATCAGCACAACCGCATGTACACACACACACACACACACACACACACACACACACACACACACACACACACACACACACACACACTCACACACACACTCGCAGTCAATTCTACCCAGCTCCTTCCTAATGTCTCTGGCATTGCTTTTATTCAGCTGTAATGCCGTTACCTCTGATTCTATCTTCTCCCCCACAAACTACGCAGTAAATTCAATCATTTTATGATCACTGTCATCTGGCTTCACCTTAATGTCCCTTATAAAGTAGACCTCATTGCAAAACACGAAATCCAGAGTGGCCTGTCACTAATGAGCTCCACCAGAACCTGTTCCATATTGTAGACATTCTACGAATTCGATTTCTTCCAAACCACTGCCAAACTAATTTTCCTCGTCCACTTGTATATTGAAATCCCCCATGAATATTGTAACTTTGCTTTTCCTGCACATCCCACAGAGCCATAGAGTTGTACAGAATGGAACCAGACCATTCGGTTCAATCCGTACATACCGACAAGATATCCCAACCCAATCTATTTCTATCTGCCAGCACCTGGCCCATTTCCCTCCAAACCCTTCCTTTTGATATATCCATCCAAATGCCTTTTAAAAATTGCAATTGCATCATCCTCCACCACTTCCTCTGGCAGCTCATTCCATTCACGTCCCACCCTCTGTGTGAAAAGGTTTCCCTTCAGGTCTCTTTGATATCTTTCCCTTCTCACCCTAAACCTTTGCCGTCTAGTTGTGGACTCCCCCACCCCAAAGAAAAGACTTTATTTATTTATCCTATCCCTGCCACTCATAATTTTGCAAACCTCTCTAAAGTCATCCCCCTGCTTCCGATGCTCCAGGGAAAACAGCCCCAGTCTGTTCAGCCTCTCCCTATAATTCAAATCCTTGAACCCTGGCAACATCCTTGTAAATCTTTTCCGAACCCTTTCAAGTTTCACAACATCTTTCCGAAAGGAAGGAGACAGGAATTGCACACAATATTCCAATGTCCTGTACAGCCGAAACTCCTGTACTCAATACTCTGACCAATACAGGAAAGCAAACCAAGCGCCTTCTTCACTATCCTATCTACCTTCGACCAAATTTTCAAGGAGCTATAAACCTGCACTCTAAAGTTCAGCAACACTCTCTCGGACCTTACCATTTAGCGTATAAGTCCTGCTAAGGTTTGCTTTCTCAAAATGTATCACCTCGCATTTATCTGAATTAAACTCCATCTGCCACTTCTCAGCCCATTCGCCCATCTGATCAAGATCCAATTGTAATCCGAGGTAACCTTCTTCGCTGTCCACTACACCTCCAATTTTAATATTGTCTACAAACTTGCTAACCATACTTCTTCTGCTCACATCCAAATCATTTATGTAAATTTGAAAAGTAGAGGACATAGCACCGATCCTTGTGGCAATCCACTGGTCACACGCCTCCAGGCTGAAAAACAACACTCCACAACCACTCTCTGTCTTCTACATTTGAACCAGTTCAGTATCCAAATGGCTAATTCTCCCTGTATTCCATTACATCTAACCTTGCTAACCAGTTTTCCACGAGGAACCTTGTCGAAAACATTACTAAAGTCCATATAGGTCACATGTATATTCCCTCATCAATTATCTTTGCTACATCTTCAAAAAACTCAATCAAGTTTGTGCGACATGATTTCCCATGCACAAAGCCATGTTGACTATCCCTCATCAATCCTTGCCTTTCCAAATGCATATACACCCTGTTCCTTAGGATTCCCTCGAACAAGTGCCCATAACCGACGTCAGACTCACTGGTCTATCGATCCTTGGCTTTTCCTTACCACCCTTCATAAACAGTGTCACCACGTTAGTCAACCTTCGGTCTTCCGGCACCTCACCTGTGACTATCGATGATATAAATATCTCAGCAAGAGGCCCAGCAGTCACTTCCCTCGCTTCCCACCGAGTTCGAGGGAACACCTGATAGTGTCCTGGGAATTCATCCACCTTTAACCGTTTCAAGGCATCCAGCACTTCCTCCTCTGTAATGTGGACATTTTCAAGCTGTCACCATCTATTGCCCTACATTCTATATCTTCCATGCCCTTTTCTACAGTAAATACTGATGCAAAATCATTGTTTAGTATCTCCCCCATTTTCTGCGGCTCCACGAAAGCCACCTTGCTGATCTTTGAGGGGTCCTATTCTCTCCCCAGTTACCCTTTTGTTCTCAATGCATTTGGAAAACCCCTTTGGATTCTCCTTCATTCTATTTGCCAAACCTATCTCATATCCCCTTTTTGCCCTCCTGATTTCCCTCTCCAGTATACTCCTATGCCTTTATACTCTTCTCAGGATTCGCTCGATCTCTCCTGTCCATATCTGACATATTCTTCCTTCTTTTTTCTTAACCAACCCACAATTTCTTTAGTCATCCAACATTCCTTATGTCTACCAGCCTTTCATTTCACCCTAACAGGAATATGCTTTAACTGGATTCTCGTTATCTCATTTCGGAAGGCTTCCCATTTCCCAGCCGTCCATTTACCTGCGAACATTTGTCCCCAATCAGCTTTTGAAAGTTCTTGCCTAACACCTTTAAACTGCCTTTTCCCCAAATTGGAACTTCAATTTTTGATCTGGTTTATCATTTTGCATCGCTATTTTAAATCCAATAGAATTATGGTCGCTAGCCCCAAAATGCTCCCTCACTGACACCGTTCTCACCTGCCCTGCCTTAATCCCCAAGAGAGGGTGAAGTTTTGCACCTTCTCTCAGAGATATATGCACATACTGAATCAGAACAAATTCTTGGACACTCTTACAAATTCGTCTCTCTTCTATCTTTTGGTGTATCTTGCGCCACATCTCATGACTATTGTTTGGAAGTCTGTTCATAATTCCAATTATGTTTTTTTTTCTCACCATTGCTATTCCTCAAATCTACCCACGCAGATTCTACACCATCTGACCGTACTTTGTTTCTTACTATTGATTTTATTTAATTTCTTACTGATAAGGTTACACTACCGCCTCTGCACATCTGTCTTTGTTTTCGATAGGATGGATATCCTTGCGTATTCAGGTACCAATCCTGATCCTCTTTCAGACCCACAGCGCAGCTACAATTAAGACGCAGATTGTTAGGATGCACAGATCAGGATCCTGTCCTGAATACGAGTCAATGTCCATTAGGAATAGGTAAAAGCTAGACTCAAGCAAATATGAGCCAAGAATATGGAATGTCATTAAATACATTAGAACATCATTGAAGAATCGTCTGCTGTAGAAAGACACAAAGGAAAAATGGATGTTGCAGATGGAGGGAAAGACTGGGAAGTGAGCATATTAATCCTTGTCAGCACGGTCCGAAGGGATATTACTTTTGGCTGGTAAGGATCTGCTGGCCTTTGATGCTCCCCCTTCCCCGGCTATGGTAGTTTTTTTGTGGGAGTTACAGAGTGACTGGTACACAGTTACAAAGTCTCTGAGGTGCTGTGGGAAGGTATTAACCGCTGTACTTAAAAAAAACTCTCTCTTTTCAAGCTCGAGCTTTTTTTTACTGCAGAGAACAGAGGGAGCTCCTTCAACACAAAGGGGGCAAACTGCTTCCCCCTGAACTATTCACACCCACGGGCTATTCAGCAACCTGGGAACCAATCACACAAGAGCCAGAAGCGGCAGGAGACCGTTGAGACCCTCGAACCTGCTGCACCCTTGACTCTGATCACGGCAGATCTTGCCTTGGTCTCAAATCCACTTTCCCGTCCGTTCTCCATAATTCCTTCACCACGTCGTTCCATCAAAATCATTGCAGACCTCCTTCATCTTTGTCAATGTCACCAGGTGCTGCATATCCTGGGCTAGTGGGTTCCACATGTAATGTGGCTGGGTCGACATTTCATGAAAACTTTTGACGGGGTGCCACATAGCAGTTTGAAAATGCAGGTAAACGCTGACGGATCCATAATGACCTGGCAAGATGAATCCAGAATTATCTCCGTGAAAAGGGGGCAGAGTTTGTAAGCAGAAGGCTATGTGAGTGTGTATGTGTGTGAGAGAGAGATAGAGAAACAGGGGCCTGATGCGATGTGATGTTCCACAGCAATCAAAGCGGAATGCTTATTGTTGGTGATGTTCACAAACGATGTTTGGAGATGACACAAAGATTATCCGTGAATAGACAGTGAGGAGCAAGGTGTTCAGTTACGGGAGGATCGGAACAGATTGTTCATATAGGCGGATCAGTGGCAGGTGGAGATGAAGACTGGGGAGTTGGAGGGTGCAATTTGGCAAAAAGAACAATACAAGTGATAACTCAGTGAATAGCAGGAGACTAGAAAGGTGAAAGGGAAAGAGTGTAATTTAGATATGATAGCCTACAGATCCCTGAATGTGACAGAGCAGGTTAATGCAGGAGTTAAGAGGGAATATGGGAAGCATGCCTGGCATAGATTGTGAGAGGAGGGAGGTGATGTTGGAGTTGGACAGGACGTTGGTGAGTCCACAGCTGGAGGACTGTGAGCAGTTTTAGTCCGCACACTGAGAAACATGAGTTGTACTAGGGGGAGTCTTCAGACGCAGATGCCTAAGAATGTTCGCGCTGGATGGGGCATTGCAGCAACAGAGAGAGGCTGGATAGGTTTTGTGTGGCGCAGAAAAATTTGGAGATGCGTAAGATTCTGAAGGGGGGTAGACAGGTGTTTGGAATCAACTGTTTCCCTCAGTCAAAGGCTCAATAACGAGGAGATAAAAGTTTAAACCGAAATGCAGGAGGTTTGGAGGGGATTTGAGGGCAGGTTAACACACTGTCGGAGGTTGGTGGGTGTCTGGAATGCACTCGTGGGAGGCGATTTGAGGCAGTAAAGTGCATAACCTTGGATGAGCATTTGAGGTGTCACAGCTTTCCAGGCTATGTGTCTGGTATGTGACAGGGTGACTGGTGTAGGCCGTAGTGCATGCTTGGTGGGATAGCCTCAATTAGCTGACGGGCCCTCTCCTCCCTTCAGTGGTGTAAGATTCTGTGGGCAGGCACAAAGTCATCAACAATTGGCCACGAACCAATTACCTACTTGCTGCTGCGGCGGCACAGTGGCTCAGTGGTTCGCAGTGCTGCGTCACTGAGTCCCGAGTTTGATTCCGCCCTCAGGTGACTGTTTGTGTGAAGTTTGCAAATTCTCCCCGTGTCTGCGTGGGTTTCCTCTGGGTGCTCCGATTTCCTCCCACAGTCTGAAGACGTGCAGGTCAGGTGGATTGGCCGTGCGAAATTGTCCATAGTGTTAGGTGCCCATACAGTCAGAGGGAACTGTATCTGGGTTGGTTTCTCTTTGGAAGGTCGGTGTGGACCAAAGGCCCTGTTTCCACACTGTAGGGAATCTAATCTAATAATAAACAAGTGCATTATCTACCATTACAACGAATCATTGTATTCTGTAAGAATTTACAAAGCAAGAGCACGAATTTAACTCTTCCAAGACCGCTCCCCCATTCAATATAGTCTTAGCAAATCTCAGGTTGTTCTCAAATGTACGACATGTAAGTTTTCAGGGCATCTGAATTTGCCAATGTCGAGGAATCCTGCAATGAGTAAATCACTCCACCACCAATACAGCATAGGGGAACCATGTACAAGAGACAATGCTGGAATGGACCACCCTTAAACAGCATTATCTTAATCATGGCAATGACCATCCTGGGAGACATCACATTCAAATATGCATCCTGCTGTGCTTTCAAACCTCTGACAGAATCTGCCTTCACCATTCTCCCAGGCAGCGCATTCCAAATCCTAACATCCCTCTGATTAAAGACGTTTTGCCTCATCTCACTCTGAGCTTTCTTGCTGACCATGTTGAAGTTGTGACCCCAAGTTACTGACAAATCAACTAGTGGAAACAAACAATCCTTGTTTGGATATTTTGAAAGGTCATCTCGAACCCTTCCTTGCTCCAAGGTGAACAACACTTCATTGTATCTGAATTCTAATGTACTCTCTCTGGGGCACGAATGTCCTTGCTTAAACAAGGCGCTCAGAACTGAAGCAAACATAGTCAGTCCAATGATTGAGAGTAGTGAAGCAACACTGCCTTGTTTTGATATTTTAAGCGTATATTTATCGACCTCAGGATCATAGCTGTCTTCTTCACAACCGTTTTAACTTGCCTGGCCACCATCAGAGAACCATGCACACTCACACTGAAGTCCCTCGCCTGCTCTACTCCCCTCGAAGTTGGACTATCAAACCTGTATTGTGCCTCCGTGTTACTTCTAACAAAATGCTTCACCTCACGTTTCTTGGCAAAAAGAAATCTGCCCAGTATCTGACGATTTGGACCCTTTTGCAATGTTCCTGTGAAGTCAGTCGGCATCATCCTCACAGTTCACTATCTTCCCCATCGAGCATCATCTACAAATTAATTCATTTTGCCGTCAACAGGAGCTCCAAATCAGAAAAAGCAACAGTCCAAGCACCAGTCCGTACAGAAAGTTGCCTTCATCTCATCCCCAAAGTAAGAAATGCCATTCTATACCGAACATCTAATCTATGTTGCCAAGGAACACTCAATCCCAAACATATCTCATTTTCAAACCAAGCTCTCATGGGGCACTGCATCACATATTTTCTGAACGTCTGAATAGACATTTTCCACAGCACAACCCTCACTTACTAAAAGTCTGATATCGACAATGCACTCAATCAAAATTGTCAGACAGGAGCCGCTGTTGACAGTGCCATTTTTAGCCGTCTAGTATTAACTTCTTTATTTCTAAGTGTATATTCATCTTGTCCTGTACGATGATCTCCACCAAGGAAGTCCTCCACTCTTGATAACAACCTAACAGGTCTGTACTACATTGACATTCAAGAACGTAGTCACAATTGGAATCCCCCATTGCACCAGGACTGTTCATGCATTCAGAGAGGCCTGAGAATTTCCGTCAAGAACTTTGCAACTTGCTACCTCTGCTCTCTTAGTAACCTAGGATCAATTCTATCGGGGTATGGTGACGTCTTTACCTGGAGTGCTGCCTGCTTTTTTATCATCACTACTTTATCGATCACTGTTCTCCTCAAATGTTCAACTTCAATGCATAAAAGAAAAATGAAAAATATTCATTCAGTATCTCTGCCATATCGTTAGGTTCAGTGCTCGTTTCGAATGTGTCTTGCATTAATCCCCACTTATTGATAAAGATTAAACTCTTACTATTTAATTAAAACTGAAAGGTATTAGATCATCATTTCCTGAACCATTAATCCCAATATCATTCAGAAATCGGGTGGAGAATGACAATAAGAGTGAGGTCAGGGATGTACCTAGTTTAGGATTGGCAGTAACAGTGAGGTGAGTGGTTTTCCTGAATGTACAGTGATAACAAGAGTGAGGTCAGTGTCGCAGAGCGACACTTCGAGTGATATCCGTCCCATATTTGAAGAAAGTGTGAGCCGAAAAGTGAGGTCAGTGATGTATTTGGATGGATAGCGACAATAACAGTGAGGTCAGTGATGCACACATTTCTGGAAGCCATCTTAATCAATGATTCCACTTCTCCCAGGAAAGGCTGGATGTTTTCCTCACTTGATCCTTCATGTAGCTCCAGATCCTGGGCAATTGAGATCATTGCTGATCTCAGCTAACCATGCACATGTTCACTGTGTGAGAAGAATGGCATTTCAATCAGTGAGTGAAGTTGTTTGTTGAAAGAGGGCAGCTCCAACACTCGAGTACAGAAAGACAGCTTTGAGAGATATTTTCACACTTGGAATAAACAGTCAAAATGCGGCATTGATTGAAATAATTTGTCACCTCAGGAAGGGGATCATGGTGTTTGAGTGGACAGTGTTATTGCTGGGAGATTCCAGATTCTGTTTTTGTTATTTCATTGTGATGTTCTCAGCAGCATCATGGTTCATAACTGGGATTATACTCATTGTTGCAATTACTTTGTTCATTGCCCGAAATTTAAAAAAGCAATAACAAAGCTTAATGCTGTTACCTCAATGTCCCCAAGGAGCTTCCACACAGTATAAGGCAGCATCTCTGGGACTACATCAGCTCAGAGATTCAAAAAACGAGCTTGTCAGCTGCCTAAAGGGACACATCACATCGCGCAGAAAGATGCTTACACCGATTGATCACGTGGAGAGAGTGTTCTGCACCATCCTTGCTCTCATTGGCATCCCTGGTATGGCATTATGACAATTGAACTTGTTTAATCTGCTGTTGATATGCTCTATCGTTTTATCTTTTCAAGAGTAACGTTTCCAGCTCACTGACTGGTCAGCGTTGTCAAGATATGGGACAAATCATAGCAGGTAACTGAGCAGCATTCTCGTACCAATTCTCCACTGTCAGATACTCCCAACGTCACTGCTGCTGCAA
Source organism: Chiloscyllium plagiosum (assembly GCF_037043375.1). NCBI lineage: Eukaryota > Metazoa > Chordata > Chondrichthyes > Orectolobiformes > Hemiscylliidae > Chiloscyllium > Chiloscyllium plagiosum. Next base: position 101,220,640 of record NW_028270159.1, on the reverse strand, counting down.
CATTTTCTGATCCTACTGTTCTGTCATCTGTCCCGGTTCCATACGGTTTGAAGGTATGAAGTGAAATCTGGAAAGTAAGTTCTGAACGAAGGTTACTGGACCCTAAACGTTACCTCTCCTTGGAAAGCTCAGCAGGCCTTCCAAAACATGTTTAGTGAAGTCAAAGTTAACTTTTCTGGTCTAGCGACCCTTCCTTAGAATGGATCAGAAATGTTAACTGTAATTTCTCTTCACAGATCCTGCCAGACCTGCTGAGCTTTGCAGCAGCTCCCGATTTTCTGGTGCATATTCTTCAATTCCTTTGGATAATTAAAGAAACTCTTTCACACATTTAAAATTCACAAATGACCCAGCATCCATACCATTTTGGAAGCGAGTTCTCACCCTTTACAACATGTGAGGTTCTTTCAGTTTTATGAAAAATATGTGTCTCGTATTAATTTCGAAAGCTTCATCTAACTACGGTGAGTGAGAATGAGTTAAATATGTGTCTAAATTTCATAATCTCTGGAGTAACTGGGCTGGGGCCTATCTGAGATGAGTATAAAAAATTTAAAATTCAGAATCAGTCAATCCCAAACAATTCCACTCACAGGGTGTGCTCGTTTTAGGAGTCAACTCTCTTTGTTGATTCCCTCGAAACTCACAGCGTCTTTTTTATTTATGTTCACAGTTAACTTGCTGGCGATCATTATCCTTTCCCAGGGGAAATGTGGTGTTACCCCTTGCACGACTCGCTACCTGGTGGTTATGGCCGCTGCCGATCTGATGGTCATTTTCACTGGTATTATACTGACGAGTTCTCGCTTTAATTATTACCCTCGTTCTTTCCTGGACATCACTCCTGTGTGTATTGTTACTGAGGTCCTGGCCCGTGCTGCCACTGACTGCTCTGTCTGGTTCACCGTTACTTTCTCCTTTGACCGATTTGTGACCATTTGCTATCAGAAGCTGAAAACAAAATATTGCACTAAGAAAACTGCGACTATAGTTCTAGGAACAACCTGCATCCTGTTGTGTTTCAAAAACATCCGCTTCTATTTTGAATATGAACCTTTGATGATAATAAACAATGTGCCATTTTACTGTGATACAAAATCAAGCTACTATACTGAGACTTGGTGAGTGGCATTAGATTGGTTTGACATTGTTTTAACGCCTTTACTGCCGTTCGCTTTAATTCTGTTGCTCAATGCCCTGACAGTCAGACACATTTTGGTGACAAGTAGAGTCCGGAAGACACTGAAGGGTGAGAGCAAAGGAGAGAATTGTAGAGACCCAGAGATGGAGAGCAGAAGGAAGTCTGTGATTCTGCTCTTCACCATCTCTGGAAGCTTCATCCTCCTGTGGTTAATCACTGTTGCAGACTTCGTATATGGTGTCACTCAAGGAATCGATCCTGACACTTACACGCCTTTTATGAATCATTTCCGTATTATTGGTTACATGCTGCAGAACCTAAGTTGTTGCACAAACACATTCATTTATGCAGCAACATTGTCCAGGTTTAGAGCGAAGATCAGTAATTCAGTGAAATACCTGGTTACAAAAATTCCTTGCATTATGAATAAATAAAACTCCTCAGTGAAACCATAAGGAAGTTTCTATCATTTACAGACCATGGAATGACATTTTAATGTTCCCTCTTGAGATGCGGACATCGCTAGTGGTCTATGCATTTATTGCCTCATTCCTAGTTGCCCCCACCTTGAGAAGGTGGGCAGGAGCTGTCATTTTGTACTGCTGTCGGTCATGTGCTGTAGGTTAGACTGATAATGTCCCTAAGGGAGGGCATTCCAGGATTCTGACCCAGGAAGGAATGGCCATAGATTTCCAAGTCAGAATGGTGAGGGGCTCGGAGCGGAACTTGCAGCGGGTGTGGACCCCATGGATGTGAGCGCCTTGTCCTTCTCGATGGAAGTGGCTGTGTGTTTGGAAGGTGCTGCTTGAGGATCTTTGCTGAGCTCCTGCAGTGTATCTTGTAACTGGTATACACTGCTGCTACTGAGCGTCGCTGGGGTGGATGGTATTTATTTTTGACTGTGGTGCAAGTCAAGCGGTAGCTGCATTATCTCTAGATGATCTCTGGATTGTGTCGAAATTATTGAGTGTTGTTGGAGCTGCCCCCATCCGAGGCAAATGGTGTGTATTCCATCACAGTCCTGGCAGAGACTCCTGTATCCAGTGCAGGAAGAGAGTTGAGCTGGGAATATACGGGTTCACTATCATGGAACAAACCAAAGGAATTTGCCAAGGAAATGGAATTTCCTACTGACTAACACCTATCATGTGAGTTTCCATCAAATTAATTCCTAAGGAGGGTTCTCATTAAATTAAATAGGATAGCTCATCAGAAAATGTTTCACTATTATCTGCGTAGTCTCACTGCTCAAGGAAAAATCAGCAGCCTCAAATTTGATAACTCAAACACCGAACTGAGAAATTTCGTTGTGAAAAATTGTGACATGTGATGACAGGACATTATCAGAACCCACCCACCATCACATGGCAATAAATGGCTGAGCTCTGTACTTTTCAGATCAAGCTTCCCAATTCCCGTGGGCTGCTACTCCAATGCAGTCTAACCAGAAACCCCCTGTTTATGGTTCCAGAACGAAAATAATACAATCAACACTCAGTGTGCTGAAAGTGATACAATGGCATCCCCCGCTGGCCTCCTTGCGCCACCACACATGTTTTGATTGAGGGTGAACACCCTCAGGGATTTGGTCAGAGTGAGGGGGAGCATATCAACTCACATCAACATCCAAACTGACAGCAAATAAATATTCACACACACACATACACACACTTGCGCGCACGCACACACACTGTGTGTCAAATCAATAATTACACACAAGCCTCGTGTGGAGAGGATCATAATTGTACTGACATCCCTCAGTGCGGAAAACACTCAGTGGACAAGTAATGTGGAGGAGCCAGTGTTGGGTTGTGATGTCAAAGTTAAAAAGCACACAACTCCAGGTTATAGTCCAACAGGCTTATTCAGAAGGACTACCTTAAAGTCCACAACCACTTGATGAAGGAGCAGCGCTCTGAAATTTAGACCTTCCAAATGTTGAACTCTAACTTGGTTTTGTGTGATTTTTAACTCAATGGTCAAATATTGTACTTTCTCTGCAACGTGGAAATGATTTAATGATATGTCTTTGAGGAGTGTTGCTGACATTACTCATTAAATAGAGTGTTTCAGCTAAAATTGTATCCAGGTAGCTCTGACTGAAACTCTTCATGAAGAGACAGAGTGAATTTTATTGCACGTTTATAACGTTTTCCGATATACTATCACAAATTCAAAGTGAGAGATTTCAAAACTCGGGGAAGGGGGGAGGTGAATGAGACCAACATTGGGCATGTTCTTCTCATTCTCCTTCAGAGACAACATTGTAAGGAATCGAATAAGATTGCTTCGTGGCACTGAAGACACTGTTTGAAGAAAGAAACAAACGTGCAATGTGAGAGATTCATCGACATTGATGCTTTCTTCAAAAAAAGAAACTGCTGCTCGTTTAGTGGTGTGTGGAGTCCACCACATTGCATCACTTTAAAGACAAACGGAATACAGAGAGAGGGCGAGAGAGAAAGTGGAAGAGATATTGACCGAGAGAGAGCAGGAAATATAGACTGAGATTTTAATACATCACATTTTCACTCATTCATTCCAACTTCCGTGAGGAAAAAGGGATTCCCATCTCAGGCAGAGATTGACACACAGCCTGCATGCATATACACATACAAACACACACAGGTACAGACAGTCACTGAACTCCCACTGCTGTGGACTGTAAATGGTAACACCTTCGTGCTGAAATTTGACAGTAACCAGTGAGAAAATGCCGCTGACTTTGGAAGTGTAAATCTTACTGTCTTAATTTGAGTTAAAAACATCCTCCAACTGTTAGGACACTGGGTAAACTCTTCTGCTTAATTTTAAATCAGCAACACAGAAAAGATTTATCCTGTGCAATAATCTCTGAAAATGCAATAGGCCAAGAACTAGTTAAAGTAAAATTTAACATATTGCTTCTTAAAGTATGGCAGACAATAATTAACTAACGACGATTTACAAGCCTGTACTCGCACCTGTCCTTTACCTTCAATTCTATAATACTAGTCTGATGAGAGTCTCGATCACAATTTACAAAACAAAACTTCTTCTCTCAAAACCAAGCAACTTTTGTTTTCTCTGAATTGGGGATTTATTTTCTTCTTCTTCTTACGGATTTCTGCTTCACAGGTTATTGAACGATAAGGCACTTTTTTTTAAGCGTTATTTTTCAGGCAGTCTTTTTACATGCTGGAGGTTTGGCAGTTCTTCTCCCAACTGTTCAATTTTACCCGGTCTTATACCACCAAAACATTAGATTCCGTCGATGGCTTTTAAGCTTGTCAATATAATGAATTCAATCTGGATTGGAGTTTGATATTTTTCGGGGTACGATTTAAACTGATTAGCATAATTTGAATCTGTTTTGTTCTCTTCCAGGCAACCAGCTAATTTAGCTTTCGAACAAGTGTTACATTGCTACCTTATTGATAACACATGGTGCTGTCATTACACCTCACATCCTCACAACACATCAGTATTGCATACACATAGAATCATAGAGACGTACAGCACAGAATCAGATCCTTCTGTGCAACTTATCCATGCCAACCAGACATCCGAAATTAATCGAGTCCCATGTGCCAGCACTTTGCCTGTATTCCTCTGAACCCGTTGTATTCATACTCCCATCTAAATACCTTTTAAATGCTGAAAATGTACCCGCCTCCATAACTTCCTCTGGCAGCTAATTACATACATGCGCTACCGTCCGCGTGAAAACATTTCCCCTGCAGACCCATTTAAGTCTTGCTCCTCTTACCATAAACCTACGCTCCTCGACTCTCAAACTCACTCGTTCATGGAAAAGACATTGTCTATTCACCTTATCCACCTCAAACAATATTTTATAAACCTCTTAAGGTAACCCCTCAGCCTCTAGCAGTCCAGAGAAAACAGCCCCAGCCACTTCAGCCTCCCCCAGAAACACAATTTATCGTCGGTAATGACGTTGCTGGGATACAGAAGGGATTGATGCCTACTGTAAATGAAATGCAGTGGAACATCAAACAGCTAATGCATTACAGGGAATAATCTGAATGAGTCATATAGTTCTGCGCATCAGTGACACCTTGATTCGTGAATCTTTCAAATGTGGTGAAGATTTTCTGAAACACAATATGTTTATCATTTCCTTTGTGTAGCAAAAACAGAAATTGGTATGCACTGGAAACACGCACTGGAGGGTGTCCAGCGGCGATTCACAGCGATGATCCTTGAAATGGTAGGCCGAACATACAATGAATGGCTGAGGAGCGTGGGATTGAATTCATGAGAGTTTAAAAGGTTGAGGGGAGCTCTAATAGAAACTTCCAAGATAATGCATACCTTAGAAAGGGTGGATGCTGGGAAGTTGTTTCCGCGAGGCGGGAATCTAGAAGCCGTTGGCACACCCTAAGAATTAGAGGGGGTCAATTTAGAACTCAAATGAGGAGATATGGGCCGAATGGTCTTACTCCCACTCCTATATCTTATGGCCTTTTGATCGAAATCCCTTCTGTGTTTAGTATTAGTGACAGTTCACGGTTCCCCATCAACATTCCCTGAATAGGAATAGGACACCAGCAACCTGATCAATGAGGACTTCGAACTATGTAGATTGATGGAAATTTGTCTTTCTGTAATCTATACAAAGCTCGCATGATCCATCTACTTTCGGCTATCTCTGGAGATTATGCCGAACTCTTCTGTCTTTGATTTCGTCATGCACTGAAGGTATTGATGAGAGGATGATTAGCTCAGTGGCCCGTTTTGACAGCTGACCAACACCAGCAGCGGGGCTTCGATTCCCACACCAGCTGAGATTACCATAAAAGTCAATCTTACTGGATGTGTGCATGAATAGGAAGGTTTGAGAGAGATATGGGCGAAATGCTGGCAAATGGGGCGAGATTAATTTGAGATGTCTGGTCGGCTTTGACAGGTTGGCCCGAAAGGGTTTCGTTCTGTGCCGTGTGACTCTCCCCTCACCTGATGCATTGTGACTCTGGTTAACCAAACACCAATTGTATTTCTGTGAGACAGCAGCCGATGATCAGGGAAAGATGTGGAGATTAAATCTCTGTTGACAAAACTGATAAAAATGCTGTATAGTCCTCTGCACATCAAGTTTATCTAATGCAGATTATTTTGTTCAATTATATATTTAATTATCCAGTCAATTGCTGCACCTTTCTGGGGAAGCATATCGGAAACAAGATCCATTATTCACGGAGTCATCCAAAAAGGTAATGATTCAAGAAAAGCCGAATATTCCTCTGCTTAACTGCAACTAGGAGGGAGATTGTTAGAAAGCACAGAGCAGGTTCCTGTCCTGAATACAAACCAGTGTTGAATAGAAAGCTAGACTCAAGATCATGAATATGGAATGCAATCAAATAAAATAAAAACATCCTTATAAATCTCTGCTGTAGATAAATACAGGGGAAAAGGGTATTGTGGATGGAGGGAAAGACAGGGAAGGCAGTATATATTTGCTTGACAGCATAGTCTGAAGGGATATTTCTTTTGAATGGTCAGGATCTGCTGGTCCTTAATCTTCCTCCTTCCCAAGAGTATGTGACTTGCTTGTGGGAGGCACAGGGAGACTGGTACACAGATATAAAGTCTCTGATGTGCTGAGGGAAGGTAGTAACTGCTGTTCTGAAAGAAGCTCGTTCTTTTCAAGTTCGAGTTTCCTTTTTACTGCAGAGCACAGAGGGAGCTCCTTGAACATAAAGGGGCCAAATGGCTCCCTCCTGAACTATTCACACCCACGGGCTATTCAGCAACATGGGAACCAATCACACAAGAGGTAGAAGGAGAAGTAGATCATTCAGTCCCTCGATTCAGCTACACCCATTACTATGGTCATGGCTGATCTCGTCTTGGTCTCAAATCCACTTTCCTGTCCGTTCTCCACAACATCATCAACACGTCATTCCTTTAAAATATCTGCGTACATTCTCCAACTTTCTCAATGTCCCCACATGCTCTATACCCTGAGCGAGTGAATTCCATAGGTAGTATTGGTGGGTCTACATTTCAGGAAGACCTTTCACAGGGGTGCCACATGGCAGACTGATAAAGCAGGTAAAACCTGACGGGATCCAGAGTTACGTGGAACGATGAACCCAGAATAATCTCGAGGACTGAAGTGAGTTTGGAAGCACAAGGCTGTGTGTGTGTGACAGGACCCCGGTGTGAAGTGATGTTCCACAACAATCAATGCGGAACCCTTAGTGTCGGTGATGTTCATAAACGATGAGCTGGGAATGTGGGACGGTGGTCAGTATGTTTGGGATGACACAAAGTTTATCCGGTGTGTGGACAGTGAGGAAAAAGTTGTTCCGTTACAGGTGGATAGGCACGGATTGTTAAAATGGGTAGATAAGTGACAGTTGGAGATGAACACTGAGAAATGGAAGGGATGCAGTTTGGGAAAAGGAATGATACAAGTGATTACTCAGTGAATAGCAGGAGACGAGGAAGGTGAGAGCAACAGATGGATCTTGAGGTATTATAGCCGAAAGTTCTCTGAAGGTAAAAGGACAGGGTAATGCAGGATTTAAGAAGGAATATGGGACAAAAGCCTGGAATAGATTGCGAGTGGAGGAAGGAGATGTTGGAGCTGGACAAGACTTTGGTGAGTCCACAACTGGAGGACTGTGTTTAGTTCTTGTCCACACACTTTGGGAAGGATGAGGTTGTACTGGGGGTAGCGTTCACACGGAGATGCGCCAGAATGTTGCTCTGCGATGGGACATTTCAACAACAGAGAGATGCTGGATCCGTTTTGTTCGGGGGAGAAAATGTTGAACCAATCAGCTTCTGGCTACCAACGAAACCTCGGCACAAATGCATTCATCTCCCATCACAAAGAACCACTTAGTTCTGTAAGAATTGACAAAACGGGGGCATGAAGTCAGTTCTTCTGAGATCACTCCTCCATTCAGTACAATCTCAGCAAATCTTAGCTTGAACTCAAATCCACGCAATATAAATTTGGAAGGCCCCAGTTTCTGTCAATGTCGAGGAATCCTGCAATGAATAAATCACTCCTCCACCAATTTAGCTAACCAGAATGAGTACCATGTGTAAGAAACATCCCGGGAATGGACCATCCTTAAATACCATTACCTTAATGATCATCCAGGGAGACATCACCTTTAAATACGCATCCTCCTGTCTTTTAAATCCTCCGATAAAGTTTGTCTCCATCACTCTGAACTCTCTCCAGGGCATTAACATCCTTGTTTAAATAAAGAGCGCAGAATTGCAGCAAATGTGGTCTGTTCAATGATTTTGGCGAGGTGAAACAACACTACCTTGCTTTGCTACTCTATGCATCTATTTATAGACCTCAGGACCATAGACGACGTCTTAACAACTGTTTCAACTTGTCTGTGCACCGTCAGAGAATTATGCACGTACACTATGAGGTCGCTCGGCTGCTGTACACCCCTCAAAGTTGAACTATCGAGCCTAAATTGTCTCTCCTTGTTACTTCTAACAAATTGCTTCACCTCACATTTCTTGGCAATCAAATTTATCTGCCTGGTATCTGACGATTTCGCCAACTTCTCAATGTCACTGAGAAGTCGGTCAGCATCATCCTACAGGTCACTGTCTTCCAAGATTAGTATCCTCTGCAAATTTAATGGTTTTGCCATCAACACGCATCTACACATCATTCATGTACATTAAAAAAAGCAAGTGTCGCAACACTAGTCTCCAGGGAAAATCACTTTCAACTCATATCCAATGTAAGAAATGCAATTCCACACCTACCCTCCTTTTTCTGTCCTTTAGCCAACTTCTAATCCATGTTGCCAATGATCTATCAATCCCAAACATATCTAATATTCTAACCAACCTGTCATGAGATACTGTATCACATACTTCCTGAACGTCTGAATAGAAAACATCCACAGCACAACCCTCACTCACTTACTGCCTGATCTTGTCAATGAACACAGTCAAATTTGACAGACATCACCTGCCCGTGACAGTGTCCTTTCTGGCTGTCTAATATTAACTTCCTTTTTTTTTAGTGTACACTCACCTTTTCCATCAGGTTTCACACTATAAATGACAACCTAATAGGTTTGTTGTGTATTGGGATATTCTTTGACTTTTGAGAACGGCGTGTTATGAAAATGTGGTGCATATTCTACCTTTAAGAAAGTTAAAAACAACATAGAAACCTGACAAAACTAAATTTTCTGAAAAAGAAAATACAATGTAACATGTGCTCCAGCTACTGGGATAGCTGATTTCCTGGAAATGACTAAACAGATTCGAATTAGACCAATCAGTTTACATTTCCCCCCGAAAAATAACCAGTTCCAATCCAGTTAGAATTTTGTATATTGACAATCTTAAAACCAATCACACAATCCAAAACTTTGGAGATATAAGACCGGTGAAAATTGAACAGTTGAGAGGAGAACTACGATGCCAATGACATCTGCACTCTGCCCAGAAAAAATAGTTCTCTGAAAATGTACCTTTGTCGATCAGTAACCTGTGAAATAGTATCCCAAGGAGAAGTGAAACAGACCAAACTACAGACGGGAACGAAAGCTGTCTGGTTTGGAGGAAATAACTTTTTTGTAAATCTTAATCAGGGATTTTTATAGGATGTGCATTGTATCGGGGAATTAACTGAAAATGGTAGTTAGTTAATTATTCTCTGGTATACTTCAAGAAAGAAAATTGATAATTTTTACATTAAATCGTCCAGAAGCCCTAGCCATTCTCCCCTACATCAAAGAAATCTCGGAAACGACTGCTAGACTACTCAGACCCCTTGGCATCACGGTAGTTTACCAACACACTGAAATAGCAGCTAATGAACTTGAAAGACCCTTATACAGACAACAAAACAAAACTAATGTATTTTCCAAAATACCGTACAAGAACTGTAACAAACACGATATTGAACAAACGGGCAGAAAACTAGCCACCAGGACATATGAAATCAACTAGCCAAAAAATGACATGACACTGTCTGTCTCGTATCCTGACACACATATAAGGAAGGCTACCACTTCGACTGCGACAACACATACATCCTAGGACAAGCCAAGCAGAGACATGTACGGGAATTCCTAGAAGCATGGCGTTCCAACCGGAATTCTATCAATGAACACATTGATTGGACTCCATTTATGAACCCTGAGAGGAAAAAAAAACAGGAAATGACATCTCGATTGGAAATGACATCGACACAGCAAATGACACCACCAACCCAAAGAAACCGAACATATAAATAAAAAGCAAGAATCATCAGCGGTTCTTCATCTCGAGGCTGACTGATGATGTTTCCTAGTATGGTGACGAAACTTCTGAAAATGAACCTTCCAGCTCAGCGCCCAAACCTACATCCAGATCCTCAACCTGAGCTCTAAGTCTTTTAAAATCTCTATCTTTCGGTTTCTCTCTGCATTTTTCGTGACTCTCTCTTTGTTTATCTTCGACTCGATTTTCTACAATTACAATTGAAGTTTTTTTAAACTCTACTGCACTTGATTGCTTCCCTGATATACCTAACGGTTTGAGTAACTCACTTGCAATTTCAGCTTTACTTTTGTCCTTGGTTACATCCAATTCCAACCTCTTTGCTAATTCGAAAAGACAGGCCTTTTTCTTGCCTTCTCGTCTTTTGAGCAAATTTAGGAATCATCTTCAACCCTCGAACCTCTTCGGCAAAATTAAGAGCCACTTTTCAAATTTTTAATTTAACCAACCAAAGTTAAGCAGATTGTCTCACTTACATTTCATTTGATGATCTAGGACACTTATCCACAAGTGTTTAAATTTGCTGGGATCTTGCGTAAACTAAATCTGTTCAAATCTGTCAATATCTCAGGCTGGAACAGTCTAAACCTATCCAAAGCCTGGACCCGTGTCCATAATACCATAAGACCATAAGACATAGGAGCGGAAGTAAGGCCATTCGGCCCATCGAGTCCACTCCGCCATTCAATCATGGCTGATGTGCATTTCAAATCCACTTACCCGCATTCTCCCCGTAGCCCTGAATTCCTTGTGACATCAAGAATTTATCAATTTCTGCCTTGAAGACATTTAGCGTCCCAGCCTCCACTGCACTCTGTGGCAATGAATTCCATAGGCCCACCACTCTCTGGCTAAAGAAATGTCTCCGCATTTCTGTTCTGAATTTACCCACTCTAATTCTAAGGCTGTGTCCACGGGTCCTAGTCTCATCGCCTAACGGAAACAATTTCCTAGCGTCCACCCTCTCCAAGCCATGTATTATCTTGTAAGTTTCTATTAGATCTCCCCTTAATCTTCTAAAGTCCAATGAATACAATCCCAGGATCCTCAGCCGTTCTTCATATGTTAGACCTACCATTCCATGGATCATCTGTCTGAATCTCCGCTGGGCACGCTCCAGTGCCAGTATGTCCTTCCTGAAGTGTGGGGACCAAAACTGTACACAGTACTCCAAATGGGGCCTAACCAGAGCTTTATAAAGTCTCAGTAGCACAACAGTGCTTTTATAATTGGCCTATAATTTTCCATGTTTTGCCTTGATCCTTTTTTGAACAAGAGGGTTACAACAGTGATCTTCCAATCATCCAGGACTTTCCCTGACTCTAGTGACTTTTGAAAGATCTCAACCAACGCCTTCGCTATTTCCTCAGCCACCTCCCTCAGAACTCTAGGATGTCACCCATCAGGGCCAGGAGATTTATCAATTTTAAGACTTTTTAGCTTTTCTAGCACTTTCTCTTTTGTAATGGCAACCAGACTCAACTCAGCCCCCTGACTCCCTTTAATTGTTGGGATATTACTCATGTCTTCCACTGTGAAGACTGACCCAAAGTACTTATTAAGTTCTCTTGCTATTTCCTTATCGCCCATCACTAGGCTTCCAGCATCAGTTTGAAGTGGCCCAAAGCCTACGCTTGCCTGTCGCTTGTTTCTTATGTATTGAAAGAAACTTTTACTATCTTTTCGAATATTACTGGCTATCCTACCTTCATATTTAATCCTCTCCTTCCTTATTTCTCTCTTTGTTATCCTCTGTTTGTTTTTGTAGCCTCCCCAATCTTCTGATTTCCCAGTGCTCTTGGCCACTTTATAGGATCTCTCTTTTTCTTTGATAGATTTCCTGACTTCCTTTGTCCGCCATAGCTGCCTAATCCCTCCCCGGATAATCTTTCTCTTCTTGGGGATGAACCTCTGTACAGTGTCCTCAATTTTACCCACAAACTCCTGCCATTTTTGCTCTACTGTCTTCCCCGCTAGGCTCTGCTTCCAGTCTATCTTCATCAGTTCCTCTCTCATGCCCTCATAATTACCTTTATTTAACTGTAACGCCATTACATCCGATTTTACCTTCTCTCTTTCAAACTGCAGACTGAACTCTACCATATTATGATCGCTGCTTCCTAAGTGTTCCCTTACTTTAAGATTTTTTATAAAGTCTGGTTCATTGTCCCCAAACTGTTACAAAATAATGTAAACCCTTCTGTTAATTAAACCACACACTCAGAAAAGCTCATGTCGCCTCGTATTCTGTTAAAGTATGAGTGACAGAGAACGAACCAAATTCCAATATTTAAAGAAAAAATAACACTTTTATTCTTTAAATCCAAAAGTGAATGTTATACAACAACTATTTACAACTCTAAGCCTCCTTTCTCTTAAAGAAGTGTTATCCACCTCCCACTCTATAACAAGTAGGTGATTCAACAACACTCCTATTAAAATTACAGCAAATTAATTTTCAAAACCAGACAGCAGCTGTTGTCCCTGGTGTCGAACTTCGTATGTTTGTAGATCTCCCTTAATCACCTTCGGTATTCTACTGCATAGATGTTTCCTATGAAAAAAACATCTTGTAGAGAGAGTGCAGGCTGTCTGTCCATGACAAAACGTTCTCTACCCAGGTTATTTGTCCAAAATTTGTCCAACTTTTTATACCCCAAACCATCGGATCATCTCATTGGTTCAATGTTGTCAAAACTGTTACATTCAAATTCGATTGGGTTTAGTAACTTGGGGCATAATTTAAACTAGTTGGTTAAATTCGAATTACTGTGAAAACAACTCAGTATCTAAGTTACATGTTCAAATTTTCCAGCACGTTCTGTGACATCACAGGTGTTTGCCGGCTTTCACTCTCTCTTAAAGGAATAGTATATGCTTTCAACTCCGTAACACTCAGCTTATCATTTTAGGCAACCAAGTGCAGAAAATAACTTCAATCAACAATATTTTCACCACTGTGTGTGCAGTACTGTTCGTGGTGGAAAAGGCTTCAGTCCTTTTTCGAAAGGAATCGATCATCACAAAGTAGTATTTATAAAATTATACCTTAGATAATTCAATGAAATAAAGCTGTATGCAGACAAAAGTACCATGTGGCAGGGGGTAATTCCGAAAGGGAAGTTAATGCTCTTAATAGAAAGTGAGGACTGCAGATGCTGGAGACAAGAGTTGAAAAGTGTGATGCTGGAAAAACACAGCAGGCCAGGCAGCATCCGAGAAGCAGGAGAATCGACGTTTTGGGCATAAGCCCTTCTTCAGAAACTTCTCATTTAATGCCCTTACCCTTGTTATTTTTCGTTCACATAGCGCCTATATCAAGCTGCATTTGAGCTGCTGTATTCAAATCCGAGTGCCATCAGTTTTTTTTAAAGTAGTTGCACCATTCCACCTTTGCCAAGATGCGTATAAGCATGCAAGTAATCAATAAGCACTGGCAATAAAAGGTCAAGAATACAAGCTTGATATACTGGGGTTCACCAGAGGTCACGTGTCGAGAAGTGCAAACACTCCATCAAATTCCAAAGTGCCTGTTCAGATTAAGTGGCAACCCCACTGTCAAGTGTGAATCGTACTTAGATCTGGCATTGCCTTCGCTCCTAAAGTAGCTACTTGATTTGGAGCCTGATTCCTGTCAGTTGGAACAAATAACATGGCCGATGCAGCCACCTCCTTAGTAGCCAAATCAGCACGGTCATATTGTAATTGTATCGGAGTGTCCCTCTTTGTGTGCGCAGTGCATTTAATAACAACCAATTGATGAGGAAGCAGAATGTCATCGAGGAGATATTTAACTCGAAAACTGTCTTCAATGGGAGTCCCTGCAAAAGTAAGGAAGCCTCGTTGCTAACAGAGGCAGCTAAAATTACGGGCAAAACCAAATGTGTATCTGGGATCAGTGTAAATGTTGGCAATTCCATCTGTGGCCCGAAGACAAATTCTGGTGAGGACAAAAAGCTCAACTTTCTATACAGAGACAAGGGTCTGAAGACAGCAGACTCCTGACCAGCAGTATCTGTTACAATAACATGACATGACTGCAGGATACCGTCCAGGTTAACAACGGAACTATCATCAACATAAAATATAAGGTCAGGGTTCACAATTGTCAGGTCCATCAAATCTGGGCGAGGTGTAGTGAGGAAATGATTCCTGAGCAAATAGTGATGCAAAGGGTCGGTGAGGTCGTCAGGGGGCTGCTCAAGGGACGGAACATGATTTAAAGTGGAGCAATCATGAAAAGCGGGGGATGGGTTCTGTTACAGTGAGACCTCGTAGTGGCTCAGATGAGCTTGGCTCAGGTGCTTGGTCTGTTGAGAGTTTAGGAGGTCCACGACTGAGAGGGAGTTGCACACCTTTATGGGCTGGTGGAGGGTTAGATTAGAAGCCACCTGCACTAATAATTGGACACCAGTCAGGAGTGTGTGCAGGGTGCCGTAGGGAACAGGATCCAATTTGTTGCAATAATAGGCCAGCGAGCAACGAAGGTCACCACGATCTGAGTTAGGCACATTCATCCAGTACATTAACGGGTCTGACGTACAGCTAGCGCTGGGGCGGTAGCCAAGCTATATTTGAGGGCAGAAAATGATTGCTTCATAGATTTGGACAGCTGGAACTTAATAGGCTGCGGTGGGTGTGGGGGGGGGGGGCGGTGGGTGTCGTGGGGTGGGGGGGGGGCGATTGAGAGAGGAATGCGACATTTGCTGTATTGTATCATGTACCATTTGGAGGTCGGTGCCTGCAAATATTCACTAATCCCAAGAACACACTCAGGACGGGGTGGTTGCGAGGGCGTGTTTGAGGGACAACAGATGTTGGTAAGCCTCTATCTAGTCATGTCCACGCGCAAAGGGCAGAGTAAATCGCTTCTGGCCAGGTTAACACCTAAGTCCTGAGTGACAGTGAAGGGGATACATCAGTCACGGTCCTCAATCTGGACAGTGAGCAGCTGCTTTTGTAGGTAAACCAAACATTCACACATGAAACCAGAAACCTGACATGCTTATCAGAAAGTGGAAGTTTATACCTTTGAACAAAGACAAAGCCAGTCGAGAATGAGTCACGCCACTGTCAGTCAGAAAGGGAAGAGGGGCAACTTCACCATTAATTGCAGCTGTGGGATGGTCAGCGTGGTCTCGTGAGAGACCAGCAAGTTAGTTCTGGCTGTTCAAAAAGGTAGTGAAGGATGTCTGTTTACAATGAGAACCATGGTCCCATTTGTGAGGAAGCGGTCAAGCTCTGGTATAATGGCCCACTTGCCCATTGTGAAATCAAGCAGTAGAGGTAAGGGATATCGTGGTGTAGCGCAGGGGTCAGTAGGAAATTATCTGTATATGTGCCGGTCAGGCTGGTGTCTCCGTTTCATAGTGGGGCTAGGAGAACGGCAATGAGCAGGTCTTTGCATGAACTCAAAATTGGGTCACGGCATAATGTCGTGTCCTGGTAAGCAGTCATGGCCATTGCTCAAATAGTATGATTCTGCACGTCGTATCTGGGATTCTGAATTATCTGACCATTCATACACAGGATGCTACCCGATTATGCAAAACCAGCGTTAACATTACATTGAACTGAGGAGACTGTCTCCCTTCGGGAAAAGTTGCATCTCCAGAAGACAGGGCTTAACTGCCACTGAAACATTATAAAATGAAATACTGTTGTCCCTTGGGATGGGTCGACAGTTAAGGAGTTTGGAGATTATCACGGATTTACGGAGTGGACATTTCAATGATGTGAACATCAGCTTATGCTGATCATTCTCATTGTGGTGCGCAGCACAAAACATAACACGTGTCCCCGTTTGCTCCCAAATCAGCCTTCCACATTTCCCCCCATTCAGCCGGAAGAGAGGCATAAATAAGGGAATATTAGTCCTGAGTGGCAGCATTGTGCATGCTTGCAATGTGTCTTAACTATTTAATTAACACTTCTGGGTCATCCCTGCAGATTGGACAGTGTGTCATGATTAATCACAGCCACTGGGATTGAAGACCTGCCAGAACTCAACGGACTAATGCATTTGGTCGTGACGAGCAGCTCGAGGATTGTTCACAGCCCTAGGTGGAAAATTGACTGGGGATGGCGGCGGAGGTTAAGTGCGTCTCGTCTGAGAGTGAAGAGAAATATTATGGAAAGACTGATCAAGGAAGGCGCAGGGCTTTTGTGTCGCCGAGAGTTTCTACTGCGGGAAGCAAGAGGGTCCATGGGAGCTGAATAATGAGTAGGAGGTTGCAGTTGGGCCATGGGGATAACAGCGAGTCGAAGGGCCTCTTCCTCGCCCAAACGAACGGAATCGGGTAATATCACCATTCCAGAGCAACTGGGAGGTTCCTCGTTCACTTGAATCTTCTGGGCTCGTCCTGCCTAACTGTTACTTGCAACTGCTTGTTTCAGGTCCTGATTTCTCAATCGTGCGCACTCAAAATTTAATGTTTCCCAATCCTTCATTTTACCATTTGTGCATTCGTCAGTTCCCTGTATATGAGAATTATCCCGCCAACTAATTAATCGCGTGTGCTCGAAGAGGCTAGTCAATTCCTTTGCCCAATTTCAAATTAGCGTTTTCCATTTGGAATCTGCATTTTGCATCCAGATTGCATTTTCAGCAGTTTTGCAATTTTCAACATTCCAACTGCCCCTAGTAGCCAATGTCTCTACCCAATTTATTGTTGAATGCTGCGGAAAGACAGTGAAAATTACGTCCCTGCTCAGGAAATTCAGAGCATATAAATTACAAGAGTGAATTACGCTTTGTCTTGTTTAAGGCTTGTCCCACACAATACTCTACAGCACTTCGTTACTCGTGATACCAAAAAGCAACCAGTGTCCCAGACCCAATCGGAAAAGTAACACTTCCTCTGATGCTAAATCAAAAAAAAAATCCTGTGCACACTTCCTGGTTAGCCAACAACTGGATGCTGTTCCATTGCACTTTAATCGCAGTCGACTGAAGAAAAAAAAACTTAGAATTTAGATTCGGAAACTGTCACCTGTTTGTGTCCTCTACAAGGGACGAGGGGTCGCAGCACCATGCCAAGAGAAACAAGGAGACAAAGGCTAAAGCTTACTTTGTGGCGCTCGTCCGTCTCTCGCCTCTGGGTCGTGTGTGTATGGTTTCTTCAGTACCTCACAGAATTTCCTCAGAGTAATTGGTTTTTGCTCAGCAGTGCCAAATGTAGAAATGGATTAAAAATAGCCACAAGACTGTCAGAGCTAAACTCTACAACACTCAACAAAAGTTCAACAAACCTTATTCCAACAAAACAATCGGTCCTTATTAACAGGGAAAGTGCATGTAGAGTGACTGAATTTGGAAAGAGAGAGTTGACCACAACTCTGAGTCTCTCAAAAGTTCGCACTTACATAGAGAATAGCAGGAATATTTATACTTAAAACTGATCAATCGCTAGCAATACATATCACTAGAGGTTAGTCATCCATTAGACTGGTACTTTGAATTATGATCTGTGTTATTACTTCAGAGGTCTATCATATTGACCTCCCATAACCTGGTGCAACATACGTCATCTCATAATCTCATCCTTGTTGGTGTTGAAAAGATTTTGTGGAGTATCTTTATTTGGGTTGGTCATTATCCCAGAATTTATGTGGAGCCAGCTTGACCAAGGTCTGCAGAGGTCTACGAAGAATTCAGTATTTACGTGGGTTAAGCCTACGTTAAGTCCTGCTCAAGTTAGAAATGCATTGACCTTTGTTATAGTCTTAATTTGTGTTGTGTCAGGCACGTCTGGGGTCGTATAAAGGGTAGTCAAAGTGTATGTTTCAATCAGGAGTTGGCCAATTTTCCCATCATGCAGGTATCTGGTTCACAATATTTCACAGGTCCACTGAGCCATCGGCATCATTCTCCATAAGGACCATGTGACACAGGAGCGTCAGTAGTCTCTTAGGCCCATGAAGCCTGCAGCATCATTTAACAAAAGACCATAAAACCATAGGCCTAGAAATTAGGTCATTCGGCTCAACTAGTCTACTCTCCTATTCAATCATGGCAGAGGAGTTTATGAACACCATTTTCCCTTTGTCTCCCATAACCTTTGATCCCCTTGATACTCAAAAGCCTATCAATCTCCGTCTTGAATACACTCAATGACCTGGCTTCCACAGCCTTCGGTGGCAATTCATTCCATACATTCACCACTCTCTGACTGATGCAGTTGCTTCTTATCTCTGTTCAAAAAGGTCTTCCCTTTACTCTAAACTATGGTCATGGGTCATAGTCTCTCCTACCAAAGGAAACATGCTCGCACATCTTCTCTGTCCAGGCCATTCGGTATTCTGTGAGTTTCAATTAGATCTTCCATCATCCTTCTAAACTCTATCGAGTACGAACACAGAGTCATAGAACATAGAACATACAAAAATACAGCGCAGAACAGGCACTTCAGCCCACGATGTTGTGCCGAGGATTAATCCTAATGTAAAATAAAATAACTTCACCTACACATCCCTCAATTTACTGCTGTGCATGTGCATGTCCAGCAGTCGCTTAAATGGCTCTAATGACTCTGATTCTACCAACACCTCTGGCAACGCATTCCATGCATTTACAACTGTCTGCACAAATAACCTACCTCTGACGTCTCCTCTATACCTTTCTTCTAATATCCTAAAGCTATGACCCCTCGTGCCAGTAAGTCCTGCCCTGGAGAAAAGTCTCTGGCTATTGAATATCCATGCTTCGCATTATCATGTGTACCTCTATCAGGTCACCTCTCTTCCTCCTTCTCTCCAGAGAGAAATGTCCGAGCTTACTCAACTACTCTTCATAATACAAGCCCTCCAGTCCAGGCAGCATGCTGGTAAGCCTTCTTTTGTACCCGCTCCAAAGACTCTGTATATTTCATATAGTAGGGCGACAAGAACTGTACACAATATTCCAAGTGTAGTGTCACCAGGGACTTGTAGAACTGTAGAAAAACCTCGCAGATCTTAAACTCTATGCCCCTATTAATGCAAGCCAAAACATCATATGCTTTCTTAAAACCCAATTCACTTGGATGGCAACTTTGAGGAATTTATGTATTTGAACACCAAGATCCCTCTATTTCTCCCTTCTGCCAAGAATCCTGTCTTTAACCCGATATTAAACATTCGAGATCGAACTTGCAAACTTCGCATTAATCCAGGTTGAACTCCATTTGCAATTTCTCCGCCTAGCTCTGCAGCCTATCTATGTCACACTACAGACAGCAATTGCCCTCGATACTATCAACAGCACCTCCAACCTTTGGGTCATCTGCAAATTTACGAACCCACTTCTCAACCTCCTCATCCAAGTTATTTATGAAAAACACTACAAAGGGCAGAGGCCCAAGAACAGAACCCTGTGGGATACCACTCAAAACTGACGTCCAGGTCGAATACTTTCCATCTACAACCATTTCTGCCTTCTGTCGGCCAATCAGTTCTGAATCCAGAAAACCAAATCTCCCTGTATCCCATACCTCCTGACTTTATGAATGAACCTACCATGGGGAACCTTATCAAATGCCTTTCTGAAGTCCAGATACACCACATCCACCTCTCGACCTTCACTGACCTGTCTAGTCACCAACTCAAAGAATTCAATAACGTTACTCAGGCATGACCTGCCCCTCACAAAGCCATGCTGACTACCTTTAATCATGCTATGTTTCTCCAAATTATCATAAATCCGATCCCTCAGAATTCTTTCCAAAACTGTGCTGACCAAGATGTAAGTCTGACTGGTGTGTAATTGCCAGGGATTTCCCCATTTGTTTTCATAAAAAGAGGAAGAACATTTGTCTCCTTCCAATCTTCCGATATGACTCCCGTGGAAATTGAGGAAACAAAGAACTTCGCCAGCAGCTTAGCAACCTTCTTTCTCACTTCCCAGAACAGCCTAGTAATATCCCTGATCAACCCTACCTTCTCCCTGAACATTCTCTTATTCCTCACGTATGAGTAAAATGCCTTTGGGTTCTCCCTAATCCTTCCTGCCAAGCCTTTTTCTTCCCCACTCCTGGTTCTCCTCAGTCCATGTCTGAGCGCCTTTTGAACAAGTCTGTAATTGTCTAAATCTGTGCTAATTCCTTCTTTCTTCTACCTTACGTAAGCTGCCTTCTTCCTTTTGACGATATCCTCCTCTGTTCTCGTCATCCAAGGCTCCTTAACCTTATCCTTTCTTACCTGTCTCAGAGGGACAAATTCGTGCATCACTCGCAACGACGACTCCTTGGACAGTCACCACATGTCTGCTGTGCCTTTCCTGTGGAGCAATTCCTCCCAGCCTGTATTTCCCAATTCCTGTCTGATAGCGTCATAGTTTCCTTTTCCCCAATTAAATATCTTACCATGTTAACTGCTCCTTGCCCTCTCCAAGGCTGTTAAGTGTGAGGCTGTTGTGGTCACTGTCACCAAAGTGTTCTCTCACCGCAAGATCCGACACCTGCTCGGTCTTTGCCGAGCACCAAATTCAAAATATCCTCTCCCCCGTCGGCCTGTCTACTTACTGAGTAAGGAAACCCTCCTGAAAACAACGGACAAAAACGGCTCCATTCAAACCATCTACACTAAGGAGGTTCCAGTCGATATTGGGTATGTTGAAGTCACCCATAATAACAACCCTTCTCCGTCTACATTTTTCCAAAATCTGCACGCCTACGAGTTCTTCGCTCTCTCTACTGCTATTAGGGGGACTGTAGAAAACCCCCCAATGCGGTTCCCTTGCTGTTCCTAACTTCCACCCATACTGATTCAGTAGACAAACTTTCCTCACAAACCTTCGTTTCTGTAGCTGTGATGCACTCTCTGAGAAGCAATGCTACACCTCCTCCTCATTTTCCACCCTCCCTGTTATTTATAAATGTTCTAAACCCCGGAACATCAAGCAACCATTCCTGCCCCTGTGAAACCCACGTCTCCATCATGGTAATAGCCTCTTCGCCCCAGGTAGTCCTCAAACGTTCCTCATATGTGAAGATTTTCATTCCTGGAACCATTCTCATGAACCTCCTATGAACACGCTCCAGGTCCGGTACATTCTTCATGTGAAATGGGGCCCAAACCTGCGCAGAATACTCCAAATGCGGTCTGACCAGTGCCTTATAAAGCATCACTGCTTTTATATTCTAGGACTCTAAAATAAATGCGAATCCTGCATTTGCCTTCCAAACTACTGACTCAACCTCCACGTTTGCCTTGAGAGAATCCTGGACAAGATCTCGCAAGTCTCTTTGCAATTCAGACTTCTGATTTTTCTCACTATTTAGAAAATAGTCCGTGCCTCTATTCTTCCTACCAAACTGAATGACTTCAAACTATCCCACACTATAAACCATCTGCCACTAATTTGACCAATCTCTGAACCTGTCCAAATCTGCCTGCAGGCTCCCCACCTCCGCAATTCTACTTGTCACTCTACCTATATTTATGTCGTCTGCAATCTTAGCCAGAATGCCCTCAGTCCTACAATTAGATCATCAGTGTATAGAATGAAACGTGGTGATCGCAACAGTGAACCTTGTGGACCCCTGGAATCGAACTCGGAACCGGAAAATACAACCAGAAAATCACAAACAGCTCTGTCGACCCTGAAACGTCCTCCTTACCAACATCTGGGGCTCGTGCCAAAATTGAGAGAGCTGTCTCGCAAATTAGTCCAGCAACAGCCCTACATTGTCATTTAATGGAATCACCTTAGAGATAATACCCCAAACGCCACCATTCCCATTCCTGGATGTGTCCTGTTTAACTGGTAGGACAGAACTAGTGGAGGTGGCGGCACAGTGGCATACTCTTAGAAGGGAATTGCCCTGGGAGTCCTTGACATCGACTCTGGACCCCAGGAAATCTCATGGCTTCAGGTTAAACATGGGAAAGGAAACCTCTTACTGTTTACCACATACTGTTCTCCTTCATGTTGAACACCACTTAGAGGAAGCACTGAGGGTGGCAAGGACATAAATTGCACTTTTGGTGGGGGATTTCAATGTCCACCAGCAAGAGTGGCTCGGTGGCAGTGTTGCTGAACGAGCTCATGGGGTCCAATATGACCGGGTTAGTGGCAGTTAGTGAAGGAACCAACAAGTGGAAAAAAGCATACTTGAACTCATCCTCACGAATCTGCCGGCTGCAGAAGCATCTGTCAATGACAGTATTGGCAAAAGTGACCACTTCACTGTCCTTGTGGAGACGAGGGCCTGCTTTCACATTGAGAATAACCTCCATTATGTTGTGTGGCACCATCACTGCGGAAATTGGGACACACTTCGAACCGATCTTGAAGCTCAAGTCTGGGCATCCATGAGGCGCTGTGGCCCAAACAACAGGACCAGAATTGTACTCCACACAATCCGTAACTTCGTGGCCTGGCATATACCCCACTCAACCATTACCATCAACCCTGGTTCAATGGAGAGTGCGGAAGCATATGCCAGGACCAGCATCTGACTTACCGAAAAATGAGATGTCAACCTGGTGAAGTGACAAAGCAGGACTACCTGCGTGGCGAACGGCATAAACAGCAATTGGTAGACAGAGTCAAGCGATCCCACAACCAACCGACCAGTTCTACGCTCTGCAGTCCTTCCACATCCCGTCGTGAATGGTGGTGAATAATCAAGAAACACACTGGAGTAGGAGGGTCCAGAAATATCCTCTTCCTCAGTGATGGAGGAGCCCAGCACATCAGTGCAATAGATAAGGCTGATGTATTCCCAGCCAGAAGCGTCAAGTGGTTGATCCATCTGAAACTTCTCTAGTCGTCCCCAGCATCACAAATACCAGTGACCAGCCAATTCAATCCATTCCATATGAAACGGCTGTAGGCAGTGGATACCACAATAGTACTGCAGACAGCTGCTCAGAACTTGCTGCTCCCCTCGCCTAGCTCCTCCCGTACAGTTACAACAGAGACATCTACTGACAATGTGAAAGATTGCCCAGGTTTGTTCTGCACAAACCAATGTCTGACATATCCAAATGGACAATGACTGCCCAATCAGTGTATCCTTGAAAATCAGTAAAGTAATGGAAGGTGTCATCAACACTGTTATCAAGCAACAGCTGCTCAGCAATAACCTGCTCAGTGATGCCATGTTTGGGTTTCATTTGGATCACTCAGCTGCTGACCCCATTGCAGCCTTATTGAACATGGACAAAAGAGCTGAATTCCAGAGGTGAGGTGATAATGACAGCCCTCGACATCAAGGCCGCATTTGAATGTGTATGGCATCACGGAGCCCTGGAAAAACTGGAATCAATGGACATCGGGGGAAAATACTCCGCTGGTTAGAGTCATACCTGGCACAAAGGAATATGTTGTTGTTGTGGACGGTCAGCTCCAGGACATTTCTGCAGAAATCCCCCAGGATAGTGTCCTATGCCTAAGAATCTTCAGATGCTTCATCAATGACCTGCCCTCTGTCATAAGGTCAGAAGTGGGAATGTTCAGCAATGATTGCACAGTATTCAGCACCATTCGTAACTC
Organism: Chiloscyllium plagiosum; assembly: GCF_037043375.1. Taxonomy (NCBI): domain Eukaryota; kingdom Metazoa; phylum Chordata; class Chondrichthyes; order Orectolobiformes; family Hemiscylliidae; genus Chiloscyllium; species Chiloscyllium plagiosum. The sequence goes on along the minus strand of NW_028270159.1, from coordinate 101,196,755 downwards.
CAGAAATAGTGAAGCAGTCAGTGCTCAAATGCAACAAGTTCTGGACAATATCCAGGCTTTGGCCTACAAGTGGCGAGTCACACTCGCGCCACACAAATGCCAGACAATGACTATCAGCAATAAGAGACACTCTACTCTCAACCCCTTGACATTCAATGATGTTTCCATCACTGAGTCCCCCACTGTCAACACTCTTGCAGTTAACATTGAACAGAAATTCAACTGGACTCACCATATAAATACAGTGACTGCAACAGCAAGTTAGAGACCTGGGATACTGTGAAGAGTAACTTACCTTTATCCACCATCTATAAGGCACAACTCAGGAGTGTGATGGAATACTCCTCACCTCCGTGGATGGGTGCAGCTCCAATAGCACTCAAGGAGTTTGACACCTGATTGGCACAACTTCTACGAATATTCAACTCCTCCACCACCGACACTCAGTAGTAGCAGTGTGTACAATAAACAAGGTGCACTGCAGAAATTCACCACAGATCCTCCGAAAGCACCCCCCAAACCCATGAGCACTTCCAGCTAGAAGGACAAGGGCAGCAGGTACATGGGAACACCACCACCTGCAAGTTTCCTTCCAAGCCCCTCACCATTCTGACTTGGAAATGTACCGCCGTTCATTCACAGTTGTTGGGTCAAAATCTTAGAATTTCCTCCCTACCGGCATTATGGGTGAACCCACAGCAAATGGACTGCAGCGATTCAAGATGGCAGCGCACCATCACATTCTCAAGGGAAAATATGGATTGGCTATCAATGCTGACCAGCCATCCATGCTCAAGTCCCACAAATGAATAAAAGAAACTCACTACGCACCAGCTACCATCCTGAGAAGGACCTTTTACTCCAACTCTCTGCTTTCTGTCAGACAGCCAATCATCTAGCCATGCGAGCACTTTGCCTCTAACACCATGGGCCCTGAATGATACTGATAATGTTCGTACCCTTAACTTCTACTCTTAACCTATGCATTTCATTGTAGGGCACAAACACAAAAAAGTATTTTATTTAGTTTCATTGTGAACCTCGTAAGTCATTGATTTTGGTTGAAATTTATAGAAGTTAAAAGTAACAATCCAGTGGGAAATTGTATTTCCCTGGACAATATCTTTGGCTTGTGCCATGATGAGTTATCCACAGGCTTACAGCTCACTCTCGCTCTGCGCTGGAATAAGTGGCCTCTGTCAGGAGTGTGATGGCATACTCCCCATTTTCTCTGAATAGGGGCAGCTCCAACATTCATGAAACTCGAAATCATCCAAGGCAAAGCATCTCCACTTGATGGGGCCCACATCCACAAACATCCCCTCCTTCCACCACAGGCACACAGGGGCAGCGGTGCATACTGTCTACACGATGCAGTGCAGGTACTCTGCAAATTTCCTTAGACGGTAATTCTGAACCCAAGACTACTTCCGTCTCGAAGGGCAAGGGCAGCAGAAACATGTGAACACCACACCACTGTAAATTCCCCTCTGTGCCACACACCATCGCCATGACTGACTATTGCAGCGTCAAGTTGCAAGAATTTTCTCCCTATCAACATTGTGGGTCTACCTACAGCACTGCAGCATTTCAAGAAAGCAGCTCACCACCAACTTCGCAAGAGAGGGCATGTTGGGGTGGGTAATAAATGTTGACCCAGACAGCGATACCCAAATTCCAGAGTGAATTTTGAAAACCCATTCGGTGGTCTGGGAGGAAAACAATACAATCCTCCTGTTGCATTACTGAGAAGTTTTATTTATTCATATCACAATGAATTCTTGTAAACAGGTATGTTACTGCATGAGTGATCTTCACTCTGAACCAAGACAATGCTGTTGCATAAGTAAATGTGTTTGTGCAACAACTTCACATCTAAAGCATGAAACCAATAATACCAAAGTGATACAGAAAGGGCAGGAAATCATCAGGACTGAATCCTTGAATGGCATAACATAATAAATCTGCAACATTAGTTAAGTACAGGAGGACGAAAATCCCCGATATGGTGTGGAGCAAAATCATAGATTTCATTCTGCTGTCCATCTTTGGGTCTCTGCAATTTTATCTCTGGCTCGCACCCTTCAGTCTCTTCCAGACTCGACTTGTCACTAAAATGCGTCCGTGGTAGGCCTTTGCTGAGAACTGATCGTTCGTCCTCAGTGAGGGGAAGGTCTGGGGGGGATCGTGAAAATGTGTCTAAGTGTCACAGTGTTGAGCAAGAGAATGAAAGCGAATGGCAGTAAAGTGGTTAAAACCACATCAAACGAATCTCATGCCACCCACCATATCTCAGTATTGTAGCTTGACTTTGTTTCACAGTAGAATGGCACATTGTTGATTGTCACGCAAGGTTCATATGGAAAGCAGAAGGGGACGTTTCTCAAACAGAACAGGGTGCAAGATGTTGCTTGAACCAATGTCGCAGTTTTCTCAGTGCAATATCTTTTACAGCTTCTGACAGCAGAAGGTCATAAATCGGTCAAAGGAGAAAGTGACAGTGAACCAGGCAGAACAGTCCCTTGCTGCACGAAACAAGGCCCCAATAACACTACTCACTGGACTAGTGTCCAGAAAGACCGTGTGTATTAATAAAAGCGATAACACGTTAGTATAATATCAGTGAGAATAACCAGCAGATCGGCAGCTGTCAGTGCAAGTGATTGGATTTGAGTGAGCTTGAATTTTAAGACTTCCACACCATCCGCACATTGTCCTCCAAGACAATAACTCAAGAGATTACAGAGTGCAACCAGAGATTGAGCTCACGCCCATTTTAGGAGTGCAGAAGCAAGTCTACAATTTTGTTTGGTTGCAATTTTACTATTTCAGTAGATTCTTACATTTCTCAGGTCCAAATCAGGCAGATGGTGAACTCCATTAGCAATCTCGCAACTAACTATTCATACGACTGGCGATTATGCTGTCAATGAACCAGACTGTCCCCGACTTCGTGATTCAAGTCATCTCCTGCATTGGCCCAAATCTTGATCAGAGCAGCAACCGCAACAGAAATCAGGTCAAAAGCAAAATCAGAATTATTTGGAAAAGCTCAGCAGATCTGGCAGCATCTGTCAAGATAAATCACTGTTAATGTTTCAGGTCCAGTAACCTTTCGTCAGAACCAGATCCGAAACGTTAACCAAAATCAGCAGAGATTTTCCAGAGAATTATGTTTACTTTTCCAATTTACAGCACCCGCAGTTTTCTTTTTACTTTTTGGATTTTATTCAGGACACCGGTAATCAGAACGTACATTTGATTTCAAATATGACTACTCTATGTATCTTCCTCAAGTCCAGCACAGCAGAGCTTCGGCAGGGTTCTCTCAGTGACAAGTGTGAGTGCTAGCATTGCTGTGATATTTACACTGATAATTTACAAATCTGTACGTGACAAATGTATCGATGTGCAGGGATCAAGTGGGAAATCTGTCAAGATTAGAACTCCCTGAACAGACAAGGTGAGGAGGAGAGCATTCCAGGAAGGGGAACCAAAATTATATACCTCTGTTGCTTTTCTTAACACAATAAAGTCTACCTCATATTTCAAATTAATGACTGATCCGGCATCCACTGCCTTCGGCAGAAGAGACTTCCGATCTTTTCCCACCCTTCGTGTGACAATGCGTTTCCTAACATCTCTTCTGAACGTAGTGGACCCGAATTCTCAAACTCTACTTGTCGTAGAATCTCGAACCAGTGGAAATAGTTTATCTCGATCTGCTCTGACTTTGCTTGGTAATATTTTGCAGGAGAACGCTCAGATCATTTCTTAACCTTTGACATTCTCCCGAAAACTGGCCTCATCTGCGTAACAAAATCAGCAATTGCTCAGCTGGACTGGCAACGACTGTGAGAGGGAAAGCAGGGTAAACGTTTCGATTCCAGTGATCCTTCCTCAGAACTAACTGGCATGATACCTTCTCATATCTTCAAATCACAAGAAACCAGCAAATCTGACAGAACACTGAGATCAGAAAATGCTGCAGCAGCCGTGAAATTTGGAGCGTCAATCAGTGGAGAATTGTACCGAGAATGCTGCTCAGTGAATTACTCTCAAAGTTCCAGTGTCGGGGTAAGGCTGAGCAGTCAGTGAGCTGGAAATATTATTGTTCAAATGTTAAAGGCAGAGAGCAAATCAGCAGTCCATTAACTCGAGTCTCCGTTTGAGGTGATCTGTCCGTTCAGGCAGTTGACAAGCTCTTTGTTTAAAACTCTGAGCTGATGCATTCACAGAGACGCCGCCTTATACAGCGTGGAAGATCCTTCGGAAGGTCGAGTTACAGAATTGATTGGCTTTGTTGCTGTTTTTTTTCAGATTTCTGTGAAAAAAAACAACTTAATTAAATTATCAATTTTAATCACAAATATGGAGGAGCGTTGCTGTTCATATATCATAATGCAACAACAAAAGCAGAATCTGGAATATGCCAGCAATAATGCTGTGCATTCATACACCATGAGATCCATCCCACAAATTACTTCAATTGATGAAGCATCGAGACAGTTTATTCTGACTGAGAACGTATGTCTCAGAGCTGTCCATCAGTATTTAAGGTGGGAACTGCCTTGACTTTTCACAACTACATTTCACTCGTTGACTGAAATGTAACTCTTCTGTTAGACTGAATGTGGGCATTGTTGCCGAAGTTTCCGTAGTTTCATACATAGAGTCAGAGAGTCATATATCCTGGAAGCAGACGCTTTGGAAAAATTTGTCCATGCCGATCAGATCTCCTGATCTGAACTAATCCTAGTTGCCTGCATTTCTCCGATAATCTACTAAACATGTTTTATCCCGGCACCTGTCAAAATATTTTTAAAATATTATAATTTCACCAGAATCCACCATATCCTCTGGCAGTTCATTGAATAAGCATCTACATTCTATGTGAAAGCATTAACCCTCAGGTATTTTTAAAAATATTCTCCCCATTACCATACACCAATGTCCTCCAATTTTGGACTCCCTGCCTTGCGGAAAAAAACTTTGGCAATTCACTCTATCCATGCCACTCATGATCTTATAAACCTCTGTAAGGTCAGCCCGCAGCCTCCAACGTTGCAAAGAGAAAAGTCCCAGCCGAACCTTATCACTAAACCCTCCAATCCCGTTGACATCCTTGTAAATCTGTTTTAAATCCCCGTTCCTGCCCTCAAAAGTACCACCTATGAAGGCAAGTGTGCTAAGCACTTTCATCATCACCCTGTCGAAATGTGACACCACTCTCAGTGAACCTTGTACCGGCCAGTGGTGACTGTTGCTCAGGGATAACTATCATTTTGTTTTTGAAAGCACAGTGAATGCAATAACGGATTATTTTAAAAAAATCATTCTGACTCATCATCGAAGTCAGAAGCTGCTGCTTATTGGTAATTATATTCGAACGTTAAACATAGACCATAGAAAAGTAGAGATCAGCACAGGCCCTTTGGCCCACGATGTGGCCGACGCACCCCTCAATGCACTGCTGTCCATGTGCATGTTCAGCTGTCGTTTAAATCGCATTCCACGCACTCACAACTCTCTGCATAAAAAACCTCACTCTGACGTCTCTTCTACACCTTCCTCCTAATATCTTAACACTATTACCCCTCGTGCCAGTCCATCGTGCCCTGGGGAACAGTCTCTGCAATTGACTCTATCCATGCCTTTTATTACCTGTACACTTCGATCAGGTCACCTCTCTTCCTCTTTCTCTCCAGAGAGAAAAGTCTAAGCTTCGTCAAGATCTCTTCGTAGGACAAGCCCTCCAGTCCAGGCAGCATTCTGTTAAACCTCCTTTGCACTCTCTCCAAAACCTCTGTATCTTTCCTATAGTCTGGCGAACTGGGCACAACATTCCAAGGTGGGTCTCACCAGGGTCTTGTAGAGCTGCAGTAAAATCTACCAGCTCTTAAACTCTATCCACGATAATGAAAGCCAAAACACCATTGCTATCTTAACAACCCTATCCACTTGGCTGGCAATTTTGAGGGATTTGTGCACTTGAACCAAGATCCCTCTGTTTTTCCACACTGCCAAAAATTATGTCTTTAATCCGATATTCAGCATTCACTTCCGACCTTCCAAGTGCATCACTTCGCATTTATCCAGATTGAACTCCATCTGCCATTTCTCAGCCCAGCTCTGCATCCTTTCTATGTATTTTATAGATTGTCACATATTCAATTCTCTGAGGAAGGACTTAAAAGTTTCGAATGCATTCCAGCATAAAATGATTTATCTGGAGGAGCAGAATGTACACTTGTGTACACATTCAGGGGATACTCATTAGAATCGACCCCTTTTTGGGACTCTATTGAGGGACTCATATCTTTACAGATTTAGACAGAATGCACTGCGTGATATGGTCAATATATTGTGTAAAACCGAGAACTGTGGATGTTGGAAATCTGAAACAAGAACATGTGAACCAAAATATACATGAGCGTGTTACACAAATCTCCACACTTCTATAATATTAACGAATGCATCTCTATTCCATTAATGACCATACATGAATTGCAGAAAAATTAACACAGTTATCCCCCAAGTGAATGCACTTTTATAATCAAACTTAACAGCCATTTTTGACACTAACCTGCAGACGTTTATTGTTCAAGTGAATTTCTGTGTGTTACACAACTAAAATGTTGTTTCTTACAAACATAACCTTATGTTTAATGAGCTGAAGATGTTTCATGACTCTCTCTAAGACACAGATGAGCTGTACAGCAGCAGATGAGAGTGCCTAATTCTCTGTTACCTATAGTGTACTGGACATATACTGTGAAGAAAAATAAAATGGTTGATTGATGAAGAGACAGAAGAGTTTGAAGCAGATAGAGGGATTTGGAAACACAGGAAGGAGAATTATCAAACGCAGGTGTTGTTAAATTTGGGTTTCAAGTCATATCAATGAGTTCAAGCTACACCGAGAATGCGAATGCCAGGGAGACAGCATTATAAGCAGTATGACATTAAAATAGAAAAGGACATTAATACTTTAGTTAATGGGGAATAATGGGAAGTGGTCTCACTGAAACGTGAAGGATTAAGGGGCTGTACAGGGTCGATGTTGAGAGATGCTTCGCCCTTGTCAGAGTCTAGGACCAGGGGACATAGAGTCCGAAAACAGGGGCATCAATTTACGACTGAGATAAGGAGGATGATCTTCTATCAGAGGATTGTGAGTCGTTAGAATCCACAGGGAACGCTATGGGGACAAAGTCCTTGTGTGTAAATAGTGCTGAGACAGCTGAATGAGCAGAGGGGGAATCAAGGGTTCTAAGTAAAACGCAGAAATGTAAACATGAGAAATGTCAGATCGTCTCTGACCCTATCGAATGGGTGCAGCAGACTCGAGGGTCCGAATGGACTGCTTCTGTTCGCAATTTTTATGTTCTCATGGTCTCAGTAGGGCCCGTAGCACTGCATCACAAAACACACTCTTCCTTATACTTTAACTGAGGAGCTCAAATAATTCAATTTAATTGAGACGAGCTGAGCAAATGTCTCGGTATTCTAACAATGAAGTTTGTTGAGGTTTGGCTTTGTTGTCTGGTGCTTCAGAAAATTGTTCCAAACTTTCTGTTTAGTTTGAGGTGTAATGTTGCACAGTGTACTTGTGATAAATAGTTTAATAATTATTGTCACAAAATAAGTGTCTGATTGTGAGAAAGATAGAGAGCAGATATCCCCAATCTGTTTCCTGTTGTCAGCTTCACTCTGCTTCAGTGGAGACTTTAACCCATCAAGATTAACCAAAAACAGGAAATATTCGTAAATGAACCTCATTTGTTCAAAAGTTGGCCATGACAATGTATTCCATGTGCGTAGTTAGATTAAACCTATTGCCATAGTCAACAAAACCACAACTCTTTTTTTTAAAAAAACTGCACATCTTCAATATATGGGGTGAATGAACACCCTGCTGTCACTCTGAACATTTGCTTCCGCTCAATCAGCCCATCAATATTTGTGCTGAAATTGTAAATTGGTTTGAAACTTCTATGATTCGAAGATTGCCATGTTTATTTAATCAGATCAGACCTTTGTTGTGTTGACTGAGTAGAAAATAAGTAAGAATTGGGAACAGGCATAGGCCATTCAGCCCCTGCAGCCTCTTCTGCCATTCAAGACGACCATGGCTGATCTCATCTCGTCCCTCAACCCCACTTCCCTGCCCACTCTCAATAAGCCTTTAGCCTGTTACTAATTGAAAACCTGCCTATCTCCTCCTCAAATTTATTTAATATCTAAGCAGTAGTCTCTGGGGAAGCAAACTTCACGGATTCACGACTGTTTGAGAGTCACAATTTCTCCTCTTCTCAGTTTTATGTCTGCTACCCCTTAATCTGAACGATAACCGCTCATTCAAGGATTTCCGAAATGAGGAAGTATCCTCTCTATATCGACTTTCTTAATCCTCTTTAACATATTAGAAACCTCAATTAAATCACCTCCCAATCTTCTGAACTCCAGTGTATATCGACCCAAACTATTCAATCTCTCTTCATGACACAAATCAATCATCTCTGCAAACAACGGAGGGAGTCTCCGGTGAACTGTCTCCAATGTAACTTCATCTCTTCTCAAGTATGGAGAGGATACCTCTATGCAATATTTCCGGCATAGAAGATGTCTATTTGCTTCATTGGTCCAATGCTGGCATGAATATCTAATTTTGTTTTAACGTGAAATAAAATAAAATCTATTTCTGTCAGTGTCCAGGGACTGATTGTTTCAACTCTGCTATCAGAAAAAAAAGTATGATTTCTTCATTGAAGAAATCGCATACTGTGTGCTATTAAAATGAAGGGTTGTCTGGTCAGACTGTACATCTCTTGAGCACAGATGCATCGTCAGATATACTACAACTTGCACAGCTCCGTGTGTCTTATCGAAGCTGAAAGACGTTTACAGAGACGAGAAATAGTTTTTGTAAAGAGAGCCCATAGTTGTGGTCACGGTTGCGTATGTGTTCTGCTGTTTGTTGAAGTAAGTTATAACTTAGTTTCAACAGTTAGTAACTAGCTGTCCACATGTTAAAACTCAGAGGTAAGTTCTGATCCCCTTGTCCGAGTTTGAGGATTCGTTTTCAGTTTTGGAGAAGATGTCAAAGAAATGAGCAGGTTTCAGCAATAAAAGTCGTCAAGAAGAGATGTCGATGTTCAAAAAGGGAAAATAAAAGGTTTTAACTGAGGCCTTCGAATAACGTGGTCATCCCAGTTCTGAACTGTGCGGTGGACTTTTAATTTTCAGTCCGATACCAACCTTTTAATTTATTTTTTCTCTCTCTCTCTATCACACCCTCTATCTCTCTCGCACACACACCCTCTTTCTCTCTCTTTCTCTCTCTCTCATTCTCTCTCCCCCCGCCTCTCTCTCTCTCTCACTGCAATATGGATAGGCAACTTCAACTGAACCTGCCTCCACCAGGAAGTGCATTGCATGCCCTAACAACTAGCACAGTGAAAACATTTCTCACATTCCCCCGCTTTGTTTGTATATGACTTTACATCTCTACTTCCTGAGTCATGTGACTAACTGTAATAAAGACCTCAGCATGTTTCTGGACAAAGACCCACAGAGTCACACAATATAGAAACAGACCCTTCTGTCGAACCAGTCCAAAGCGACCATAATCCCAATCTAAATTGCACCACCTGCCTGGCCTTGGCATGTATCCCTCCAACGCTTTCATATTTATGAACTTACCCAAGTGACTTTTGAAGATTGTAACGGTACCTGCACACACGACTTTCTCTGGTAGTTGATTTCACTCAAGAACCATTCCCTGTGTAAAAGCATTACCCTATCTCATTTTTGATTCTTCCAACTCTCACCTGAAAGATATGCTTCCTCGTGTTAAACTCCCCTATCCGAAGAAAAGGAACTTGTCATTCACACATACACTTTTACCTCACCATGGTATAGGGTTTAGCATCCAGCATAAAGATTCTGAGGGAAGATGTTTGAACTTCAAGTACTCTTTGTGAACATGTTTTCAGGAACTTCCATATGCCACAGTCTTGCATTGTAATGTGACTGTACTGTGGCTTTACGTCTTTAATTTTGTTCTTGTTTTTATGAAGAATGTCTGAGACAAAGTTATTTAGCAGTCTGTTCAAAGCCAATGGACTAGACGGTTTTTGAGGCCTTGGATTTCCTTTTTCAAAGTTGGAACAATAAAAGCAGCCTGAATGGGTGGAGTCAAGCTTCCACTGAAACAGGAAACTTAGTGTTAACATTCTGCAGTTTCTGAAAGCGGGACAAGAAACTCATATTCCTGTTTTTGTTACAGCTGAAAAACGAGAGAACCTTCCCTGTTACCTGCATTGAAAGTGACACAAGGTATTTTCCTGAATTTGGCTTTGCCAGAGATGTGTCTACACTATACTACCATATTCAAACATTTAATTGTTTCGAATCAAAGTACGTACTATTTTACTAAGCATTTCAATAGTTACACGTAAGCCAATTTTTTCTATTGATTTTGTATGCATTTTAACTGTAGTTTAAGTTTAAAGGATGATTCATGTAATGTTAATAGTTGGATCAATCGTATGGCATCTGGAATGTAAAACTTTCATCTACTTTTAAAATAAGAAAATGTTAGGGACTATGCTATCTGAATATATTTGAAGAGGTTTGGTCTGGAATATGAAAATATATTTACATACATATCGTATATTATTTCCTGAGCACACAAAAAAGAAATTCGAGACTGAAGACAGGCGATAATTACTATGACATTTAATATTATCTCTATTCTCCCTCTCGATATCCAATTGAAAAGTAGTTCCCCGGTATTGATTAAGCGAATAGATTTTGTCAAAATCCTTTATGGGATGCAGGTGTCTCAAGTGTAATCAGCATTTATTACCCATTCCTAATTGCACAGAAAGCAACTAAGGAACAATCACAACCATCAGTGCTTGGAGTTGCATGTAGGCCAGACGAGGTACTGATGGACATTAACTTCCCTAAAGGACATCAATGATCCAGAGTCATTTTTATGACAATCGAGTGGTAGTCATCATTCATCTCTTAAATTTAGATTGACTTTTCAGATGGGTTTAAGTTGATTTCAACTGCCTCCATCCGCCTTTGAGGGATTTCAAACGATGACCACAAAATATTATCTGTGTCTCTGTATTAATACTCCATAAATACACCGCAAGGCCAAATTCTAAACTCTGTATTTTGCGATATATGTCAGTGATGAACACTCTATCGTTATAAACCTCGTCTGCTCAATGAATCCACGTTTACGTCAGTCAGCAAGACAGAAGAGGTTTATGAACCAATATCATATTTGCAATAGATGTGCTCACACCCCCTCGAGACTGTGTGAGGTTGAACAAAAACTGGAATGCAACCTGACCCAGAGTAGAACTTCAGTGATCTGCAACCTAAGATAAAATTTTACATTCTTCATATTGTTTATTTAATTCTTTTGTCACAGTTCAAATTTTCATCTTGGTGTCAACAGGACAATTTCCACCAGGGATCTGAGTGAATATTGATTAATATGAGATGCGTTCTGAAGAAGGGTCGCTGGACTCAAAAATATTAACACTGCTTCTTTCTCCACAGATGCTGCCAGACCGCTTGAATTTTATCAACGCTTTCCGTTTTTGTTTGTTTCAGATCTTCAATAATATCTGTTCTTATCTATTTCGGATTTCCAGCTCCATAGTGCTTTTATTTGTTTTAGATCTCCAGCAACGTCTGATTTTATTTGTTTCCAAACTGCAGCGATTTTTGATTTTGTTTGTTTCTGATCACCAGACATTTCTGCCTTTTTTGCAGAGATTCCGCGATTTTTGATTTTGTTTGTTTTAACGATATTGCAATGGCTGTTTGTTACAGATTCCCAGTATCCACAGTACTTTGCTTTATTACATCCTGCAGTTTCCGATCTCCTGGAATTTCTGCTTATTTCAGATAGCCAGCATCACAGTGTTTTGCTTTATTTTATTCATTCTCGTTCCCTTCTGTTACACTACGGCATTTCTGTGCTGTGCCATCCGTGCAGAAACTGCACGTTGCAGTTGACTCCTCCAGCACCCATCACGAGATATACAAGCTACACATTAAAGTAAAATAATTAGACTCAAAACATTGACTTTGTTTCTCTCTCCAGAGTTGTTTCCCGCGCTGCTGAGTTTCCCCAGAAATTCTATTTTTGTTACGTATTGAATGCCTGGCCATAGGTTTGCAAAAGTGCTTTCGTCTGCAATGTGCTATCTGTACGTTTTGTCAACTGAAGCCACGAATGACAGGCATGCCTGAATGAGCTATTTTATTTTGAATTTTATCTCCTATGTGCATTTTGATTTCCAAATCTGCAATTTCTGTTTTTTATTTCCTTAGCCACATAGACTTGCATTGCTGCCTTCATTGGAAGGGGCACTGACGAGACATATCGATATGTTATGCTGCGATTTCATGGGACTTTAATTTGACTACACTTAGAATATTAAAGACAGTTCTGATGGCAACACTACCAGAAAAATATGGATGCTTTGTAGAGAGTACAGAAAAGTTTGCTGGAATGTTGTCTGGTACAGTGATTTTAACTGTGAAGAAAGGTTGGATAGTCTGGGTTTGTTTTCACTGGAATGCAAGAGGTTGAGGGGCTACTGGATAGATGGATAGAAGATTGTTAATGCTGTGGACAGAGTGGGAAGTATGAGGCTTTTGTCCAGGCTGGAGGAGTTGAGTTTAAATATGGAAGGGCAAAATGTTTAAGAGCACACTTGGAGGGCCGAAGGGCCTGTTCCTGTGCTGTATTGTTCTTTGGTCATCATTTATTTTTGAGACTTTGTTTTGAACATGCTCCGTATCTTCACTGCAAGCAGGGCTATACCCAGTCAGTTTTGTTTTAAAGTTTAAGTACTGACCTTGCAGTAAATATGATGTTGACTAAAAGGAATAGAATACTTGGCATGTGTTCAAGATCTAATCGGTAGTCCTCACGTTGAAATAAAACAAAGAAATTCGATGCTGAAGGTCTGTTAAAAGAAATTAGGGATTTTAGAAAAACAGCAGGTCTGGCAGCATCAGTGGAGAGAGAAAAACAGAGTTAGCGTTTCAATTATCCTTCTTCTGTTCTGTTATCTTTCCAGATATGTTGAGTTTGCCCTGCAGTTTCTGTCTTTGTTTCTTTCATCAAAACAGTTAGACGTGCGTTGGTACAAAGTACACAAGAATCGGAAATAATGAAACTACGCTTATATATCGCATCAGTGTGATTAGCTTTTGCTGTTCCATAATAAAGCAAACACATAAAATTCCACTGGCATTTCCGTCTGAACTGGTTTGGCAAAATGTCGTGCAAGTCTCGGGGAGTTCTATAATTGCAACAAAAATGTAATGTTTTAGAATGCAAGCTTACAATTTCTCGAAAATTGTCAGAGAATTGGAAAAACTAACACATTGGGAACGGATGTAATCGATTAGCCTCAAATCCAGTCAGCTGTGGAATAGTTAGTTTAAAAAATAGTATCTGTTTTAGAGGATTGAAATACCAAACTCAGCGACATCATTTTGTGAAAACATGGAAGAACAGAATTATGACGCACAGGATGTTACATAAAATGTTACATTAAGTGCACTCAAATTAATTAATACCCAAAACACATATTTCAGCGTTCACTGTAAAATGCTTGTAATTTCATGAACGTGGTTACCAGTCTGGCACATTACAATCTGTGTTGCTTAATTGCACAAAAAGTATTGCAGAAAATGATCACCTCCTAAAATCAATGGAACTTTTTTTTCGCTAAAGGTGTATTTACCAGCCAATATTTGGAACATTGTCAATCGAAGGAACAAGGAAGCTGGATTTTTCATAAACCATCAGTACAGCAAAGTGGAAGACACTCTGGAATTGATTGCAGGAGTTGTTCCATCATTATTTGGAAGATACAAAATGGCAAATTTGAAAATGCTGGGTGAAAGATTGAATCATTTTTGTTATTAATTTAATCCTACTTAAATAGATGACTGAGAGAATCGGCAGCTATCCCCTGTGCGATCATTATGATCAAAACTGAGCTGCAATGAAGCTCATTAAAAACTCATTAAAGTAGTATATGAAAATTTGCTCCATTCATTATCGCTACAAATCCGGCAGGTATAATTTAAATATTGCCAACAATGCAGAAAATGTGTGAACAAATATATTTTGTTCCTTTCTCAGACAATACTGGCGATCTTCGATGAGCTCAATATTAAACGTTCATTCCCAATGGTCCCTTTGAGAATATCGAGATGGGGTTTCATCTTGGACCTCTACAAATCCAGTGTGAATGATCCCACCAAAATGTTACCATTTCATCTGGTGGTTATTATCCAGCGGAGATGGAGGACAATAATAAACATCAAGGATCCTTTGACAGGATCTTAACAACACTCCTTGTCCAGCAACTCAAAGGACGAGGATAGACGAGACACGGGAGGACCAGCACGTCCCAGTTCTGCCCCGAGTCTCACACACCATCTCTACTTGAATGTATATCACCACTTTTTTTTTCTTTTAATCGTAGCTGGCTCAAGATGATGGGGACCCCTTAATACCCGCACTGTATGTGTGTACCGACAGAAAAGAATCTCAGCAGTTTTACAAAGGTGTTCACTCTCACTATTTGAAACGTCTAAGATTCTTAAAGACAAATGTTGAGAGGATGGGTCCCCTCACGGGAGAGCCAAGTATCAGAGAGCATAACCTCAGAATAAAGGGGCACCAATTTAAACTGAGATGAAGAGGAATTTCTTCTCTCTGATACCTATAAGTCTTTCCAACTCCTTGCCACAGAATGCTGTGGGATTAGTGCCCATGCATATATTTAAGGCCGAGATAGAGTTTCGATAAACAGGGGAATCAAAGGTTATGTGGAAAGGGCGGTAAGGTGGGTGTTGGGAATTTCGGATCAGCTGTGGCAGAAAGGTGGTACAGGCTCGAACAACCTTGCCCTGTTCTTGTTTCTACCAACATTTTGCTTCGAGAAAACAAATCAATGTACTTATGTCGTGTTCACGGTAAACTGAAAGGCAGGTTATTCCTTGGAATGTATCCTGCATTATTCTGCTCCTCTCTTGTTCGTGGTTTCCTAATTCTTTATTCCGCAAAATGAGCTGTGGAATTTTCTGATCGAAAACTAGCCGCTTTTCACACGAAAAACATTTAGTCCTGTCCGACTCTTCATGCTGTGGCTCCAACTTTTTCTGTCAGAAACACAGCACGTATTGCATTTCTTCTCATTGTCCACAGAATTCTGCTTTCTCCCATTTGCTTTTTTTAGTGCAGATTGCTGGGTTAGCCAGAGATGTCCATACCCATCAAATTATAAGCTATGGAGTAAAATCTGGGTCGGTAACTGCAGGGCATCTTGCAAATGCTACTCGGTTGGGTCTCTGTGCATCAGTGGTGAAGGC
Organism: Chiloscyllium plagiosum; assembly: GCF_037043375.1. Lineage (NCBI taxonomy): Eukaryota > Metazoa > Chordata > Chondrichthyes > Orectolobiformes > Hemiscylliidae > Chiloscyllium > Chiloscyllium plagiosum. Next base: position 101,181,323 of record NW_028270159.1, on the reverse strand, counting down.
AGTGAGTTTTGAATTTAGCTGTTCAGTTGCCAATCATGGAGGCTTAAATATCTGTGTATGTGCCGATTGTCTCGCGTGTTGTTGGAGCAGCGCTCATCCAAGAAATTCGAGAGACATCCACGACACTCCTTAGCTGACCTTGAAGATGTTGGACTGCAGAGAGAGGGTGTGAACGATTCTGAGTCGCACTCACCTGCTCTGCCAGGCATGGTATCAATGGGAATGGTTCAGTCCAGTTTCTTCATAATGATATTCTCAGGATGTGAAGACTGGTCGACTGCAGGATGGAAATTCTGGACTGATGAGTGATTTTTTTGTTGTTGTTGGAGATGCTCATCTCCCGCTGATTGTGTAATGCGAATCATTGCCTCTGATATGTGACAAAAAGTTGCAGGCAATGCCTCTTTTCCCTGGTCGATAATCTAATCGAATTCAGTGAGTTGCATTTGACTCATTCTCTATTCAAGGGCTCTTCGACTCAGCTCATTCCTACAAGCAGTTGACTCCGTCTTTGAATGTACACTCTTTCCTCAACCTTAATTTTGTGTCCTTTAGCTTATTCAGGTTGGCTTGGGAGTACTGACAATACTCTATTGGTACATATTGAATTGGATGCCAGTATTTCACAACACGCTCCCCAGAGCAAGGATATTCGGGATTCATTGGTGGAGCAGTTTTTTCGGTACGTTTCTTCGTAATTTGAAGCAAAAACAAATGTTGGAAGGAATGGGAAGATTGGAACCAAATAGGTGCCATGTTTAATGTTACAATGATATCCAGGAAATAACTCAAATATTTTAAGCGCTTTTATGTTTGTTCACAAGAAACTCCGTGTAGGGTTCTCACGTACAGAAAAAATTCAAACGTTCACCATGGCAAAAAATATCCCAAATCATATTGAAATTCAATTCAAAGTTGAATCTTCAAATTTGTCAATGTCTTAGTTTCGGGTCCTGTGACTCTGCTTTCTATCTGCTGATGCCGCCAAACCTGCAGAGTTTCTCCAGCTACTTCTGATCTTGTTTGAGAATTCCAAAATCCACAGTTCCTCCCCTATTATTGTGGTATTCTGACTCAGTTATCTTCAAGGTGATTCTTATCTTCTATTTGGCACGACTTCACGCGTTTTAATATCTTATTTCGAAAACCCAAACTAAGTTGTTTATATCATACTCACAGCGCACTGAAAATCAACTCATTTCCTTACTTAGACCCAACATTGTCCTGATTTCGTGAAGACATTCAGATTGTGTAGGGAGATTCTCTGTCAAAGTTTCAGCATTTTACTCGAATTGGTTCCATTGTCTGCAATATTGTGCTTTGTCCCAGTTACTCAACACCTGCCCTTTTAGTTCTTCATCTATTTGTGGACAAGAATCCTTACAGACAAAACAACATCTTGCTTCAAGATATTTCGTTGGGAGACAGGTAGAAAAATAAAACAAAGAATTGCGGATGCTGAAGAGCTAATCTGAACAAAAACGGACATTTCTGCAGTTCTGAAACAACAAAATGTAGAAACTGCTGCACATACGAAAGAAGAAATAAAAATAGAAATCGCTGGAGATCTGATACATTTAAAAACAAAATGTGTTGGTTACTGTTGGAGAAATTTGCCCAATAGGTTAGAGATTCACAAAACACATCTCGAAGTGAAATTGGCAGATATTTTGTTGCAAGCGATATTGCTGGAAGAGAAATTGACGAGGCTGACACAGAACTGACAGTCTGTACAAGTAGATCCGATTTCTCCTCCCAGAGATGAGGATGAGATCACTTTATCATAATGCTGAACAATGAAACTGATTAAGACATGGGAAACTATAATGTTTCAGAAAATTGAGTATTTCAGTTTCAAGAGTGCTAATTAAAAAAAAAATTATTCGGATGAATATCCTGTTCCTTCACATAATACAAATAAAAGCAAAAATAGCTGGAAATATGAAAAAAATTGAAATTGCTGCAGATCTGAAAGAAATAAAAACAGAAATTGCTGGCTGGAAATCAGAAACAAAGAGATAGCAGAAATTGCTGTGATCTGACACAAACAATAAACAGGTATTGCTGCAGATCTGAAACAAAAACAGAGAGTGCTGAAGAGAATCAGCTGTCAACAGGTTTACTGCGCGTTTCCAGAAATTTATGTTTCTTGTTTGTTGAAGTGGTTGCAACCGAGTCAAAGTTAGGAAATAAATTGCAAAGGATAACCCGTAGTTTTAGATACTTGCAATCATTGTGAACGCATCTGGTGAACTAAAGTTGACATGCTGGCTTTCCATTCCAGATTATGTTCAGTGGGTGCTTCTCATATACTCTGGAAACAGTATCAATTGCATGCCTTGTAAGTACACCTATCCTTGAGTTCTGGTATCTAAACGTTTTAAACGTAACCATTACTGCGCTCATGTTCAAGTCTTTTTTTAGTGAGGTGATAAATTCGAATGGACAGAAAACCTCCACTCTGAACTGTTCAGTCGCAGTAAAGTAAAACAGTAGATGACATGATAAACCAAGAAAAGGTTGGGTACAGAACTGCCGGCAGTTTACTCCTCTGCATTTTGTGTCAAATCAAGGGCAAAGTGAAAATTAGGTTGCTGATGTCTTGAATTAATGTGGAACCTTCCTACGTTTTCAATAATATAAAAGAAAGGATTGCAAGTGCTTGACGTCAAAAACAAAACAAACGGTCCAGGAAACAGAGAGTGTTAGAGCACGCTTTTTCTTTCACTATACACCATAGGACATTGGTTCAGTTTTGAGCAATGTTGTGACTTAGTGCTGAGGAGTCGGTTTCGAAATTATCTCAGAAGACTGCCCATGTAGAGCTTGCACATTCGACACATGCTGCATGGTCAGGTTCCACTCAGTCCCACAATGCATCGGCTCGGCTGATTAAACATGGGAAATGTGGGGCTATGGGGACAATGTGGAATGCTGTTTGGAAGGTCAGTGCAGACTTAATGGGGGATACTAGACTCTGTTTGGAGTGGCACAGTGTCTAGCACTGCTTTCTCATAGTACTGGGAATCCACGTTCGATTACAATCCCGATTTTTGTAGTTCGCATATTCTCCCTGTATCTGCGTTGGAAATATGATGGACGCAGGTTCAATTGGGGCAAACAAAGGAGGCACTGAATTAGTATTTGGATGGTGGGGAGATAAGTGTGGAAAGATAGGGATGATGGAACCATGCAGGCACAATACGCCAAATGGTCTCTCTCTGCACCACAACAATTCTGTCGATTTGGGCGGCACGGTGGCACAGTGGTTAGCACTGCTGCCTCACAGCGCCAGAGACCCGGGTTCAATTCCCGCCTCAGGCGACTGGCTGTGTGGAGTTTGCACGTTCTCCCCGTGTCTGCGTGGGTTTCCTCCGGCTGCTCCGGTTTCCTCCCACAGTCCAAAGATGTGCAGGGTCAGGTGAGTTGTCCATGCTAAATTGCCCGTAGTGTTAGGTAAGGGGTAAATGTAGGGGTGGGTCGCGCTTCGGCGGGTCGGTGTGGACTTGTTGGGCCGAAGGGCCTGCTTCCACACTGTAATGTAATCTAATCCAATCTAATCTTATACATCAAAAGGTCCCTCCACAAATAATGCAAACTTTCCTATGTAATAGTGGGCAACTCTCTGGTTGGGCTCGTTATTTTCACCCAAAGAGCCAATGTTATGTAACGGTTGTCACTGAGACTAGATATACAAATAGATTTTTGGTTACTTTTTTAAGGTGGTGGTAAACATGATCAGTTTCGTCCTGGTGATGGGTGATGCATTAATTATCACTTTGGATAGCTTTTCGTGTAATCAAAGTATTGACTGTGACTCTGCAGTTATCAAATTTCCTTGTACAGTTAAAGTAAGTACAGAAAAGTATTATGCTAAACCACACACAAAAAACCTACTTTTCATTGGCTGTATTTGGCAGTGAACCTCCGAAGAATGCATGTAGCAGAGGCAATTCCCTGTAATGTTTCTAATTTACATGTGCTTTAATCAATTTAACGATCTTGGCCGGCTTGTTTGGCGCTCCATACGTGACGCTTCAGAGCTCACTCCCTTCACTATTCATGCACAGGGGCAGCACAGTCTCACATCGATAAGATGCAGAGAGGCAACTCACCAACGCAACAAGGGGAACACATTTCAAACGCACATATTTATAGAATCTTGAAGAGTAAAGGCAGGAGAATCGTGTTCGCCAGCGCTCACACATTCCCCACCAGGATATTCTCACTTGTAGAAAGAATGAGTGGCCTTTAGTTACAGTGTTTAGTTACAGTGCAGGAGTATCATAGGTCCTAAGAGAGGTATGTCTTTATTTAAAATGTGTTCGGGGGACATGAAAATAGATGCACATTTGAAGTTTTTTTTCATTTGCAGTATCGTGTTTCAGCTTCATGTGGTTATGTTCAGTGCAATATCCTCTCCCATGGGACAGCTGGTGGCTAACTACCTTACCTGTGCATGCCATGATTTTATAGACCTCTATAAGCTCTTCCCCACGCCCGAGTCTCCCACGCTCCAGAGAATAAACTGCTCCTTCAAGCATATTTCCAGTGTGCATCCTAGCAGATAGCATCCTACTAAAACTTTTCAAATTTTTTATTTTATTATATTGTTTCTATATTAGAGTGAAGAGAACTGCACTCAGCACTCCAAATGTGGCCGTACCACTGGGAAGTTGAAAACTAGAGGGCATAGGTTTAAAATGAGAGTGTAGAGACATAAAAGTATCCAGAGGGCCAATTTATTCACACAGAAGGTGATGATTGTTTGGAATGGGATGCCACCGGTAATGATGGAGGCAAGGACAATTTTCTCATTTAAGCAACTTTTGAATAGGTACATGGAAGAGGTAGGTATCGGGAGATAGTGGAAAATGCAAATAAATGGGACTGGATTCATTGTGAAATCTGGGCGGCTTTGACAAATTGGGCCGACGTTCCTGTTTCAATGCTGTAAACCTCTATAACTCTGTTATGCACTTCCACTGCCTATCACTATTCCCTCGCTGTCGAGGGATCACATTCCTGCAACTGTCTCTTAACTGTTGTATCTTGATACAGTGCAGAAAAATGTTCAGAAACAGTTCACAAAAATCTTCTGTAGAGTAATGAGGGATGGGCAATATAAATCTGACCCGGTCAGTGGCTCTCATACCACCAGATGTAACTTACATTTGACTCCTTACGAATTTTCAGAATGATTTTGGTTTCTTCTTCTGTAAGTAAATCAATTAACGTGTTTCACAGTGGGATTCTATACATAGTTGGTTAGAAAAAAACAAGAATATAGTTGCTGTGTGAGTTAGCCAGAGTGCTTCAACACAATTAGAAAATTGAAACCCATTCAATGGGTGCAATCTTCTACTCAAGTTCTGTCCATTTTCCTTCGTTACCCTGTCTATTAATTCTCAATTCAAAATTTGAAAGCCCAGTCATTCGGGAAAATGATGCAATTGTAGTTAGGGGAGCAGAAAAAATACGAGGGATCACAAATGATGAAAATCAGAATTATGCCCAGCCATCTTCATTTTACAGATTTGACTATATACTCTGATACTCGCCTTGGGTTTATTTTCCTCTTAAAATTTGCTAAAAAAATTGGGTGTTGAAATGTATATTTCTCAGAAACCTCAGACTGTTCTAACAACGTTCTTACCACTGATATCCAGACACCGCTTTGGGTGATCTTCTTCACCCCATGGTTACTTGCCATATTGGAAGTATCAACATTGATTGCTGTTTTGTTTGTGGGATGTGAGGAACGGCACATCCATTCTGAGACCCGAGTATGTAATAACAAGGTTTGTAGTCATATGGATAATATTATTAGCATCAACTGGTTGCTCATTTAGGGATGCAGCATAATGAGAACACTATGTGTTGAATTCTTGCATCAACTAAGTTGCATACAAAGGACTCTCCTTCTCAACCTCTCAGCTGGCCTAATGCTTCGTGACCATTAGATTAAGCTTCTACCAGTCTCCTCTGATAAAGCAGCACGATTGTGACTTTATGGTTGAAACATAGAGAATGAAAATATTTGGATTGTTTAGTGTGTAAATAACGATTTAAAAAATTTAGAAAGAATAAATCAGCATCCTCATTCAGGTTTATTTGAAATTAGATTGCATTCAATGTATATTGTTTGAAGGGATAGCTATTGTTGCTGTGAATTCAGTTGGAAAAGCAACAGTGGATTCCCTGAGACCAGGCAGAGGTGGGTACTGCAGATGCTAGTGATTAGAGTCAAGATTAAAACAGTACTGGAGAGGCACAGCAAGTCAGGCAGCATCCGAGGAGCAGGACATTCAACGTTTCGGGCAAAATCCCTTCATCAGGAATGAGGCTGGGAGCTTCAGGTGTGGAATGATAAATGGAAGGGAGTGGCGCTGGGGAGAACGTAGCTGAGAATGCAATAGGTGAATGGAGGTGGCAGTGGAGGTGATAGGTTGGAGAGGAGGGTGGGGTGGACAGATGGGAAGGAAGATTAATAGGTGGGACTGCTTATGAGGACAGTGCTGAGCTGGAAGATTGGAACTGCGGTAAGTTGGGGTAAGGTGGGGGATAAGCAATGAGGAAACTGGTGAAGGCCTCAATGATGCCATGGCCTCGATGCCATGGCTTCAACTCCATGGCATCAATGCGGACTGCACCAGTTTCCTCATTTCCCCTCCCCCACCTTACCCCAGTTCCAACCTTCCAGCTCAGCACCATCCTCATTACCGGTCCCACCGGTCAATTCTCTTTCCCACGTATCCATTCCTCTACGACCTATCACTTTCAACCCCACCTCCATCCACCTATTGAACTCTCGACTACTTTCTCCCCAGTTCCACCCTCTCTTATTTATCTCTCCAACCTCGAGGCTGCAGCCTCAATCGTGATGAAGGGCTTTTGCTCAAAACATTGATTTTCCTGTTCCTTGGATGTTGCCTGACTTGTTATGCTTTTCCAGCACAATTCTAATCTTGATTCTTTGCGACCAGCTGAGTTTTACTTTCATTTAATGTCCTTAGACTGGAGATCAAAGAATTTGGCTTAAATTCGAGCAGAGAACCGATGGAGTTTGAAATTGAGATCTGATCAGCTCATGATCTCGACAGACAGGATACATAACAGCGTGCTATTGACATGTTGATAGCCTCTGATATTCCTTTTAACAATATGAATGCTCATTTAAATTCAACACCAATTTTGATATTTCCAATTATTTTGGAACCACATCTTCCACACTCCGGATTTTGCAGCACGTATAAATTTTGTGAGTGACTTTCCTTTTTGCACAATAGCAATGAGTTCACTTACTGATATTCAAACAGGGCAGATCTAATTGTACATTCCCCTGAATGACTGGATTGCAAAATGTTGAAATGTTCTTCAGATTCTTTGTCAGTCGGAATTTCCTTCATTGCAAAATAAATTGACTGTTACTGTTTCAGTCAATTTCCTGATTTGCAGATGCAAACAGAGTAAATATGAGCAAGAGTAATCTATTCGGCTCTTTGAGCCTGCTCAACCATTCAATATGATCACGGTTGATCATCCAACTCAATAAAATGTGTTCCCCCATACATTTTATCCCTTTAGCTGGGAACTGCTATATATGTCACCAGTGCAGATGCAGCTTTTAACATGAGTTCTATTTCGCTTCTCAGGTCAATGTTCACCGCGTTGGGTCTATTACTCAGGATGCTGTCTCGCCAATATCAGACCTTGTAACAATGTGATGCTTTCGAAATCTAACAAGAAAGGATTTTATCATCACAAAAAGGCCACAACCAAAACAGGAAATTTGTTGTCCTCATAACATAGACAAGTGACTTCTTTTGGTGTATCGAAGAATGCACATTACAAGCAAATTATGAAATAAAAGATAAGCTGAATTCGAGTGTCAGAACTGCTCATTAATATATTGCAGCACAAATATTAACGGGTGGGAAATTTCCCAGTGACACTATCACTGGACTATTAATTCAGAGATCGAGGTATTGTTCCGGAGACTCAGATTCAAACCACACTACGGCAGATGGTGTAATTTAAATTCAATTTAAGAAAAATGTGGAATTACCCGTGATCAAAGGGAAATCTGACTGTGGTCATTATACCAGATAAGTTAATTGTACACTTCGGGAGCAAAACAAGTAGGTAGATACTGGACAACCAGCATGACAAACTCAAAGTAGAAACTGAGGACTGCAGATGTTTGAAATCAGAGTCGAAGAATGTGGTGCTGGAAAAGCACAGACGACCAGGTAGCATACAAGGAGCAGGAGAGTCGATATTTCGAACACAACCTCATCATCAGGAATGAGATCTGGCTCAGGGGGCTGATGGATAAATGGAGGTGAGATGGGCTGGGTCTAAGATAACTGAGAATGCAACATAGAGTTGAAGCTGGGGTGAATGCATTAGGTCGGAGAGTAGGGTGGAGCAGAAATGTGGAATGGAAGCTTGGCAAGTAGAGCAGTTCAAGAGGCGGTGCTGAGTTTGAATTTTAAATCTGGGATAAGTTTGGGGGAGGGGAACCGGGAAACGAGTGAAATCCACATTGATCCTGAGTGGTTGGAAATTGCCAAAACAGAGGATGATGCGTTTAACCTGCAGACATCGGGTGTTTAGAGTTGGCACTTGCATGTACTTAGAGGAGTGGTAGGGAGTGTTAAAATGTTCAGCCATAGGGTTGTGGGGTTGTTTAGTGCTTGTGTCTCAGAGATGTTCTCTCAAATGTTCCCCATGTTGGTGTCCTGTCTCCCCAATGCAGAGAAGACCACATTGACAGCAGTAGACACAGCAGACGTTGTGTGTGGAAGTGCAGATAAACCTATGTCACATGTGAAAGGTACTCTGGGCCTTGGACGAAGGTGAAGGTTGTGGTGTGGGTGCAGGTTTTGCACTTCCTGCGGTGACAGGGAAAGATGCAAGGCGTGGTGTGAGCGCTGGTGGGGTCTTGGATCTGACAAGGGAGTCGTAGAGGGAATGATCTTTCCAGAACGCAGATAGGGACGGAGATAGATCCCTGAAGTTGAGGCCTGCTTGTGGAAATTATGGAAGACGATGAGATATATTTGGAAGTTTGTGGGGTGGAATGTGAGGACTCGGGTGTTCTGTCCTTGTCGCAATTGGAGGGATGTGGTTAAAGGGCGGAGGTGTAGGAAATGGAAGTTGTGCATCGTGACCGCGTCTTTGACCATAAGGGAGGCAAAAGTATGGCGTTGAACAAAGAGGCCATCTGTGATTTTTATTTTGGAATTGGTCCTCTTGGGAGCCGATGTGACGCAGGCCAGGTCGTGTCTGACAAAGGTAGTTGAGTTCTTTGACAATGTGACGTCAACAGTGGATGAGGACAGTGTTGTGCATGTTGCAGACTTCCAGAAAGCAGTTAAAACAGAAGGATGCATTAAAAAAAACATGATTGGAGAGGAAACAGAGGGTAGGTTTAGATGGTAATTTCTCAGTTTGGAAATAAGTCGAAAATAGCATTCCCCGGGGCAGGTTTTGTGACCCTCTTTTTTTTCATATTTATATGGATGATTTTTGAGATGGACATTGCAAGAAAAACTTCAAAATTTGCAGATGATGATCAGGAAGGGAGAAAGATAAATTGTGAGGATGGTGCTATTTCCCAAATGCTCATCCAGCTTGATTTTATCTACTTGGCCTGCCTTATTTTCCAGGAGAAGAGCCAAACGTGTGTCACATCTCTTTGAACTGGAAGTGTAATGTTCTAGAATGTTCGCCTGCAGACATTGCAGCAATGTCTTCCTTTCCGCCTCTGACACTATAACCTTTTACACATTCTTCCCTAGAGTAATCAGAATTACCAACTATTGCATTCCACTTACAGTCATAGAGTCATAAAGATGTATACAGCATGGAAACAGGCCCTTGAGTCTAACCAGTCTATGCCGACCGGATATCCCAACTGAATCTCGCCCTATATGCAAGCCCTTGACCCATATCACTCGAAGCCCTTCCAACTGTTGTAATTGTACTTGCCTCCATCACCTCTTCTGGCAGCTACGTCCATACAACACTACACTCTGTTCGAAAAAGTTGCCACTTAGGTCCATTTTCATATTTCTCCTCTTACCTAAATTTGAGACCTCAAGTTCTCGACTCCCCCACGACAAAGAAAATACTTTATCCATTTACTCTATCGATGACCCTAATTATATTATATTCTCCATAACGTCACCCCTCAGCCTCCGACACTCAAGGGAAAACAGTCCCAGCTTATTCAGCCTCTCACAGAGCCCAAACCCTCCAACACTGGCAACATCCTTTTAAATCTTTTCTGAACTATTTCAAGTTTCACAACAGCCTTCTGATAGATCTGAGAGCAGAATTGAATGCAATAATGTAAACAGTGGACTAAACAATGTCCTGTGCAGCTGCAACATGACGCCCCAACTCCTGCACTCAATACTCTATCCAATAAAGGAAAGCATACCAAACGCCTTCTTCACTAACCTGTCGACCTGAGAATCGACTTTCAGGGAACTATGGGCCAGCACTCCAAGGTCTCCTTGTTCAGCGACACTCCCCAGGACCTTACCATTAGGTATACAGGTCTGCTCTGATTTGCTTTTCCAAAATGCAACACCTCACATTTATCGATATTAAACGCCATTCGCCACTCATCAGCCCATTGGCCAATCTCATGAAGATCCCGTTGAAATCTGAGCTGATCTTGTCCTGCACCTTTCCATAATGTGGTGAAAAATCTTCTCTTCTACCTTCTATCCACAAATTTACAGAATGCTGGACATCTGTAAGGCGCCATGTGTTTCCTCGACGTGCTGTCTCTTTTCCTGTTGATAATTCGTCACCCAGTCTCCTGTCATCGATGCAAATTTTTCCTCCTGCCCATCACAATATGAATTGACCATCTCAATTTTGCCTTATTGATATTTTCTATCGGTATAGGATTATATAGTGTGGTGTCATACAAGTATACCATGGAATTAGTAACATGAGAGCTGATTCTATTCACTGATTATCGATGTGTGACAGAGGTATGCTTAAATTCAAATGGCATGACCGATACTGCATTAACTTCCTTTGCTCTCTTTGCAATGGTACATTCCAATGTTCTTTCTAACAAACTAAATTTCCATTAAAAAGACACTCTGCCAACATTACAAATGCATTCTCTTGTAGTCTTGTGATAATTTTATAATTCATGTGTTCATGAAGCTCGTGCATCTCAGGTTCTGGCAATGATATCATGACGTTGTAAAGAATGATTGATACAGCGATAGCTATTGTCCAGTGCAATAAATGAGCGATAATTAAAATATCTCATGCTTCGAATGATTAATAATTGCTAATGTTGAATCAAAATTTCCTAAATATCATCGTCATAGTTAAGTGACCCAAATTCAATTCCAACCTTGGACGGCTTTCTGCGTCGTGTTTGTACATTCTCCCTGCATTTACGGGGTTCCGCCTTTTGCTTCTGTTTCCTCCCACAGTCCAAACTTGTGTAGGTTTCGTGGATTGGCCGAACTAAATTGCGCCTAACATCCAGGGATGTGTAAGTTAGGTGGTTTAGACATGGGAAGTGCATGGTTACAGGGATAAAATTGGGAGGTGAGTCTGGATGGGATGCCTTTCAGAGAGTGGGGGGGGGGGGGGGGGGGTGGACATTTTGCGTCGAATAGTTGTTTCCAAGCTTTTAGGATTATGGATTCTGTATGCTGTCTGCATCGTGTTGCAGATAGACACGGGTTGATTTAAAATGTCATTGTTGAGAAACAAGCAGGACTTTTCAAAGCCATCAGCGATAATCACATGATTGAAGCTCCAAGGAAAGGTACTTGGAAGATAAATGAGCAGATTAGGCTTGGGCTGGTATTGTGCTCTGAAGAACAATGGCTAAAGGTTACCAGAATTGATGGGAAATGCTTTCAACAAGTACATGCATTTGCATTTTAATCACTTTTTTTCAGTAATGGTTAGGAATATTTCACCTCATTCCTATTTATCTTGAGGTTTATTGACAACTTTCTTGGACCACTTGAAGCAATTCCCATTTGTTCTTTTCTTACGTCTTCGCAACAGCATGCTTATTGCATGTTTGGACAGTAACTGACATGGTGTTAGAAATTCAATGAACCGAGTTGAATGCCACTGAAGTTATTTCTAAATGAGTGTAGCTGGACTGCACTTCTGACGAGCCCTTAGTTCAACTTAGTTACCAGTATTAACCTACTGTTTGTGCATTATCAATTATCACTGGCTATTTCTGCATTGACAGAGGTTGATCAGTCTTAATCTCACTGAGAAATGCTGCAATGGCTTTAGTTCCCTTCTGTTATCTACTTACTCCATTAAGGTAAACAAAAGATATAGCTCAATTGAATACAGAGATTCACCAAAACAATTCTAATTTTACAATAGCATGATTATATTTACTATGAACACTAATGGGTATTGGATAGTCACAGGGGACTCGAAACCGTGATAGGATCTGCCACATCTAATTATGACATGGGTTTTGTATCGATTCATATGAAAAGATATTCCCAAGAATGTCCTTCCTTAGTAATTCGACATAGGTTGTTTTTCTTTACAGCACTGCATGTTATTACACTAAATGAAAAAAATTAATGCCAGAAATTTTGTGAGCAACAGAGGTTTAATATCATCCAAGAGGTGGAACCAAATTTCAGAGACAAAACCAGGCATTAAAAGTACTTTTACCTTGTAATGATTGTCTGAAGTTATGTGAATTAAGAAAACACAGTGAATTTATATTCTGAAAAAATGACCTTAACATTCACTCCAGACCCAATAGTGGGTTAACGAAGATTAATGGATGCTCAACGAATTTCCAATCAAATAATGGCTGGGCGAAATCCTGCCCAATCAGGGCAATGCAGCGCAGGATGAATACTACAGTCAGATAACCCATGTTTGTGGACTGTCGATGCCTGAGCAATCCTTGCGGAGGAAAGCATTGCCACGTAGTTTGAGCGTCGGTACAGAAGGAGCAGATTGCTGGAAAAACTGAAGGATAGGTTATAACGGATCTGGATGATGTACAGGCAGAGCTGCCAATGGATCTCACAGAGTTCTGGATATGTGTTATAAAATGGTGATATCTCATTGCATGGAAAATTGCTGACAAATATCACTTTCATAAAAGGATTCCTTGAAATACATCTCTTTGTTGTTAAAAATGCTCAAGGTTTTTAGATGCAAAGGAACAAATGCACACACAGGGAACATGCTATAAATGAACTTAAAATAATTTATTCGCAATGTTATCCTGAAGAGTTGTATTATATGCAATGTTTCATTTTATTAACGGCAAATGTATTCAAATCTCAATTGAAAAGATGAAAGTTGCTCACATCCATGTGACGATGCTGTCATTTTAACAAGGTTATTTTCTCCTTCGGTGCTTTTTCTTTCAGGAGAGGTCGTCAAGGCAGATTTGTACAAAAGTGTGGAAATATCTAATTTCACAACGACAGGGGAGTGGCTGATTCTCCCATTTCAGGTTTTTTTTTACAGTTTGGTTTCGTTGCAGCAGAGAAGCTTCTGGTAATAGTCGCAGGAGTATTACAGTGCAACAAAGTTCCATGCTCCTGCAGATGATTTTTGACTGGCTTCCCTCTCTGAAATCTCTCCTGCCTGTATGAACCTGTGTTTGAATTTACCTTTTGCAAGGGATGTCTTAATGTGATGTTATGAGAATTGGAACATTTCCTCAGTTAAGTTGCCAATAGTTAATTTTTTTCTAAATTCCATTTTCTTGAGTTCGTGTTGAATTATACTGTACAAATAAATTCTATTTTGATAAAGCGGAGTGGTTGGTCCAGTGCATCACACCCGAAATATCCACTTCACAACTGCCTTCAAAATGATAAAACGTTAGGGTTGAGACTAACTTCATAAAACATTTTGAGGGGGTCTGGTCTCATCCATAGCATATAGTAGGTATTTCTAATGGTTAACACCCTGACATGTTCACGATCCCGTCAATTTCCTTCCAGGCCCATGCAATGTCTACACTTAGTGTCCTCACAACTTTAACAATGGTCACTGCACCTCATAATTTGGCTAAGCACAAATCTAGTATTCACGGACTGGAAGCACTGTGACATAGCCTGACACCCGTTGTGAGGTACAGATTATTTACTAATTGCAGAAACTATGCCACCAGTGATTTCAAAATGTTCTTGATTTTCTGTCTGAATTTGGACTGAGTCGCTACATAAATAAATGTATTTGTGCAGCAACTTAAATTCTGCAGCATGAGTCCAAAATAACCAGATATGGTTTCAGAATCAGTGGAATCGGTTCCGCCAATGATATCACGAAAGAACTTTAAGATAAATGTCAACAACAGAAGTATAAAACTGCCAGATACCGTAAAAAGTAAAATGACAGACTTCTTCCTGCTTTCCATCTCTGGGTCGCGGTGTTTCTCTCCATTAGTGCGGGCTTTCAGTTCCTTACGTACTCGGCTGGATGCTAAACTTTGTCTTACAGTCAAAGTGTTGATCAACAGAATTAGAGCGAATGGGAGCAGTGGCGTTAAAGCTTCAGCAAAGCATTCATAACCCACCCAACCAGGATCGGTATAATAACTCGGTTTCTCATAACAAAACCATGGTACATTGTCAACTATATACCCAGGTTCATGAATAAAATATACAGGGACGCTTTTCAAGCAAAGCAGAATGCAGGTTGTTGAAAGCACCACAGCTGCAGTTTTCTCTGTGCAAAATCGTGTTCTCAATTTATGGCAACAAACAGCTACAAATCGATCAAAAGAGAATGTGACAGTGAACCAGACAGAACAGTCCATGCTTGCATCACACAGTGCATCATGAGCACGACATGCAGGAGTGATGTCCAAGAAAAACACTGGTGTTTCATAATAATAAATAATCTCTCTCAATATGACTTCAAATATGATGACCAGGTGATCTGCCCATGTCATAGCCACGAGGTGTACTTTGAAACACCACAATGTCCGCGGGAGAGAATCGCAACAGCCAGCAAATTAACTGCGTGAGAAAGAAAAGGAACAATGCTAGAATTTACTCAGCAAACAGCTTCTCGATTTGACGCCGTCAGTATTGCACGATGAGCACAGAATATGGAAAATTGCAGGTGATCAAATGGTTTCTGTTATTGTTGAATATGGAAATTCTAATTCAGATCTAAATATAAAGTAATTTCAGACTCACAAGGCAATCATAGAACATAGAACATAGAACATAGAAGAATACAGCGCAGTACAGGCCCTTGGGCCCTCGATGTTGCGCCGATCCAAGCCCACCTAAACTACACTAACCCACTATCCTCCATATACCTATCCAATGCCCTCTTAAATGCCCATAAAGAGGGAGAGTCCACCACTGTTACTGGCAGGGCATTCCATGAACTAACGACTCGCTGAGTGAAGAACCTACCCCTAACATCAGTCCTATATCTACCCCCCCTTAATTTAAAGCTATGCCCCCTTGTAATACCCGACTCAATACGCGGGAAAAGGTTCATACTGTCGACCCTATCTAACCCCCTAATCATCTTGTACACCTCAATCAAGTCACCCCTAAACCTTCTTTTCTCCAGTGAAAACAGCCCCAAGTGCCTCAGTCTTTCCTCATACGATTTTCCTTCCATACCAGGCAACATCCTGGTAAACCTCCTCTGCACCCGTTCCAATGCCTCCACATCCTTCCTATAGTATGGCGACCAAAACTGCACACAATATTCCAGATGCGGCCGTACCAGAGTCTTATACAGCTGCATCATGACCTCAGGACTCCGGAACTCAATTCCTCTACCAATAAAAGCCAGTACGCCATATGCCTTCCTCACCGCACTATTTACCTGGGTGGCAACTTTCAGAGATCTGTGTACATGGACACCAAGATCCCTCTGCTCATCCACACTACCAAGTATCCGACCATTAGCCCAGTACCCCATCTTTTTGTTATTCTTCCCAAAGTGAATCACCTCGCACTTAGCTACATTGAATTCCATCTGCCACCTTTCTGCCCAGCTCTGCAGCTTCTCTATATCCTGCTGTAACCTGCCACATGCTTCCTCACTGTCAACAACTCCTCCGACTTTCGTATCATCCGCAAACTTGCTCACCCAACCTTCTAACCCCTCTTCCAGGTCATTTATAAAAATGACAAACAGCAATGGTCCCAAAACAGATCCTTGCGGAACACCGCTAGTGACGGCACTCCATGAAGAAACTTTGCCATCAACTACTACCCTCTGTCTTCTTCCATCCAGCCAATTCCTAATCCAAACCTCCAACTCACCCTCAATGCCATATCTCCGTATTTTCTGCAGTAGCCTACCATGGGGAACCTTATCAAACGCCTTACTAAAATCCATATATACCACATCTACCGCTTTCCCCTCATCAACCTCCTTCGTCACCTTTTCAAAGAATTCAATAAGGTTTGTGAGGCACGACTTGCCCTTCACAAAACCATGCTGACTATCCTTGATCACATTATTCCTATCTAGATGTGCATAAATCCTATCCCTTACAATTCTCTCTAAGACTTTGCCCACAACAGAAGTGAGACTCACCGGCCTATCAGATTTAAGCCTATCACATGCCTATCAGATAGTCGGGTTCTGTTAATTCAATAATTGCACGACCTTTCCCTAAATCAAAGTCTGATTGGGATTGGGGAATACACAGCCTTGTAAATGAGTTATGATTTGAATCTTTCAAGGGACAGACCTTCTTGTTCTTGATCCCGATAAAATTGGTTCCCACTTCAAACTGAACTTCTTGACTAACTGCTCACAGAATAAAGCTTTATTTCAGAGATCAGGATGTGTTTGTATGTTTCTCGCAAGATTTATTCATGTCGCTTCATCATCTATTATGTATCAATCTCTCCATGAGATCATAAAGTTGGGGAAGCAATAAGCCATGTGGACATTTGAGGCTGAAATATTGGTCATGGCGAATCTAACTACCGCAATTCTCATAACATTCCGTTCAACACAGCGAGCCTTTTGCACAGTTATAATGCAGAATGGCTCTAACTCCGCCTTTAAAGAATTGTGAATCCATGTGCTCTCCCTAAGTTTTCACTAAGAGAGTTAAGTAGTCACATGAACTTAAGGAAGACAATAGTTATTCTCAACTCTGACTTACATGTATTGCCTCTTAAATCATGACAGAAACCACGAGCTCTTGAACCTCTGAAAAGACCAAAATCCTCTTCCATTTACGAGTTTCCTTCACTTCAAAAGCGATAATTTGCATTTCTTGTTAATCCAGACTCAGAGACCAGACTGGAATGCCACCCAAGTAATCTCAAAAAACTCTCTGCCGCTGTGGGAAAGCGAATATTGCCATTTTCAATAAAACCAGCAATCAACCCTGCTTTCTCGCTTACATAAATGTGCACACATACAAACACGTACTCACACACAGAGACGCACACAAAGACATACACCATGCATACACGCACATAACCACACGCTCACACATACATTCACAAACACATTCACACACGCACTCTCGCACACATGCACACATGGTCACGCATACACATGGACACACACGATCTCTCACAAGCACACACTCACCCACACACACGCATTCTCTCTCACACACATGCTGACATACGTACACACTCTCAAACAAGTAAACACGTGCGCACGTGCACACACACAGAGCACACACGCACACAAACTGAACTCTTATTCGAATGTCGGTTGCGTCTACTTGACTGCTGTATTCCATCCTTCAGTTTTTCTGTCTGTTTGGTTATGAGCAATTCACACTTTCGGTGACTGGAACAAAGTAATGATTTGGCTGTTGCAAAAACTGTTGCATTCAATTGCATCCAGATCTTAAAGAAGCACAGCAGTGATGCTAACTGACGCTTAATTTCTACGGCTCGAATGTGAAGCAATGGGAATATCCAGCATTTCACAGGGAAGGTGGAGATGCTGGTGCTCCAACAACGGAAATAAGGATTTTTAGACATTGAAGGAGGCAGGCAAATCTGTATTTATGAATGTGCAGCAAGGAAAAGATCCCGCTGATGACCACCTTTCCTACTGCTAATAAAATTTTTTGCATCATGATATGGTATTGACATTGACATAAAGGAACATTCATGGCCGTGTAGAATGCCAGTGTAAGCCAAAACACCAAATAAAGTTCTCCTGCTCTTTTTGTTTTAAGTTCAAGTTTCAACCAATACTGACGAAGATAAAGCATTCTTAAATCTGATTCAATCTTCCAAATGATAATTGTCTTGCTGAAAACCAAAAGTAAGCAGAATCACACAATATTTACTCCTTTGTTGTTGCTCCTATTTGTACATTTGGCAGCCTGATTACGACTCCTGTCAGGTTTTTGACTTCGTCCTTCTCCTGAAATAATCACCAGCCATAATATTGTCCTCTGATGTCTTCCATGCATAAATTTCAAATTCTGATCACTCCTCAGATTCTTCCGCAAGATAGTTGCTGCAGACCAGGCTACTCCACCCTAAGTTGTACTTACATACAATGAAATAAATAACTGCAGGTGCTGGAAATACAGAAAGACAGAAATTGCTGGAAAAACTCAGCGTGCTTGCCACCATGTGTTCAGGAAAAAAAGCTCAATAGGTTCGGAAACTACTCACTCGAGCGTGGAAGAACGGCGCTGAATATTCACCTGATCCATTCCACACACTTTTTTTCTATTTCCGTCAGGTGTCTCTTCAGCCGCCGATGCTCTCGGGCAAATGAACAAATTTGTTCAATCTTTCCTCAGGATGGAAACATGCTACTTCAGAAAACACTCCAATAACCATCTTTCACACTCGGTCCAATCTCTCATGTGGTGGCTAGAATTGCAGGCAATGCTCTAAATATGACTTAAATAAAGTTTTATTCAGCTGCAACATGATTTGCTAACCTTTTTACTCAATACCCGGACGGATGAAGCCACACAGGATGGATGGTTGCCACTGAACACTTATTTCTGAATGATTGCTCTTGGATGGATGATCCGAGGAGTGCCAGATCGAGTTTAACTTCGCTGAAAGTAAGATGTTGCATTTTGGTAAGACAAATCAAGGCAATGATTCTGAGGAATGTTGCAGAACAGAGACGATGGGGGTACAGATTCACAATTTCTTGAAAGTGGAATCGCAGGTAGACAGATTAATAAAGAAGTCATTTAGTGCACTTGTCTTTATTCGTCAGTGCATTGAATAGAGGATTTAGGAAGACGTGTTACTGAGAAGCCGAACATTGGTTAGACCAGTTTTGGAATACTATGTTCAGTTCTGACCTCGCTGCGGCAGGTAGGATGTTGTGAAACTTGAAAGGGTTCAGACACGATTTGCAAGCATGTTTACAGGATTGGAGTGTTAAGCTACTGGGAGAGGCAAAAGGGTCTGTGGCTATTTTCCCTGAAGTGTCAGAGGTTAGATGTTTATGAAATCATGAGGGGCATGTGTATGACAATTGCCAAAGTATTTTTTTCCCATCATACGGAAGTCCAAAATTCGAGAACATCGGCTTAAAGTGAGAGGGGAAGGATATGAAAAGGACATTAATGGCAAGTTTTGCATGGAGAGGGTGCTGTGGGTGTGGAATGAGCAGCCAGATAAAGTCTTGGAGGTTGGTACGAAATACAACATTTAAAGGACATCAGGACGGACAGGTGAGCAGGAAGGTTGAAATCAACTCGGAGAAAGTGAGGATTGCACATTCTAGAAATCGGAGTTGACAGTGTGGTGCTGGAAAATCACAACATCCGAGGAGCAAGTGAATCGACGTTTCATCCGGATGAACAGTAACGGTTCAGAATGCCAAATGCTGGTAAATATGACAAGGTGAATTTTGGATATCTTGTTGGATGGACAAGTTGAACTGTGGGGTCTCTTTCCAATGTGTACATCTTTCCGCCACTATGTTTTCATGAATACTTTTTTGACGAGGTTTTCACTTAAGTTACTGATTGACTGGTCTAATGCAATTTCTGTGTTGCATTTCCACATCATTAGGGCGCAAAATAAGCCTGGGCATTTTTTGTCCCTCAACTTGCAGAGTTAGCCCATAGTAGCAATTGTTGGTAAGCTTGAGACAGGCCACGGCTGATGTTGCAAACGTTGTAACTGGCTGTCTTTGGTTATCCCGTGCACGGGATTAAATTGCCCTATTGGCTTTTATAGGGCAATGAAAGCTGTGAATCGACATGAAAAATCTATTGTTACCTTTGACTAATAGTAGACACTCACAAAAAAAGCAGCACGATTAAATAAAAAGGTTGATCAAAATATCAGCTATTTCATAATTGAAAGATGTCAAATAATACCAGAGAGCACACCAAGCTTAGTACAGCTGCACACAGACAGACACTCAAAATAATAAAACACGATTGCAGAAAGCTATTCTATTTCCAAACGTGGAATCTGCAGAATAGTTGTTTTCAATAATGTGTTTCAGGAGAGTTACTGAGAGATGAGCTGTGTCCATTACAACACTACACAGCATGACACTTAGGCAGGAAATCGATGCCAGAAGATAGCAGTTACTGAAAGCAACCAACTAAATGGAATACAATTGCAAAGATAAATTAAGTCGTTTGATCTAAACATTAAATGCCTGATATACTATCTGCACAGTAGGGGCCAACTTGAAATATTATGAGGATCAGTGTAAAATTCATAGAATCACTGAAATGGGATGGTGCGGCAGGAAGACATTTGGCCCATTTTGAAAAAAATGTACATTGTCATCGCATTAATGTCAACAGTGGCGTTCTGTTTTGAACACCGTCATACCGAATGTGGTGATGACATGTGTTTTACAGAAAAGTGAAGATGTGGGCATAACTTCATTGAAAAGCAGGTTAACACTGTTGTATTTATCTAGGAGTTCTCTTTCATTACAGAAGTAGCATGAAGATCAAACTAGCGAAAATTCAAGTAGCTTCAGCGTCTAACAGTGTGGAACAATGTTGAACCGAGATAACTTATTTTAGTTGCATACACAAATGCGTTTTACATTGGTCACATGGTCACAGGCGGGTTAAAGTGGACTTTTGTTGACTGATGCTCAAAGATTATCAAATCAGCTGAGGTGTCACAGCGTTTCCACTCTGAATTTCAAATTTCGACGTGACCCCATATCAGCTGATGGGAGGTGGGCACGTGTCCAACCAAGCTAATAAAATGCGAAGGCCAGTCGGCCAAATTCGTTATCTTGATCAAACGATGCCAAGCAGACTTCTGCCAGATGGATACTGTCAAACAGGAGGGGAGATTGTCATGGGTACTGTAAGCAAGACCTTCTGTGCAACTCGCACAATGGAGCAAAACCATCCTACGGAAATGTAGGAGCTCAAGAACTGCTGGGTGTGAGATAATGTGATGGTGAGGATGTAAATCTGGATTTATGGTGTTGTGAGGAGCAACTATTTAATCCATGCTTTTACAAACTAAAAAATGGCTTCCTAATGCAACTAACATAAAATAGCATAACAAAGTGATTTCTAGGAGCAATGGCTTCTTACTTTGCTGAAAAGTGCATTCTTGAACGAATTGAAATAGATTAGCAAACAATGTCCTGTTCATAGCATGAATTAACTAAGGAAGATATGACATTATTAAAGTATCCTAACTGACCTTGGAAACCAGGTATACCGGAGATAAAGAAGTGCAAAACAAGTCAAGTCCCAGGAAATGCCATTGGCTTAATTTTATGCCTATTTGTCATATCATTTCATTTTATAGGATGAATTTTGCAATTAAGGTTGTTCGGTTTGTTAAGAGAACTATAAAAGTTGTCTGTGTTTTAAGATTGTATGCAGCTTTTCCAGAGAGCATCGAGGTGCTTAGCCCACGCATTGCTGGGTAACCTATGCCGGGCGTCAGAACAAATTGCTAAAACTTGTTTAAACAGACAAAGCTGCTTCTGCTTATTTGACCAATCACGGAACCGAAAGGCCCCTCTTGAGCGTCCAGAATTACAACAGTAGACATATAATGATGACCTCTGTCATTTCAAACTTGGGATTCCCGGAAATAAGTGTCTGTGGGTGTCAAAACTCTCAAGGGTTTTCACATGGAAGAAAAAAATTACAGAGGCAGAGAACAATGTCACAGCAGTTTATTTTTACATTATTACTAAATAGTACACTGACCATGATTTCTACTGTTACATTTACTTTGTTTTGCCCTTTAATGACACGTTGATAAGGAACTAATCTGACAAGGTGATAATCGGAATGTTGCAGGAGCCAATATTCCTCACGTTCACCATCCTGACCTGCACGTCGTGCCCCCACATTCATTCCAACAAAATCTCAACTCCATTACAACTTAAGCGTTGTTGAACTGCTCCTCACTTGGGGTCACGTCGAAATTTGAAACTCAGACTGGAAACGCTTTGACACAGTTGGCTCACTTTCAGACGTGCAGTGTTTTCATTCATTGTGTCAGTTGTGCCATTGGAGATTTCAGCGCATGCTTGATTTGGTGCCTGAACTTGGACTGAGTTGCTGTGTAAATTCATGAGTTTGTTCAGAAACTCAACCCCCTCAACCATGTTTCTAAATTCTTCAAATATTATTTCGGAATTCGTGTAGTCTAGTCCTCGAATGATATAATTGAAGACAACCATACAAATGATCCATCAGAGAAGTGTCAATCTGGGTTATATTTCAGTGGGTCACTGACTAAATACAAGTCTAAACAATAGAGAAGAAACGAGGCGCTGACGTACTTTCAATCTAACCATCAGAGAGGGAGATAGACGTTGACTGATGGTCGGCCTGACAAACAGACAGAGGGCAGGATGAAGACTGGCGGTAGGTATGACAATAAAAGAGAGAGAGAGAGAGAGAGCACCGTTGCGAAACAGAAATTTCGGGGAATCACTTTCAACACAAGACAACAGCGAGGGAAACAAATAGAGAAAGATACTGGGCTTCTTATTCCTCACGTATTAATTCATTCATTCAAATTTCCCTCTCGGAGAAAGTGTGTACCATTGCAGGTAGACCTCATCTCTCTCTCTCACACACACACACAGAGAGAGAGAGAGAGAGAGAGAGAGAGAGAGAGAGAGAGAAAGAGAGAGAGAGAGAGAGAGAGAGAGAGAGCGAGAGAGAGAGAAAGAGAAAACAGGCATAAAAACACACAAAGATACAGGGGCACACCACACACACAGAAACGTAAACACAGATGAACAGCGAGACAGAGAGAGAGAAACGCACAAGATGCATATACAGTATATGTTCATATTCTAATATCAGTGAATATGAGAACAAGCATCACATTAATTGAATAAAGGCTTCATTAATCTAATCTATGTTCTTTCGGAGACTTGAATCCTGAATTCTCAGGTTAAAAACAATGAGACTGAAGACTGAATTGAGAAAAACGCAGTATTTGCTATTGAGATTGAATTACATCCCAAAGCTGAAATTCAGATGTTGAAACCGAGAAAAGAACACTAAAACAAATTGGAAATGACACGCTAAACATTTTGAAGAATAAATCAAAAGGAGGTGATGGAAGAAGAATGAAATAAGAGCAAATAAAGTAACAAAGTGTGCAATGTGCAAACTCGAGACTTTTTTATTTGCTTTGCCTTGAAAAACATATTGTCCTTCTTTGACCATCAACGTGCATATGTCCACCCCAAACTCAAGCTGTCTTTCCCACCCAGCTCCTGAAGAAAACAAGACTTGGCTTTGTTTTCGAGTTTTGCTGTGAGCTGATATGGAGACCCTCTGTCCACGATATGTCCTGAGTGACGATGTGTAATTGCCTCCATTCAAATGGTATTCCCCAGCGTAGTTGTTCTTGCGAGGGTGTCTACGTGCATCGACATACACTGAAAATCCTGTGCTCCACTTGCTGCATTTCGAGATGACATAGCCAATTTAAGTGCCTGTTTGAAGTTCGGTGTGGCTTCAGTGAGTAAGTGCTTTTGCAAGGTTATTTCATTAATCCCAGTGCCACAGATGGCACTATCCTGTCTCCAAATGATCCTTCATTTACACCTGAAAAGCCTTTGATATTGTTCCAGCTTTTTCACACCAAGCTCTGAATGGACAGAACTCTGACGCTGCCATTTATATTAGTCAGCCGGGATAGGCTGATTGGATCAGGTTAATAGCTCCAAACACAGAAGTCATTTTATGAAATCGACCTGGCTCACCTTATTAAGTTCACGGCACCAACTAGATTCCAGTTGGCGTCTAACCCCTCCTCTCTTGCCTCTCTACATGCCTGCCACCTTGGCACCCAAGCCACCTTGCACCCCTACTAACCTGGTGTCTCACCTCGTTCCTCCTTGGTCAAATTATTCTTGCAGCATTCACAAACCTTCCTTTTTGCATGCCACAAAGCTGGTTTCTAATTTCTAAAATCTGTTCCTTTTCCTAAGGATGCTATTTCCTTTTCGTTTTCCAGAGGGATCGTAAGGGTACTAATGCTGGTTAGACTGGTTTGGTACAGAGGTCAAAGTGTACTGACAAAGCTTTTTGTTTTTATGTAAGCAGACGAGACTTCACGCCAAAATGGTCATGTTTTAGAGGTGACCTGTATAATGACATTTTGATAGAGTGGCAAGCAGTGAAGGTGGAGTGAAGCGAGGGCAACCCGGAAGGGTAAGTTTAAAAAGGGACTTACCACGGGAGTCGGGCCTCCATTTTGACAGAGGGGCAAGGAGAGAAGGTGGATTGAAGCGAAGGCTGCCGGGATGGTAAGAGCTTAATTTATATTTGGGCAGTGGCTAAACCCGAGATACTACACATGTAGTATCACCCTCCCGCCCCCGCCCCGCCCCCTCCACTAACTGGAAGAAAAGACTCTGAAAGATAAGGCTTTTACTTTTTCTTTATCTTTCTTTTTCATATATTTAAGTGAATTGTTTGGTTATGGTTAGTTCATGTCAATCTAAGCTTATAATTGCAGGGGACCTCACACCCGTGGCATGTGCTTCTTGCTTGATGTGGGATCTTAGGAACGTGTCTGACATTCCTGACTCTTACACTTGCAAGAAGTGTGTCCAGCTGCAGCTCCTGTTTGACCGCAAGACGGCTCTGGAGCTGGGAATGGACTCACTGTGGAGCATCCGAGATGCTGAGGAGGACATGGATAGCACGCTTACTGAACTGGTCACACCGGAGGTTAGAATTGCTGAGGGAGACAGTGACTGGGTCACCAAAAGACAGCAAAAGAGTTGGAAGGCAGTGCAGGTGTCTCCTGAGGTAATCTCCCTCCAAAACAGGTACACCATTTTGGATACTGTTGGGGGAGATGGCTCACCAGGGGAGGGCAGCAGTTGCCAGGATAATGGCACCGTGGCGGGCACTGCTGCTCATAAGGGCGGGAAAAAGACTTGCAGGAGCATAATCATAAGGGATTCAATTGTGAGGCAAGTAGATAGGCGATTCTGTGGCCAAAAACGGGAGTCCCGGATGGCTAGTTGCCTCCCAGGTCCTCGGGTCAGGGATGTCACCGATGGCCTGCAGAGCATTCTAAAAGTGGAGGGCGAACAGCCAGTTTCTTTTGCGCATACAGGCACCAACGATATAACTAGAAAACGAGATGATGACTTAAAAGAAGAATTCAGTGAGTTAGGAGAGCAGTTAAAGAGGAGGATCTCAAAGGTAGTGATCTCGGGATTACTACCAGTGCCACGTGCTAGCCAGCGTAGAAATGACAAAAAATAGGCAGGATGAACACGTGGCTTGAGAGATGGTGGAGAATGGAGGGGTTCAGATTTGTTGGACATTGGGACCGGTTCTGGGGAAAGTGGGACTGTTACAAAATGGGCGGTCTACTACTGAAACAGACTGGAACCAATGTTCTTGGGGGAGTTTTTGCTACTGCTGTTGGGGAGGTTTTAAACTAATGTGGCGGGGGATGGGAACCAGAAGAGAAGACGAGTAGGCAGCGAGGTGGAGACTGGAGACAGTATAACTATGAAGACAGCATTCATAAAGGGAAGAACAGCAGAGAGCAGATGACCGCATCTACTTTAATGCGAGGAGTATAGTGCGTAAGGTAGGTGAACTTAGGGCTTGGATTATGACGTTATTGCAATCACAGAGACTTGGTTGAAGGAAGGTCATAATGATTGGCAATTTAATGTTCCAGGACATAGACGTTTCAGACAGGACAGGGAGGAAAGTAAAAGGGGGTGGAGTTACATTGCTGGTCAAGGACGATATCACGGTTGTGCTAATGGAGCACACTATGGAGGTCTTGAGTAATGAGGCATTATCGGTGGAGCTGAGAAGTAAGAAGGGTGCACTAACACTGTTGGGGTTGTATAACAGGCCTCCCAACAGTGAGCTAGGGTAGAAGAACAAATAGGTAAAGAGATTAAGGAAATATGTAGAGGCACGAGGGTAGTGGTGTTGGGAGATTATAATTTTCCCAATATTGACTGGGATACACTTAACGTCCGAGGTCTGGTTGGGTTAGAATTTGTTACAAGCGTCCAGGAGAGTTTTCTAGAGCAATATGCCAGTAGTCCGACGAAGGAAGGGGCCATATGGGACCTGGTACTGGAGAACGAGTCAGGCCAGGTGGTAGAAGAAGGGGTAGGAGATTTCTTTAGGAAAAGTGACTACATTTCTGTAAGTTTCAGAATACTCGCAGTTAAGAAGAGAGTGGTCCTAAGGGAAGAATTCTAAACTGGGGCAAGGCTAATTATATGAAAATTAGGCAGGAGCTGGGAAATGTGCATTGGACACAACTTTTTGAATGGAAGTCCACATTTGAGATGTGGGAGGCTATCAAAGTTGGTTAAAGGTAGTACAGTATAGGCATGTCCCGTTGAAGGCAAAGGATAGGAAGGGAAAGGTTCGTGAACCGTGGATGACAGGAAATTGTACGACGAGCCAAGAGGAAAAGGGAAGCATACATAAGGCAAGGCAGCTAAAAACAGAACGGGCCCTGGAGGAATACCAGAAGAGTAGAACAAATCTTAAACGAGCAATCAAGCAGTCTAAAAGGGGTCATGAAATAGCTTTAGAGTGCAGAATTCAGGAAAATCCCAAAGCATTTTATTCTTGTATAAGAGGCAAGCAGGTAACTAGAGAAAGGATTCGTCCACTAAAGGAAGGCTGTGTGTCGAACCTGAGAAAATGGGTGAGATTCTAAATGATTACTTTGCATCAGTATTCACTGAGGAGAGGAACATGATGGATGTTGAGATTAGAGTCCCAAGTTTGATTCATCTGGATCACATTGACATAAGTAGGGAAGATGTGTTGACTAGGCTAGAGGTTATTAAGGTGAACAAATTCGCAGGATCGCATGGGAATTATCCCAGGTTGCTGAGGGAGGCGAGAGAGGAAATAGCTGGGGCCCTGCTTAAATACAGATAGCATCCTTAAATACAGGTGAATTGCTGGAGGACTGGAAGGTTTCTCATGATGTCCATCTGTACAAGAAGGATAGTAGGAATATTCCGGGTAATAACAGACCAGTAAGCCTGACGTCCGTGTTGGGAAAGTTGCAAGAGAAGGTACTGAGGGATAGGGTCTATTTATATTTCGAAAAGAATGGGATTATCAGTGATAGGCAGCATGGTTTTATGCGGGGGTGATCGTGCCTTACCAACGTAATCGAGTTCTTCAAGGAAGTGACCAAGTTGATCGATGAAGGAAGGGCTATTGATTTCAAAATCATAGACTTTAGTAAGGCGTTTGATAAGGTTCCCCATGGCAGACCAATGGAGAAATTGAAGTCACATGGTTTGCAGGGTGTTATAGTTAGGTGGATAAAGAACTGGTTGTGCAACAGGAGACAGAGAGTGGTAGTTGAAGGGAGTTTCTCGAAATGGAGAACGGTGACCAGTGGTCACCACAGGGGTCAGTGTTGGTGCCACTGTTGTTTACAATATACAAAAAATGATCTGGAAGAGGGCACTGCTGGTATGATCAGCAAGTTTGAAGATGACATGAAAATTGTTGGAGTAGCAGAAAGCATAAGGGACTATCAGAGAATACAGGAGGATATCGATAGACTGGAGAGTTGGGCAGAAAAGTGGCAGATGGTTTTCAATCTAGACAAATGTGAGGTGAAGCATTTAGGCAAGACTAATCCGAGAACGAATTATACAATGAACGGAAGAGCCTTGGGAAAGGTTGATGGGCAGAGAGATCTGACAGTGCAGGTCCATTGTACCCTGAAGGTTGCTGCACAGGTGGACAGAGTGGTCAAGAGGCATATAGTATGCTTGCCTTCATTGGACGGGGTATTGAGTATAAGAGCTGGCAAGTCGCGTTAAAATTGTACAAGGCATTGGTTCGGCTACAGTTCGAATACTCTGTACAGTTATGGTCGCCACATTACCAACAGGATGTGGATGCTTTGGAGAGGGTGCAAAGAAGATTTACGAGGACGTTGCCTGCTGTGGAAGGTGCACGCTATGAAGAGAGGTTGGGTAGGTTAGGTTCATGTTCACTAGAAAAAAAAAGGAGATTGAGGGGGGACATAATTGAGGTTTACAAAATCATGAAGGGTATGGGCAGGGTGGGTAGAGACAAGCTTTTTCCCAGTGTGAAGGATTCAATAACGAGAGGTCACGCGTTCAAGGTGAGAGGTGGAATGTTTAAGGGGGATACACTAAACATAGAGGGTGGTGGCATTTTGGAACGCGTTATCACCAGAGGTGATGGGGCAGGCACTGTAGATTCGTTTCAGATGCGTCAGGACAATAGCATGAGTAGGTGGGGAGCAAAGTGATATAGATGCTTCTGAATTAACTGACAGTTTTAGAGAGTACATTTGGATCGGCTCAGGCATAGAGGGCAGAAGGGCCTGTTCTTGGGCTGTAAATTTTCTTTGTTCTTTGTTCTTCTTTGAAAGCGGAGTGGTTAGCTCTCTTGCTGAGCAGTTCGGTTCAGTTCGGAACTAGTTAGGAGGTCAGTAGTGAGCTGTGTGGAAACTATCTCTCTCTTTTTGTCCTTCTAACTTCAACCTGTAAGCAAATGTTCCATTTTGTCATTGATTTTTGAATGGGGTTGCTTATTGGGACTATTGTGTTTATTACGAACAGCATAATTAATTCTAGTTTGCATAGACGGAGTTCAGTAAGCGTTCTTAATTCTGTTCTTTGCGTTTCATTGTGTAAACTTGATGAATAATTTTTTTTTGTCTGTTTGCAAACCTGGTAGTCAACCTAGCGAGCTTCCTCGTTGTAATTGTCACTGCACACTTACTGAAACAAATGGCAAACTTATGATCTGGGTTGCCAGCCCAAGAATATCTTGAGTGGTCTACCATAGTCCATAAAGGATTTGGGGCTCTATGCAGGATTTTAAACAGCAACTGGTAGGCGCTAGTGTCTTTATTTCGTGTGTTGGGTTGGTTGGGTAGACAAAGTTTGGTATAGGAATGGCGCTTTCAGTCGCCAAACGTTTTCTGGAAGTGGATACGGCGACTTGCAAAAGTTGAATAAAATTACACTGCAGGAATAAGCAGACAAGCTGGAGTTGGATCTGCCTGCTTCTGTGAGGAATTGAGAGATAGTTACAACAGTACCTCTGCATTTATACATGCTGGAGAAAGCATCAGAATCTATAGCGATGGCAATAATTCAAATGCAAATGAAGTAGCTTGAGTTGGAGGCGAGAGATAAGGAAAGGACAGCAGAATTGTGTTACGATTAAAATCTGAAGACATGGTAAAAGAGAGCAGCAGAACAGAGAGAAAAGAGAGAGCAGCAGAACAGAGACAGATAAAGAGAGAACGCAGAGAAAGGAAAGGAGAGAACTCTTGAACTTCAAAAACTGACACTGAAACAAAAACTGATTCTCCTGCTCCTCGGATGCTGCCTGGCCTGCTGTGTTTTTCCAGCACTACATTTTTCAACTTAAAAAGTAAAGTCAGCTTAAAAAGTAGGAGACAAATGTTAAACATAGTCATAGTAAGGAATTAGTGAGAACTCATGTGAAAGAGCAGACAGTTAAAATGGCAAGGTTAGCAGCTGATGATTATGAGTTGGTCCATAAAACTCCGTTTGGCTTCCAGATTCAACTTTGGTCCGCGAGAGACAGAAATTGAGACAAAGGGAAATGCTCACGTGGAAAAGGGAAGGTAGATCACAGTGATGATCATAAGGATAACTTACCGCAGAGTAAAAAATGAAACCACTGGTGGAGACAAAGTAGGTATAAAGCTCCGGTGTTTTAATTAAAATCTGGTGGGCTACATGAAATCACAGTGTTGATGGGCTCGGAGAAAGCCAGATGTAGGGAAGCCAGACAAGCCTGGATGTTTTGTTGGACTAGTAACAAAAAGCAAAGGGAAGTTAGACAACTGCCTCAGAGTGTACAAGATGATCAGCGGTTGATTAAGTAAGTAGTGCCAGATTTGCTTAAAAAGTATGCATGCCAGAGTAAAGTTTATTCACATAGGTCAGGAGTAGTAGGTAGAGATGTGACAATATTAAGGGACACAGGCGTATCTCAGTCTGTAATGCTGAAGAATGAGGAGAAATGTACTCCTGAGGGACTATTGTCAGAAAAGGAACTGGTAAAGTGAATTCGTGGCGAGACAAAAACGGCTCAATTACGTAAAGTGAGGCTAGAGAGTCCAGAGAAGAGTGGAGAATTTGTGGTAGGAGTATTGGACAAACTCTCAGCTCTAGGAAAACAATTTGTCTTTGCTGATTCACGGGTAGGCATGTTGTGTATGAAAGTTGAAAAGCCTGTGGAGCCGCAGGCAACTGAAGAAATCAAGAACGTTTTGCCAGGAATTTTCCCAGATTGTGTCGTCACAAGATTGCAGCGACACAAGTTGAAGCTAGAGAGATCAAAAGGCCCAGAAAACGAAGCTGACATGGCTTTATCCAATTGGAACGTTCAACAATGAGCTGTGTGGAAACTCTCTCTCTTTTCTGCCCTTCAAGTTCAACCTGCATGCACATGTTCTATTTATCCTGGTTTTTAAAGGAAGTTTGCTTAATGGGATCGTTATGTATATTCAGAACAGCGTAATTACATTAAGTCTAATTGGACAGGTTGACCTCTGTAGGGGTTCTTTATTCTGTTCTTTCTGTTTCATTATGTACTTCTATGATTTTCTTTTGTCGGTTTTAAAATCTGTTAGTCAACCTAGCTCTCTTATCACATTTATCAGACATTTCTAACCAGGACACATCTGTCATATTGGAAGCATGGTGCTGCATTTCCATGGTTGCTCGAAATGGAATCTTTGATCAGAGACAAAGGGACTCAAGTGGCTATCTGTGTGAGATTTCTGCTCACGGAAAATCTCTACTGTTAGTTTGTTGATATAAAAGGCAACAATGAAGAAGAATTTACATCTCAGTATGGTATAGAATAGCTTTATTACAAACAGTGGTGCATTGTTGTATTTTTTGAAAATATTTGAAAAGTTGTCCGTTACATTTTAAAGTCGCTTTTTTTTTACTTCATACTAATAAGGATTGTAATGTTTAACTCTTAACTTTGTTTCTTTACTTCTCATTATTTACCTACGATAGTGTTGGAAATGGGGAAAATGCACAATTTTCACTGCACTCATGTGCTTTTTTACTTGAGTACACCTAACAATAACATTTAATTCTACTTCTCGGGAAATTAGTGGCATTTTAGTCATCATCACAGATTCTGTTGAGCTGTAACCCTCAGAGGAAAGTGGTTTATTTGCTGCTTGTTTAGATTAGTATGACGAATATAACTAGTGATTGAAACAGATTTAGGGGCTCTCAGGTCGTTCAGCTTCCAAATGAGGTTGTCTTGGCAACGTTATTGTATTTCGGTGGACAGATTCATTGTCTCTACAGTAACAAAGGGCCTGCGTGGAACAGAATGTAATATTGAGCAATCTTACAAATGCATGGATTTACTGCCTGATACTCAGAACTGTTGACACTATTGGTAAGTGTTCAAATTCAGTTATATTTGTGTACAACGTATTTAACTCTACTCCCTCTTTTTCATGAAATTGGCCACACTTTTCCCACTTTTGGTGACTTCCAAGTTACACATTCCTTATGATTTCACCAACGGTGTTATCTTACATCTGCTGAAGCAGCTTTATGTATGAACGTTAGCCCATTCGGCGGAGGCTGAGTCAGCATTTATTGACCATTCCCGAGTTACACTTGAGAATATGGCGGTGAGCTGCCTTCTCGAGCTAATGCAGAACAATTGTTGGAAGAGTGCCTACATAGAATCATGCAGCACAGATAGTAATCCTGACGTCCAACGTGTTTATGCCGACCAGGTTTCCTAATCTGAACTGCTCCCACTTCCCGACTATGGCCCATATTCTGCTAAAGTTTTCGTCGACAAGGAACTGTCTAGATACCTTTTAATTTATCCAGCAAAACTGAAGGAATGGCAGCATGTTTCCAAGATAGGAAGGCAAATGGTTTGAAGTGAACTTGCAAGTGTTGCCATTCCCATACATCTACTGCTTCGAGACAGTTGTGGCTATGAGGTTGAGAGGGAGCACTCTGAGGAGCCTTGGCCAGCTTCTGCAATTCATCTTGTGGATGGTACCCACTGATTTTACTGAGCGACAGTGGAGAGTCAGACTGAAGCTTTCTGACTATGATGACAATCGAGTGGTCTGATATGTTCCAGAAAAAAAAGACAAATTACTGCCGATGCAGGGTATCTCAAATAAACAAAGGAAATGTCAGATAAACCCGACAGAATTTGCAGGTTCTGTGTGCAGAGAAACAAAAGCGAAGCGGTAGAGTCTGCCTTGACTCTTCTTCAGAATTTTGCATGATCCTGATGGTATCAAGTGCCTTCCATATTATTGGAGCTGGACCCATCCGGGAAAGTGTGGAGTATTTCATCACACTCTTGACTTGTGCCTTATAAATGTTGGATAGGTTTTGCGGAGTCAAGAAGTGAGCCTATTTTTGCAGATTTACTGGCCTCTGACATAGTGTTGTGGAGACAATCTGATATGGCTAATCTAGCGCAGTTTTGGGTCAAAGGCAATCTTCAGGATGTTGATAATCGTGGTTTACGTGATGGTAATGTCACTGAATACCAAAAGGTGATGGTTAGAATCTCCTTTGCTGGAGATAGTAATTGTCTGACATTAGGGTGGATAAAATGTTATTTCCCACTTGACCAGAGATTATGAGACTGTAAAGTAGAGGAGCAAAGTTAAACCATTTGGTCCAACAAATCCTCTACGCCATTCGGTCATGGCTGATAAGTTTCTTTACTGATCGCATTTCCTATCGCATTTCCAACGCCCATCCCCCAAGTCCCTCCTCGCGACCTTTTATCTTAGCCTGCTGGACGCACTTTCCTCATTACTGAAGAAGGGTTTATGCCCGAAACGTCGATTCTCCTGTTCCTTGGATGCTGCCTGACCTGCTGCACTTTTCTAGCAACGCATTTTCAGCTCTGATCTCCAGCATCTGCAGTCCTCACTTTCTCCTCCCTGATAAGTTCTTTACCCCATTTTTATGCCTCCTCTCTGTCACCTTCGAAGTTATCACTGACTTAAATACACTCAGTGACGGTCTCCATGGCCTTTCTATGTTAATGAGTTCCACAGGTTCACCATCTTCTGGCTGAAGACATTCCTGACATCTTTGTTTTCCATTTATACTGCCATTTCAGCACTTTTATACACTCTGAGTTTCCTTCGACAGAAAAGTGCCTAGAATCATGGAAAATCAACAGTGTGGAAGCAGGCCAGCGAGCCCATCGAGTTCGTACCATCATTCCATATAAGATACAATGCAGACCCATCCCTTTCCAATATCCGTGCAACGTTGCACTCCCTATGTCTAACCTACATAGCCTGCATATCCCTGGATAATGTGGACAATTTAGTATGGCCAATGCACCCTAACCTGTACCACCTAGCTCTGTGGAAGGAAACAGGAGCACCTGAAGGAAACCCGTATAGACATGGCAAGAATGTGCAAAGACCACACAGTCGCCCGAGCTTGTTATCAAAAACAGGCTCGCTAGCACTGTGATGCATCAGTGCTCACCACTGAGCCACAATCCTACCCTCAAGCAATTTCTCAGTTTCTGGACATCTTTGTCCATTTTTCAAAGAAGAAAGAACAAAGAACGTAACAGCACAGGGACAGGCCTTTCGGCCCTCCATGTCTGCGCCAATCCAGATCTTCTATTTAAACCTGCTGCCGGTTTTCTATGGATGTGTATCCCTTTACTCTCTGCCTAATCTTGTAATTGTTGAAATAATTCAAAAATGACGCTTTAGTTCGACTCCTAAAACTTCCGCTGGCAATGCATTCGAGGCACTCACCACCTTCTGCACGAAGAAAGTGCCACGTATATTTCCGTGAAGCATTTACCCTCTCACTTTCAACATGACACCCTGAGTAATTGTGTCCTGTACTCTGAGAAAATGTTGCATGCTATCTCAACTATCGACATCTCTTATGATTTCGTAGAACTCCATCAGGTTCCCCCCGACCCAACTTCCTTCTTCCCAATGAAAACCTTCTAATGTACTCAACTTCTCCTCACATCTCGCACCAGACAATATTCTGATTAAACGTCTCTGCACCATGCCCAAAGCATCCACAACCTTTTGGCAATGTGGTTACCAGAAGTGTACCCAGTATTCCAAATATCACCGAACTAAAGTGTTTTACAACTGAAACAATACCTGCCAATTATTGTACTCAATATCCCATCCACTGGAAAAAAACGACATGCTGTTCACCAACAAGTCCGCCATAAATCAAAGCTTCCATTTCTGATTGTGGTTCTGAATGCCTTAACTTGGAGTTCTACACTCAGCGGTTTGCAGGCAGATTTCTTTTTGCAATTCAAATATCAAACATGGCTGCATTTGAATTTTGCTGGATCAAGTATTCCAAAAACAAATAGTTTTTATGTTCTGATTCCTTTGAAGTCCTTCCTCTCATATGTTTATCCACTCAAAAGCGTGAATTCGTACATTTCCATTATCTTTACAAACCCATGATAATTTAAGAATCTTGGCAGAAATAAGAGCATGCTATATCGAAGCAGAAATCGTCAATCCTCAAGATAGCTGGCTGTTTTATGAACTTAGGGCTGATCTGTTGCAATTTTTTTTTTGTGTTGGCTCCTCATATTACTTAACTGTATGATATTTCAAAAATCTAACTATCGCCTCAAATACTTTCAGTGATCTAACTTCCAGAAATTTCTGGGCGTAGAGCTCCAGGCAGTCACTTATCTTGAGGAGCAATTCATTTGAAGCGTATTCAGTACGTTTGAGAGTCGCACCAAAGTCGGTAGTGTCGTTGACAGTGAAGACGGTTTTCTATGATTAAACGGGGACATTGAACAATTGGGCCAATAGGCCGGCGAGTAGGAGTTTGAATTTAGCTCAGATAAATGTGAAGTGTTGCATTTTGGTAAAACGAACAAGGAAATGATTTATATACTTAATGGAGTTTTCCTAAGACTTAATGTCAAACAAGGACACCTCAGAGTTTAGGTGCACAGTTAATCGAAAGGTTTGTCTCGGGTAAACAAGTTGGGAAAAAAGGTATTTGGTTTCCTTGCTTTCATAGCTCTGACCAATATATGTCGGAGTTGGAATGGCATGTTGCATTTGTACAGGATTGTGGTGAGGCTACTTTTGGAGTATTGTGTAAAATCATGAGGGGTACAGATAAGATGAATAGCCAAGCTATTTTTATTAAGGTCGGGGAGTGTAGAATTAGAGATCCTAATTTGAAGGTGAAACGAGAAATCTTTCGAAGGGACCGGAGGGGCAAAGTACTCAGACAGAGGATGCTTCGTATGTGTAGTGAACTGCAACAGAAAGTGTTGGATGCAGGTGCAGTAAGATTTAGAAGATATTTGCACAGGAAAAGGAATAATGCCGCTTTAGAGGGGCATGGGTCATATGCAGGCAAATGGGACCAAATTAGTTTGGGGAAACTGGTTGGCAGGGACAAGTTGGACTGAAATGTGTTGCCGTGAGGCATGATTCTATGATTGTCTGATTGAAAACCAACATCAAATTTAAGATGACGAGCATCAGAGAAACATTTAATAAACACTATTGATTGGATCATGGAGATGTGGTTCATTCAAGAAAACATACCTCTATAAATAAGAGGCAACGTACTTTCCCAGTATTCAACTTGTTTATCGTTGAATCTTACTTTTTAGATGAAATCTTGCAATAACTTAAACCGATCTACCCTTCAATTGGAAACCACCCCTTTGGCCCCTGCAGACAGAAGCCTTGAATAGTAACGAGGAATCCATAAGCTAGCGGGATGATTGAATTGCAGTTGCAGAAGTCAGGAATATTGAAACGTGTTTAAATATAGCATGCATTGTAAAGCTGCAAGTGTCGCGTTAAGGGTGTCTTGGAAACATAACGGCACCTTCCCCTGCAATCGCAAGAAATGCAAAACTTGCGCCCACACCTCCCCCCTTACTTCTCTCCAAGGCGCCAAGGGATCCTTCCATATCCGCCACAAATTCACCTGCATCTCCACACACATCATTTACTGCATCCGCTGCACCCGATGTGGCCTGCTCTATATTGGGGAGACAGGCCACCTACTTGCGGAACGTTTCAGAGAACATCTCTGGGACACCCAGACCAACCAACCCAACCACCCCGTGGCTCAACACTTCGACTCCCCCTCCCACCCCACCAAGGACATGCAGGGCCTTGGACTCCTCCATCGCCAGACCATAGCAACACGACGGCTGGAGGAAGAGCGCCTCATCTTCCGCCTAGGAACCCTCCAACCACAAGGAATGAACTCAGATTTCTCCAGCTTCATCAATTCCCCTCCCCCCACCTTGTCTCAGTCCCGACCCTCGAACTCAGCACCACCTTCCTAACCTGCAATCTTCTTCATGATCTGTCCGCCCCACCCCCACTCCGGCCTATCACCCTCACCCTAACCTCCTTCCACCTATCGCATTTCAACGCCCCTCCCCAAGTCCCTCCTCCCTCCCTTTTATCTTAGCCTGCTGGGCACACTTTCCTCATTCCTGAAGAAGGGCTCATGCCCAAAACGTCGATTCTCCTGCTCCTTGGATGCTGCCTGACCTGCTGCGCTTTTCCAGCAACACATTTTCAACTCTGATCTCCAGCATCTACAGTCCTCACTTTCTCCTAAATGATTGGTCAGACCACATGTGGGGCATGGTGGTCAGTTCTGGGTGGCTTGAGGAAGGAGAGATAGGCCAAGGAGAATTATGAGAATGATACCAAGAGTGGGGGATTTTAGGTGCCAAATGAGAGAGATTGGACTTACTCTCCTTGGAGCAGATCAGATTAAGAGGAAATTTTGAGGTTTTTAAAACGATGGACAACTTTGACAGGGTAAAGAACGATATTCCGTTTCCACTGGTTGGTATGTCATTAACCAGGGATCACAATTTCAAGATTGCCAATAAGGCAATGAGATGAGGAGAACATTGTTTGCTCAGAGAATTAATAGGATTTGGAAAGTGATGTCTCGCTCAGAGATGGGGTCAAGTTCCATAGGGAGTCTCAAAAGAGAGCAGGGTACATATTGGGTACGCATGTACTTGACAGTGGGAAACCGGGCAGGGAACACGTGCTCTGGATTGCAGCACAAAACCAACAAGTAACAATTGCTGAGGTCATTCGTTTCGAGTTTGCTAATCAATTGAATCACGGGCCCCATTGAAAGGATGGTTTCTGAAATCACTCAAATAGAACTCAGCAAACTGTTTCTCCTGTCCTGACCGGATATATTGGAACAGACAGGCAATTAAACCATTCACTCCCAACTTGGCTGCTGTCTCACACGCGGTTCTGCTGTACGTTTCCCATCACGACCATCTATGTTTGATGTCAGCTCAGTTTGATTCCTGATGAAGGTATTTATGCCCGAAATATCGACTGTCCTGCGCTTCGGATGCTGCCTTAACAGCTGTGCTTTTCCAGCACCACACTCTCGACTCTGATCTTCCACAAATTCAGTTCTCACTTTCACCTCATTTTGCTCATCTGGAAATCAATGCTGACGGGGATCCATTGATTTTTTTTTTATGGCAAATACAATATTCATGCAGTAGAATCACTCAGACTCACTGCATGTCTCCATTTAGATTTCTCTTGTTGAGCTATTTTCTTGAAAGGTGCTACTAGATACCTGTGGAGCAGGTCGGATTGATATTGGGTCTACTATCTCAAAGGTAAGGACAACACAACAGACTGCGATCATATATTTTTTTCCTTATTAATTGGTAGAATAATTGTTGTGATTGGATAGTTCACGGCACTCTGAAACTGCTCTCGGAACCTGGACAGTGTTGCAAAGTAAATAAAAAGATTTGTGCAGCGATTGATGTTCTGTAGCATATACCCAACTTGCACAAAAATGTAAAATGAAGTGTCGTCAAAGTAAGATACAACATTAAAGCTATACAGGACATATACAAGCCACAAAAATATGAAGCTTCCGGAAACAGTGAAGTGGAAAATCAAGGATTTCCTACTGCTCTGCATTTCTGGGTCACTCTGATTCTTGCCTTTGCTGACAAGCCTCAGTCCTCTGAGTACTCGACTTGTCAATAAAATCTGGCTGAGTATCAGTGCGTTCAACAATATCAATAACACCAATGGTGCCAAAAGATTTAAAATTGTATCTAATCCAGAAAACGCCATCCACCAGGTCTTAGTACAATAACTAGGCTTTACAGAGCTGAAACATGGTACATTGCCAGTAATTTCATGAAGTTCATATACAAATTGGAAAGGAATATTTTTCAACAACAGTAGAAATAATGTCATTGCGAGTAGTAAAGCTGCGGGTTTCCCTGAGCAATATTGGATTTTCATCTGCTGGCAGCAGATGGCCACAAACCTATCAAAACAGAAAGTAACAGTAAACCTGATGGAACAATCTGTGCTGCACAACTGATGACACTGAGAATGCTACATACGGTATTGATGTCCAAGAAAGAAATAATAAAGCATTAATTTGCCTCAATATGACCACGATGATAATGAGCAGCAGATCCGCCACTGTCATCATCACGAGATAACACATGATGTACTTGCTAAGTCCACGCTTTCCCCGAGACAGATTTATAATCGCCATGACATGGACTGAAAGAGCCAGAGATAAAATAAAGAAAACTAGTCACGATATAATTGAAGTTGCTGAGCCTGGCGAGTACGATTTGAATTTAGCACACATAACTATAGACTTAATATCATTGGATAGGAAGGAATCTCAGCCAATGATTCAAATTTTCTCAATATGTTTTGTTTCAATTTTGAACTGATTCGGGAGAGGGACGTAGTCGCAAAATGTCAGCATGGAAGAGGTTCCACAGGTAGGTTTTATGTATATGCTTCCCTAATTAAAACAATTATTACGTTAATAACATTCAAGTCACCATAGTCTTACCGGACCATTGACGTGCTGCCGCATTTGAGAGAGATGTCTGATGATTTATAATCAGGGCTGCGATACCTCAGGTGAGTGAAGAGAGTGACAACTAAACTAAACCAACACCCATAAATGATATTAGGTTATACCCGGAAGCGGTTTTTCACATTGAACTCCTGGAGACTCAAGAATTACAGCAAATGGCAGTTGATGGGACACACAGATAGATTCAGAGGCAATTTCAGGGTTTTGGAAAACCTCTTGTGTGACAGGAAGAGATGGATTGGTGAAGAATCTTGGTCTGTTTCTGATGACCATGAGGTACATTCTTCTCTTCCTGGGTTGTTGCTCAATTTGCTGCATTTGGAACAGCTCAAACTTATTCTTGTATTGGATTATCCTCAGCAAACTGTCAACCAACCTGCCTTCCTGAAGGGAAACCTTTAACGTTGAAAGCATTAGCTACAAACACTTTTGACCCACAGGGCGTGGCCAGCTTGAGGTTAAGAATTTCACCCCAGTCCCTGCATAAAGAATCAGAAGTCAATCTCTTTATTATTGCTGTCCACATCATTGAACAATAGTGAGGAAGTAGACAACATCTTTGGGCAGAGAGGCAGAGTTAGAGCTTCGGTTTGGTGCGTTTTGACCAAAATGAAAAACCTTCCAAGGATGCAAGGATTTAAAGAAACAGTGGATGTTAAAAGATGAGTATTTTTTGCGTTGGGTAGGGGGATGTCGGAGTCTAAATGAACACAGAAACTCAAACAACAGATGGAGTGATTTCTCATCATCTCCACATTTTCTTAAATTGTGACTCTTGGATCTCAATTTGTTGGTCGCTGGGAGCATCAGAATTTTACAGGGTCCAATGAGAGTGCCCCGTCATTCATCTAAACTTCAGCAAGTAGACTGATAACTTATTCTGTAATTTAGTGGGAGGCACTATACTGCAGCTCTGGGCAAAATGATGGAGAAATTCTTCGAGCAGAGACATCAGGCGGAGGAGCCCACAGATGATGGGTGTTCATGTGGGATTCACCGACGTGCCAAAAGACATTTTAACCTGGAGTATGGACTATAGGGCTGTATGAACAGGAGTTCGCCATTCAGCTCCTCCAATCTGTTCTACGATTCAATCATGTCATATTTAATCTATGGCCTAGTTCCATATCTTTGCTTAACAAATAATCGTCTCACACAGATTAAAATTCAGATCTTGTGGAAGAAAGTTCCAAACTTCAAACTCCTCTTGTGTGTAGAACAAGCCCAGATACACAAGAACCTGCCAACGCCAGTTCAATGCCTCTGACGTACTTATTTTCCTTTTTCAGTACGTTCTAGCCTTGGAAATGAGATCTGGGGCTGAGATACCAAGCATAAGTCTCATAATTCGACAGGGCAAAAGTTATAACGAGATTACAAAGGCTGATGTCCTTCATTCAGGGTAATAGTGGAAGTTTGCAGGATCCCCAGATTAAGCCCATATACTCGGCACAACAGAAGCAGAAGATGTTGACCACTGACCATGTAAGATGCTGAACCGATGAAGAAGAGAGCAATTCTAGAGCGAAAAGTAAATGAAGGGATCGAAGCAAATAGAGCCATGTGATGAGTGGAATAGCTGAAGACGGTCAATGGTATCTGAACCTGTGATGGCTTTTAGCTGCCTGCCAGGAGAAATTGGAATATAGGCAGAGAAATGGAGATGTTCTGAAGGGAGCTTATATTAAATTAGGCACGGCGTTAAAAAGCAGCGCCTAAAAGGTAGTAATAACTGGATTATTCGCTGTGCCACATACGAAAGGAAGTAGAAATGCAAGGAATGAGCAGATGAATGCTTGTCTGCGGAAGTGGGGGTGCAACTGGAAAAATAAACATTTTTGGATCGTTGGAATCTCTTCTGGCACAGAAGTGACCTTGTATAAGAAGGGTTGTTGGAAACTGACTTGGAGGAGAACCAATATCCTGGCAGGAAGATTTGCGAGAGCTGCTCGGCAGAATTCATACTTAGTAATTGGGTGGGGTGGGGGGGGGGTGTTGGTGGGCAGCAAAGGCATAACGAGAATCATGACAAGTCTGAGGCTGGTACAGTTGAGAAGAGAAACAAGTCAAAGTGTCAACACAGGCAACAGCAAGGTCGAGAGCGAGTTAAGACTGATAAATCAAAATTCATTATTTCAAACCCAATGGCCTGACAGGTAATACAGATGAACTCAGGTCATGGCTGCGGATATGGGAATGGGACATCTTAGCGATTACAGAAACATGGTTCAAGGAAGGGCAGGGCTGGCAGGTTTCTATGATTATTTCTAAACCAATGAATACTAATGCTCTCAGTACTGCTGGATCTTCAAGGTGGGGTATTCACTATTGTTATTCACTCGAATACAATCTGACTTTAACATGAACATATCTACATTGTGTTACACGTACCCTTGGATCACCATAGTCAGTCACCGACACTGGTTACAATGATATTCGGACAGTGAATCCCTCTCATAATTGTCTAATTGGTCAAGTGATCCAGTTAGTGAATTAACGTTGCAAAATTGCACAGCAGCAGAGGATCTGTGTAATATCCTCTCCATGAAATGAACCACACACGGTATGATTTTACTTTGCATTGGGTTCCTCCTTACCACGGGCAGTTCTTTCAAATGAAATCATAATTAAAAGTGCGTCGTACGGACAGACATCAAAGATCAGAGAATTGGCCAAGTGTATGAGACACACGGACTGGCGTTCAGGAAATGAAATCGAGTAAAACGGCCAAGCTAATCTCAAAAGGTCATTCATTCAGGATGCAACAGTGAACTGCAGATGCTGGAGATTTGAAGCAAAACCAGAAGCTGTGTGAGAAAATCAGAACATTTAGCAATATCTGTTAAGGGAGACAAAGAGAGCTAACGTTTAAACTCCAGTAACACTTGTTCAGAAAACAAACAAGGATTTTGAAGAAGTGTCACTGGACTGGAACCATTAACTCTGCTTTCTTTCTCTCTCCGCTGACCCTGCCAGACCAGCTGAGTTTCCCCATACTTTCTGTTTTATTTACATATTTCGCATGCTTGGCTATGCAAAGTAATCAGGTAGACTCTGTTGACTCAAAGACTGATTTGTGATGCAGAAGGACAGCAAATATATAGCTTAATTCCTCACATCGGCTGAGGTTACCATGAAGGTCTATCCTGCTCAATCACTCCTCTCACTTGAGACATAGCGACCATTAGGTTAAACCACCAGCAATCATCTTTCACTTAAGTGAAACAACATCCTTGTTGTTTGTTGAGAAAATGGTGAATATCACTGAATATGATACTGGAACAAATGATGATCACTATGTGACTGACTATCAAGCGCAGAACAAAGTCAACAAACAAATATAAACCGAAAGAACTGGGGATTCTGGAAATGAGGAAGTAACACAGAAATGGATGGAAAACCTCAGCAAGTC
The DNA here is from genome assembly GCF_037043375.1 of Chiloscyllium plagiosum. Lineage (NCBI taxonomy): Eukaryota > Metazoa > Chordata > Chondrichthyes > Orectolobiformes > Hemiscylliidae > Chiloscyllium > Chiloscyllium plagiosum. The sequence continues at coordinate 101,138,509 of NW_028270159.1, read as the reverse complement.
TGGCAGCATCTGTCGACAGAACTTCGTGGAAAAGTTTGATTTCTTTCCACACATGCTGCCAAAACTTCATAGATCTTCTATTTCAGTAAAAGCAGTAACTAGTTTGCAAAACTAAGCAAGTTAATGTAACCAACCAGGAATACCAATGATGGCAATGACATACACTATTTTAGAAACATTGTGGAGTACGTCAAGCATTTTTCTACGTGAATTGGCTTGTGGTGTTGAATTTGAATGAATGAAAATTGAGGCATGACATTATCGCAACTGGAATTTATACCTGTGGGACGCCGATCAGGAATTTAAGATCAGCCTACTTGAGGATTGGGAGCAGTTTATTAGATTAGATTACTTACAGTGTGGAAACAGGCCCTTCGGCCCAACAAGTCCACACCGACCCGCCGAAGCGTATACCACCCAGACCCATACTCCTACGTTTACCCCTTCACCTAACACTACGGGCAATTTCCCATGGCCAATTCACCTAACCTGCACATTTTTGGATTGTGGGAGGAAACCGGAGCACCCGGAGGAAACCCACGCAGACACGGGGAGAATGTGCAAACTCCACACAGAGAGTCGCCTGAGGCGGGAGTTGAACCCGGGTCTCTGGCGCTGTGAGGCAGCAGTGCTAACCACTGCGCCACCGTGCCGCCCACGGTGTTATGTTTTAGCAAAGGAGAACAAAGGGTTTGATTAAATGCGAGAGAGAGATACAGAATGATTATGAGCTTGCACAGAACATGGAAAAGGATTAATAAAGAGAAATTGAAGCGTGTGTGTGTTTATCCTGTTGAAAGTTTCTGTTTGTGAGTCCATTGGAGTAGCAGCCCATTGGGAGCTGTAAGCTTCATGCTTAAAACTGGGGACCGCAACCATTTGTTATCAAACGTAAGGAATTCATGTCATGAGATTATTTATTGCGTTACTGAAATTTACTCTGCACCTAGACAATGTTACTGAATAAATAAATGTTTGGATGTGTGATTTCTGATAATGTGATGTAATCGCCTGTCACAACTTCTCACACTGGAACTGCTCATAGTTAGTTATTTGTGACATTCACACGGCGTCTATTGAATGTTAACTTAGGAGTGAGATCATATATATCATAGTCAAATAATTTCTGATTAACTGTTCGAGGTAATGTCATCAGAGCCCTGCTAAGGATTTCGTTTTGATGAAGATGTACAGAGAGCTCCAAGCTGATAGCAATTACTGAATAATTCTTTTCCTTGGTCAATTACTTTGGATTATGCTACGATGGGTAATCCGCAGGTTTCCTGCTCAATTCCCTCCTTTCATTGGCATAATGATGCTCTGCCAGGAATGCGATGAAATACTCCACACTTGAACAGGTGCCACTCCAATAGCAATCAAGAAGCTCGACACCATTCAGGGCAAAACAGTTCCACTATATTGACTGCATGTACACAAAGAAATCACAATCTTCATATCTAAGACTCAGTCGCAGCAGTATATACTTCTACAAGGTGCACTGCAGAAATTCACCAAAGATCTTCAGACAGCACCTTCAAAATCCACGACCACTTCCCCTCTGAGCACCTCATCATCCCGACTTGGGGAATATATACCCGTTCCTGCATGGTCACTGGAACAAGATTTTGGAATTGCCTCCCGAATACAACTGTGGATCTACGTACTGTACATGGACTGCAGCGGTTCAGAAAGACAGCTTATAGCCACATTGTCAAGGGGCAACGAGAGACGAGGAGGTAAACGCGGACACAGCCAGTAATGCCAACATCCTACAGGTGAATGAAAAGTATCATTCCATGAACTGGTTTTGCTTTCACAAAGAAAGTTGATATATTCATAACACAAGGAATTTGTGTAACCAGGAATTTTACTGCATTACCGCACTTCGCTCTGAACCTCGACAGTGTTATAGCATAAATAATTGTATTTGTGCAAAAACATAGCCTCTGCAACATTAAACCAATAACAGTGCATTGGTGCAAAAATGGCGGGCAATTTTCAGGATTTATTACTTAAATGACATTAAATAAGAAATGTGTCACAACTTTTAACCAGAGGAGGATGAACCTCTCAATTATAGTGAAGAGCATAATCACTGACCTCCTTCTGCACTCCATGTCTGGGTCTCTGCGATTATCTCCCTTATTTTCACCCTTCAGCCTCGTCCGAACGTGTCTGACTGTCAGAGCATTGGCCAACAGATTTAAAGCAAATGGCGGTAAAGCGGTTAAAACCGGATCAGGCCAATCTAATGTCACCCACCAAATCGTAATAAATCAGCTTGATTTTTCTTGACAGTGGAATGGCACATTGCTCATGATCACCGAAAATTCAAATTAAAATAGAATACTTATCAGGAAGAGTCGCGTGCAGGTTTTTGGTAGAACCACAGTTGTAGTTTTGTCAGTGTAATAATTTGTTCTCAGATTCTGACAAATGGTCACAAAATCGGTCAAAGGAGGAGAAAGTGAGGACCCAGATGCTGGCGAGTCAGAGTGGAAAAGGGTGGCGCTGGAAATGGACTGCAGGTCACGCAGCGTCCAAGGAGCAGGAAAGTCGACGTTTCGACTATTACCCCTTCATCAGGAATGTAGAGTGGAAAGTGGAATGAGAGATAAATAAGGGAGGCGTGGCTAGGGGTAAAGTAGGTGGCAAGATGATAGGTGGATTCTGGTGCATGGTAATTGTGATAGATTGGTGGGGAGGCTAGAACAGATAGAACAGGTCAAGAGACCAGTACTCAATCAAAGACAGTTTAGCTGGGCGTAACCAACAGCGTTAGTTCCGAAACTAGATGGATCAACTAGCTTTGTATAGATTATAGAAAGAACAATCTGTATCCATTTCCGTAGTCAGAATTCTTCATTTGTCAGGCTAATGATGTCTGATTTCCTTTGACTTCTTTTGAAAATTGATCTGGGGCTGCGGCGTCCTTAAAATTAAATATGAAAGAAATATCAGTTGTTGTGACTCCAAATAAACGGTGCAAATGTTGGTTTAAAATATCTCCACCGATTATCAAACACTCACGAATCAAGGTGTAGTTGAGATATGGACCAATGCAATATGTGTAGATTGTTTCATATACTGCGTTAAACCTTTGATTTTTCACTGGGTATTCAACTACAGTAAGCATCACCCCCACCTGTGATCCGGCGATATCATTGCCGAGTATAAACTAAATTTACTGAAGAGTCTGAACAGTTTGGGTCTGTTTTCCCTGCAGCATCGGAGGAGAGAGGTGACCTTATAGAAGCTTATAAAATCAACAGAGACAAGTTTAGGATGAATAGATAACGTCTTTGCTTTAGGTTTTGGGAGCCCAAAATTAGAGGGCATAGGTTTAAGTTGAGAGAGGAAAGATTTATACGGGACATGAGGGGGATTTTGTTTCACACAATGGGTGTTACGTGTGTGCAACAAAGTAGCCAGAGGAAGTGGTGGAGTCGAAAACAATTGCAACATTTAAATCTGGATGGGCATATGAATATGAAGGGTTTAGAGGAATATGTGCCATATTCTGGCAAATGGGATTAGATTAATTTAAGATATCTGTTCAGCATGGATAGGTTGGTGCGAAGGGGCTGTTTCCATGGTGTCAAACTCTATCACTCTCTCTGCAATATTAATGGAAGAAGATGTCGTAAATCCAACGAAGACAAAACTTCCAGACTTGTGACATTTTCTGACTAGATATCACAATGTTTCAACACCAAGGTGCTGACGGGAACAAAGTTTACTGTGAATATCTGTGCGTAACATTTTGGTCCACAGCAGAGGGAGACCTATCTGTTCTTGTGTCTGTGAATGTGTGTGTTTGTGTGTGTGTGTCTGTGTGTCTGTGTGTGTGTGTGTGTGTGTGTGTGTGTGTGTATTTGTGAGTGTGTGTGTGTGTGTATGTTTGATGATGACGCTGTCAGTTTTGATGGTGACCTCCCTCCCACCGTCACTGACTGAATCCCTGAGGGTTTTCACCTTTCACAACTCCCAAGTGCATTGGCGTGGAGAAGCCAGCAGAGAGTGGTCTTGTGTTATTTTCGACACAAGACAAGTTGATGCATCATTCTGGCTCTGCACTCATTGACATGAATTGTCTGATGAGAATACATTACAGTTGCAGCCCATTAGCATTGGGAAGATTGCTGCTGACAAGTAGAGAGCCCAGCCATTTGTTAAGGTTGGTCATGTAATCACATGATGCAATTTTTCACGTCGACGTTGCTCATAGTAGGTTGTCTGTGACATACGTTAACAGTCTGTTGAATTGTTACTGAGCAGTGAGAACAGGTATTTAATCGTCAAACATTTTCGGATGAATATCTATATTTCATTTCATCAGAACCCTCCAAAGAATCTGATTTGTTAGAGAGTTACAGAGGATTCCAGGCTGACAGCAGTTACCCAGGAAAAAATTCCATTTCCCCAGACAATTCCTTTGGATTATGCTCAATGAGGTATTCCCAGGTTCCCAGTTCAACTCAGTCCCTGCACTGGGCTGAGTACTCTATTTGAGGAGTATGATGGCATACTCCCCACTTTAGGAGAAAGTGAGAACTGCAGATGCTGGAGATCAGAGCTTAAAAATGTGTTGCTGGAAAAGCGAAGCAGGTCAGGCAGCATCCAAGGAGAAGGAGAATCGACGTTTCGGGCATAAGCACGTCTTCAGGAACCTTCAGCAACACATTTTTATACTCCCCACTTTCCCCTGTTGGGTCAACTCCAACAACACTCAAGAAGCTCGACACCTTCGAGGACAAATCAGACCCCTCTTGAGTGATACCACAGCGACAAACATCTTCTCCCTCTCCCAACGATGCTCAGGGGCAGCAGAATGTGCCATCTTCATGGAGTACGGAAAACAAAATCATCAAAGATCCCCGGACAGTACCTTGCAAACCCATTACAATTCCATCTATAAGGACAAGAGCAGGAGTTAAAGGTAACATCACTGCCTGCAATTTCACTGGCAAACCACTTACCATGCTGCCATTCCATCACTGCAGTTGGGTCAAGATTCAAGAATGCCCTCCCTCAGGGCAATATAAAGTTATGTACAGCACATGAATTGCAGCAGATCAAGAAGGCAGCTAGACAATTCCTTCTCAGCGGCGTTATCTAGGCATTGGCATTGAATATTGAGCCAACCTGCAATGCGCTCAACCGACGAGCGAGCATTAAAAATGATATGCATGGTGTGGAAACCACAAGACTCTCTTGTTGTCTTCACAAATGGCTTTTATTTATTGAAAGCGCAAGCATTTTTTCAAACAGGTACTTCACTGCATTACCTATCTTCGCTCTGAATCTAGACAATGTTGCTGCATAAATGAATGTGTTTGTGCAACAACCTAGGTTCTGCAGCATAAAACCAACAATACTGAAGTGGTACAGAAAAGGTGCATAATCATCAGGATGGATTTTTTGAATGGCATAATATAAGAAATCTATGACAACGATTAACCACAGGAGGATGAAGCTTCCTGAAATGGAAAAGAGCAAAATTACAGACTTCCTTCTGCTCTCCATCTCTGAGTCTCTGTGATTCCCTCCTTTACTCTCACCCTTCAGCTTCTTCCGGACTCGACTGGTCACTAAAATGTGTCTGACCGTCAAAGCATTGAACAAAAGAATCAAAGCAAATGTCAGTAAAGGGGTTAAAACCGTATCAAGCCAATCTAACGCGACCCACCAAGTCTCAGTGAAGTAGCTTGACTTTGTATCACAGTAGAATGGCACATTGTTGATTGTCATCATAGGTTCATATTCAAAGTAGAAGGGGATGTTTTTCAGACAGAGCAGGATGCAGGTTGTTGCTAGGACCACAGTCGCCATTTTCTTAGTGCAATATTTTGTTCTCAGCTTCTGACAACAAATGTTCACAAATCGGTCAAAGGAGAAAGTGACCGTGAACCAGACAGAACAGTCCCTTGCTGCACGTATCAGGGCTCCAATGACACTACACACAGGAGTGATGGACAGGAAAGACTGAGGGTAAGAATAAAAGCGAAAACTAGTCAGCAGAATATCAGTGATGATGACCATCAGATCGGCAGCTGCCATAACCACCAGGTACCGTGTCGTTCAAGGGGAAACACCGCACTTTCCCCGGGAAAAGATAACAATTGCCAGCAAATTAACTGTAGAAGGCAAATAGCAAATGACGTGGTAAATTACTGATCAGAACCCCCTGCCTTTTCCAGACAGCAGTAACAAGATTTTACCACAAAAATCAGTACATCGTTTGAGTGGAATTGGGAGGGATTGAGTCTCTTTTTTTTGAGTGAGGGGCCATGAGTTCAGTCTTTAACCAAATTTCACAATCTCTGGACTGACCGTGCAATTTTAAGACATTGAGACACCACCTGAACTCACGGCCCCTCCAAAGAAAGCAGAAGCACGTTTTTGACAATGTTCACTGGTGAAATATCTGTGTGAATACCTGTAATCGATTTTTAAAGTTCTCAGCTCCGATTTTGGCAAGAACAGAACCCAATTAAAAAGCCCCGTGGCCAAATCAATCACAGCGCTGGCGATTGGTTTGTCAATAAACCACCCTGTCCCTTTCCCCTTGGATCAGGTCATCCCCGGCTCGTAGCATTGGACCACATCCTGATCGTAGCCACAACAGGAGCAGGAAACGAACGATCAGAACCTCCATAGGATTTAGATAAGACTGCTCCAAGTGTCTTATGCAAGTACAGCATATCAGAGCACACAGAGCTCCTTTAGTAACAACGTAAGAGTGTCAGACTGTGATGTTCAGATTGGAATTTCACACATCTTCACATGAAAAATGTTTCGAGGAACAGCGATCAGGAGGACATTCTGTCAAGATTTAACTCTCCTGACCAGACAGGTGTGAGGAGAAGAGAATTTCCAGAAGGGAGGGTAATCAGATGAAGCTTTCCCAATCGAAGCAGACTGCATATTCACTCCGAAAACCAGAAGCAAAAAACAGAAGTTGCTCGAAAAGCTCAGCAGGTCTCCAGAATCTTTGAAGAGTAATCAAAATTAACGTTTCAGTTTCATTCTGAGGAAGAATCCCCAGACCTAAAACGTTAACTTTGATTTCTCTTCTCAGATGTTACCAGACTTGCTGAGCTTTTCCAGCAACTTCTGTTTTTCATGTGGCATATTCTTCAACTCCTTTGCATAACAAAAACAATCTGTCTTTGATTAAAAATCCCATTCCGGTTTCTGGAAGAGATTTCCAAACATTTCCTGAACGTTGTGTGTCAAAGTGCTGACGAACATCCCTCCTGAACACTCTGGCCCTAATTATCAGACTAATGCTTCCTCATTCTAGAATTCCTAACCAAGTATAAACAGTCCTCATCTGAATAACATAAACAGAAATTACTCAGCATGTCAGGAACATCAGTGGAGAGAAAGTAGAGTTTATTGTAACATTTCCAGAAACCCTTTTACAGAAGTAATTTGCATGATCTCTCCTCATACCTTCAAACCGCATGAAACCAGAACAGATTACATAACACTGAAATCAGAAGATGCTGCAGCGGAAATGAATTTGGGAGTCTCTATCAGTGGAGAATTTTACCGAAAATGCTGCTCAGTGAATTGCTGGTGAATTATCCAGTGTCTGAATAATGGTGACCAGCCAGTGAGCTTGTGACATGACAGCAGCAGATTAAGATAAGTTCAGTTATCATAACGCCATACCTGGGATCCCGATAAAAGCAAGGGTGGTGTAAAACACTATTTCCAAAAGTTCAATCGTTAGATTCATTTCTCTGCAGGTGATTTGTCCCTTCAGGCAGCTGACAAGCTCATTGTTTGAAACCCTGAGCTGATGCAGTCCAAGAGACATTGCCTTATATTGGGTGGAAGCACGTTGGGGAGATCGAGGTGACTGCATTGCTCAGCTTTGTTGCTGTTTTTCACACATCAGTTAATGAACAAACTAATTACAATAATGAGTTTAATCCCAATTATGAACACGTGATGCTGGCTAGAACATCGTCACGAAATAACTAAAGCAGAATCTGGAATCTGCCAGCAATAACACTGTCCACTCAGATATTATGAGTTCCATCTCGAGATTATGAATTATTTCAATCAATGTTGCAATGACAAATTATATTCCAAACGTCAAAATATGTCTCAGAGCTGTCCTTCTGTTACTCTGGAGTGTGACTGCGACAGTGTGTTGATGTGAGAATGCACATGTGTGTGAGTAACCATATGCGTGTGAGTGACCGCATGTATGAATGAACGCATGTGTGAGTGTGTGTGAGAGCGAGAGAATGTGTATGGGAGAGAACGCACGTGTGAGTGACCATGTATGTGACTGTGTGACCTCAACTGTGTGTGGCTAAGTTGTCCATCTGTATATTTGAATGCTCGTGTAAGTCTGTGAGAATGGCTGTGCGTAAGTGACCGCACGTGTGTGTGTGACATACATGTGTGACTGTGCATGAATGGCCATGTGTATGACTGTGTTACCGTGTGCGTGTGAGTGACCGTGTGTGTGATGACGTGCCGGTATGTGTGATTGCATGCACGTGTGAGACTGTTTGATCATGTGCATGTGTGTGTGAACGTATCTGTGTGTGAGAGAGTGACCACGCACATGTGGATGTGAGTAGTTTTTTTTATTCATAACACACGGAATTTGTGTAAACAGGTATTTTACTACGTTACTGATCTACTTTCTATACCAATACAATGTTGAAGCAGAAATAAATGTGTTTGTGTAACAACTTAAGCTTTGCAGCAAGAAACAAAAACTGCTGAAGTGATTCATAAAATGCGGGAAATCGGCAAGATGGATTTTTTTCGAATGATGTAATATAAGAAATCTAAATCATAGATTAACCACAGGAGGATGAAGCTCCCAGATATGGTGGCAAGCAAAATCACAGACTTCCTTCTGCTCTCCATCTCTGGGTCTATGCGATTCTCTGCTTTACCCTCACTCTTCAGTGTCTTCTGGATTCGCCTGGTTATTAAAATGTGTCTGACTGTCAGAGCATTGACCAACAGAATAAAGAGAATAGCAGTAAATGGATTAAAACCTTATAATGCTCATCTAATACTCCATACTCAGTCTCACTGAAGTAACTTGCCTTTGGTTCACAGTAAAATGGCACGTTATTTATTATCCACATAGGCTCATATTGAAAATAGAAGGGGATTTATTTCACACAGAACAGGATGCAGGTTTTTGCGAGAATCACATTCGCAGTTTGCTCAATGCAATATTTTGTTCTCACCTTCTCACAACAAACCGTCCCAAATTGGTAAACGGAGAAACTGATGGTGAACCAGACAGAGCAGTCAGTGGCTGCATATAACAGAACCATGTTGACACTACACGCAGGAGTGATGTCTGAGAAACATCGTGGATAATAATAAAATCAAACATTCATCAGTATAATATCAGTCATAATGACCATCAAATCGGCAGCTACCATAACTACCAGGTAGTGTGTCGTGCAAGGGGTAACACACCACTTTCCGTGGGAAAGGATAACAATCGCCAGCAAATTAACCGTTGAAGACAAGTGAGAAAAGATGCAGTGAATTACTGATCAGAAATTACTCCCTTCTCTTTCAGAAATTAAAAATAAGATTTTATCAACAAAAACCGGCCAACTGTGTACCTGGAAGTGGTTGCAGTTCAGTGAGTTTGAATTTCAAGACTTTCAAAACCACATCAGATTTTCCTCCAGCCCAGTCATTCCAGAGATCATGGAGTATGGACAGGAACTGAGCTCATTCCCCAGGATAAGAAAGCAGACGTTAGCCTGTGATTTTATTTGGCAGCAAGGGAACTATTTGAATGATGGTGAACATTTTTTTTTCAGTTTTCAAGTTCCCATTCTGGCAGGCACAAAACCCTATTAGAAACTTCGCTCCAAACCCAGTCACTGGACTGGCGAGTGCAACGTCCATAAGCCAAACTCTCACTTTCTCCTTGCATCACGTCATCGCGTGTTCTTAGCATTGGACAAAAACTTGATCAGAGCCAAACCTGAGCTCTGATGAATGAAGGCATCAGAACCTATGTAAGATAGTTGTGGCATACCAGAACATGCAGGGTGCCCTAAATGACGACGTGTAAGGACAGCTGTGATATTTACATTGTAAATCTACATGACAAAGTTCTCAACGTGCAGGAATCAGGAGGGTAACCTCTCCAGATTTGAATTCCCTGACCAGAGAGGCGAGAATTTCCAGAAGGCAACGTAGTTAGATGAAACTTTACAAATCAAAGCAGGGCGCACATCCATTTCTTTCTATCAAAAAGAAAATCAATCTCAGATTAAAACTGAAAAACAGATTCATTATCCATCGCCGTTTGTGGAAGAGTGTGCCAAATCTCTCCCACCCATCGAATTCCTAAAATCTCTCCTGAAATCTTTGGCGCTGATTCTCAGACTGTGGTCCCACATTTTGGAAACACCAGCCAATTGGAACAGTTCACCTTTTCCTGTCTTTTCCTGTTGATATCTTGTAGGTTATCACTCAGATCACCCCGTAATCTTCAGAATGAGGGCAAAAAAGGCCTTATCTGTAAAACAAAAGCAGAAATTCCTCAGCAGGATTAGCAGCATTTGCGGAAGATAACACAGAGTTTATATTTCGGTACCAGTGACCCTTATTCACAAGTAACTGGCCTGATCTCTACTCACACCTTCGACGCGTTTAAAACTGAAACAGATGACAGAACACGGAGATCAGAAAATGCTGCAGCAGCAGAGAAGTCAGGAGTCTCTGTCAGAGGAGAATTGTACTGAGAATGCTGCTTAGTGAATTTCCGTCACTGCTCCGGTGATTGGATAAGGCTAAGGAGTAAGTGAGTTGGAAATGGTATTCTTTAAAAGATAAAAACAGAGAGCGGATCTACATATTTGAAACAAGTCCAAATAGCACAATGCAATACTAGAGATGTCAGTGAAAACAAGGATGGTGTCGAACACTTTCTCCACTTGACGAATTGTTAGGTTCATTTCTCCGTGCGAGGTGATCTGTCCCTTCAGGCAGCTGATACTTTCCTTGTTTGAAACCCTGATTTAATGCAGTCCCAGAGACGCTGCCTTATACTGTGTGGAAACTGCTTGCGGAGATTGAGGATACAGCATTGCTAAGGTTTATTGCTGTTTTTCAAACTTCTGCAAATGAATATATGAATTAAATAACAAGTTGATTCCCAATTATGAAGGAGAGTCGCTCTTCAGTACATGATAATAAAATAACAAAAGCAGAATTCGGAATTTTCCAGCAATAACGCTGTGCAATTAAACACCATGAGTCCCATTCCGATATCAAAAAATATTTCAACCGACGCTGCATCGGGTCAGTTTATTCCAAGTGTGAAAATATGTCTCAGAGCTGTCCCTCTCCACTCTAGGAGAAAGTGAGGTCTGCAGATGCTGGAGATCAAAGTTGAAACTTTATTGCTGGAACAGCACAGCAGGTCAGGCAGCATCCAGGGAACAGGAGATTCGACGTTTCGGGCACAGGCCCTTCTTCAGGAATGAGCAGAGAGTGTTCAGCAGGAGAAGATAAAAGGTAGGGAGGAGGGACTTGGAGGAGGGGCGTTGGAAATGTGATAGGTGGAAAGAGGTCAAGGTGAGGGTGATAGGTCGGAGAAGGATGGAGGCGGAGAGGTCAAGAAGAAGACTGCAGGTCAGGAAGGCGGTGCTGGGCTGGAGGGATCCGGCTGAGACAAGGTGGGGGGAGGGGGGATGAAGAAACTGGTGAAGTCCAAGTTCATCCCCTGCGGTTGGAGGGTTCCCAGTCGGAAGATAAGACGCTCCTCCTCCGACCGTCGGGTTGTTGTGGTTTGGCGGTGGATGAGTCCAATGACCTGCATATCCTCGGTGGAGTGGGAGGGGGAGTTGAAATGCTGTGCTACAGGTTGGTTGGGTTGGTTCGTCCGGGTGGCCCAGAGGTGCTCTCTGAATCGCTCCGCAAGTAGGCGGCCTGTCTCCCCAATATAGAGGAGGCCACACCGGCTGCAGCGGATGCAGTAGATGATGTGGGTGGAGGTGCAGGTGAATCTGTGGCGGATATGGAAGTTTCCTTTGGGGCCTTGGAGAGAAGTGAGGGGGGAGGTGTGGGCGCAAGTGTTGCACCTCCTGCGGTTGCAAGGGAAGATGCCGGGAGTGGAGGTTGGGTCGGTGGGGGGTGTGGATCTGACAAGGGAGTCGCGGAGGGAGTGGCTCCCCCACCACCAAACCATCATCTCCCAGACCATCCATAACCTCATCACCTCAGGGGACCTCCCATCCACCGCCTCCAACCTCATAGTCCCACAACCCCGCACCGCCCGTTTCTACCTCCTGCCCAAAATCCACAAACCTGACTGCCCCGGACGACCCATCGTCTCAGCCTGCTCCTGCCCAACCGAACTCATCTCGGCATACCTCGACACGGTCCTGTCCCCATTAGTCCAAGAACTCCCCACCTACGTTCGTGACACCACCCACGCCCTCCACCTCCTCCAGGATTTCCGCTTCCCCGGTCCCCAACGCCTCATCTTCACCATGGACATCCAGTCCCTGTACACCTCCATCCCCCATCACGAAGGACTCAAAGCACTCCGCTTCTTCCTTTCCCGCCGTACCACCCAGTACCCTTCCACCGACACCCTCCTTCGACTGACCGAACTGGTCCTCACCCTGAACAACTTTTCTTTCCAATCCTCCCACTTTCTCCAAACAAAAGGAGTAGCCATGGGCACCCGCATGGGCCCCAGCTATGCCTGCCTCTTCGTAGGGTATGTGGAACAATCCATCTTCCGCAACTACACCTGCCCCACCCCCCATCTTTTCCTTCGCTACATTGATGACTGTATCGGCGCTACCTCGTGCTCCCACGAGGAGGTTGAACAGTTCATCCACTACACTAACACCTTCCACCCCAACCTCAAATTCACCTGGACAGTCTCGGACTCCTCGCTCCCCTTCCAAGACCTTTCTGTTTCTATCTCAGGTGACCGAATCAACACGGACATCTACTACAAACCAACCGACTCCCACAGCTACCTGGACTACACCTCCTCCCATCCTGCCCCCTGTAAAAACGCCATCCCATTCTCCCAATTCCTTCGTCTCCGCCGCATCTGCTCCCAGGAGGACCAGTTCAAAATATGTACAACACAGATGGCCTCCTTCTTCAAGGACCGCAATTTCCCCCCCGACGTGGTCGACGGTGCCCTCCACCGCATCTCCTCCACTTCCCGCTCCTCCGCCCTTGAGCCCCGCCCCTCCAACCGCCACCAGGACAGAACCCCACTGGTCCTCACCTACCACCCCACCAATCTCCATGTACAGCGCATCATCCGCCGTCACTTCCGCCACCTCCAAACAGACCCCAGCACCAAGGATATATTTCCCTCCCCTCCCCTATCAGCTTTCCGTAGAGACCACTCCCTCCGCGACTCCCTTGTCAGATCCACACCCCCCACCGACCCAACCTCCACTTCCGGCACCTTCCCTTGCAACCGCAGGAGGTGCAACACTTGCGCCCACACCTCCCCCCTCACTTCTCTCCAAGGCCCCAAAGGAAACTTCCATATCCGCCACAGATTCACCTGCACCTCCACCCACATCATCTACTGCATCCGCTGCAGCCGGTGTGGCCTCCTCTATATTGGGGAGACAGGCCGCCTACTTGCGGAGCGATTCAGAGAGCACCTCTGGGCCACCCGGACGAACCAACCCAACCAACCTGTAGCACAGCATTTCAACTCCCCCTCCCACTCCACCGAGGATATGCAGGTCATTGGACTCATCCACCGCCAAATCACAACAACCCGACGGTCGGAGGAGGAGCGTCTTATCTTCCGACTGGGAACCCTCCAACCGCAGGGGATGAACTTGGACTTCACCAGTTTCTTCATCCCCCCTCCCCCCACCTTGTCTCAGCCGGATCCCTCCAGCCCGGCACCGCCTTCCTGACCTGCAGTCTTCTTCTTGACCTCTCCGCCTCCATCCTTCTCCGACCTATCACCCTCACCTTGACCTCTTTCCACCTATCACATTTCCAACGTCCCTCCTCCAAGTCCCTCCTCCCTACCTTTTATCTTCTCCTGCTGAACACTCTCTGCTCATTCCTTAAGAAGGGCCTGTGCCCGAAACGTCGAATCTCCTGTTCCCTGGATGCTGCCTGACCTGCTGTGCTGTTCCAGCAATAAAGTTTCAACCTCTCTACTCTAGAGCAGGATCTTGCTTCTTTAAACGAACAGATTTCACTCACTGATTGAAATATGAATCTTCTCACAGCTGAATGGGTGCATTGCTGCCGAGGTCAGCATTTATTTCTCATCTACAGTTGCCAAGGATCTGGAGTTACATGAAGGACTAAGTGAGAATAAATATAGTGGTGCCACGATGGCTCAGTGGTTAGCACTGCTGCCTCATAGCACCAGGGACTTGGTCTCAATTCAACCAAGAGGCACTGTCGAGTGACTGTCTGCAAACTGTCTGTGTGGAGTTTGCACATTCTCCGCGTACCTGTGTGTGTTTCCATGGGTTCTCCAGTTTCCTCCCACGGCTCAAGGATGTACATGATAAGGTGAACTGTCCATGCTGTATTGCCCAGAGTACCCAGGGATGTGTAGGTTAGGTGGTCTATTCATGGAAGATGAAGGGTTATAAGGATGGGGGTGGGGGGGGGGGGGGGGGAATGACTTTGGGTTGGATGCTCTTCGAAAAGTTAATGTGGACTTTTTGGCTCGATAGGGCTGTTTCCATGCTGTAGGGATATTACTCTCTAACATTCCGTCTTTCCTGAGCAAAGTGGACTCAGTAAATGAGTTTCCAACAATGGATACCTTAGTGGCCTCACTTTTATAGTAACTCTCCATTCGATTTGTAATACCTCGTTCATCTCGACAAATCTCATTGTTTGCACTCTTCATGTAACTGTCTAATCAGATATTCCACGCCCACATTTTGTTTTACTATCCATCCTGCTACATCACTAAACTTACTATGATTGCAACTGGCCATGCAAATGAATTACTGACGTGACAAGTATTGCCACGCCCCGTCTAGATACAGCACTGACATCACCCCATAGTCAGTCTCCACCCCGATATATGACTGACCTACCCTTACTCTCAATCTCCACCCCAATACATCAGTGACCTCATACTTATTATCACAGTCCGTCCGAATACATTGCTGACTTCACCATTCATGTGACTTCCGTACGGATACATCACTTAAATGAGTCATATTGTCCCTGTCTATTAAATGCATCACTGATATCAATCTTATGGTCATGCAACATCCAGACACACCTCTTACGACCCCCACCCCTTATATTGTCATTGTCCATTCAGATGCGTCACTGATCTCACTTATATTGCCACTGTTCACATGGAAGCATCACTATCTCACACCTGTTGTTACTCACCATTCAGTTGCATCACTGACCTCACACTTATTGCCACTCTTTAGCCAGATACAGTTCCAACGTCACTTTTATTGGCAATCTACATCGTTATATTTCACTGAACATAATCTTACCGTCACTTTGTAGTTAGTTGCATTTCCGACCTCAATCATATTATTTCTGTTCAATCAGGGACAATGCAAACCTGACTCATTAATGTCACAGTCCATATGGCATTGACCACACTCCTATTGACACCGCCCATCCTGATGCATCACTGACCTACCTCATAGGATCATTCACTGTCCAGTCACATCACTGACCGCACTTATATTGTTACTATCCATCCAGACACATCATAAAGCTCACCTCTATTGTCAATCACCAGCCAGATATTTCACTAATCTCTCTCTTTTTGTTCAATCCTCGCCCAGATACAGCATTGACCTCACTGCAACTGTCACTGTTCATCCAGATACATAATTAACCTCACACCTATTTTCACTCACCATGCAGATATTGCACTGACCTAA
The DNA here is from genome assembly GCF_037043375.1 of Chiloscyllium plagiosum. NCBI lineage: Eukaryota > Metazoa > Chordata > Chondrichthyes > Orectolobiformes > Hemiscylliidae > Chiloscyllium > Chiloscyllium plagiosum. The sequence goes on along the minus strand of NW_028270159.1, from coordinate 101,122,607 downwards.
TTCTTGTGTTCAATCCCCGTCCAGATACATCACTGATCTCACTCTGACTGTCATTGCACATCCACCAGCATAGCTGACCTGCCTCGTACTGTCACTCCCCATCAGATACATCACTGAACTCGTTTTGATTATCAATTTCCATCCATATATGTCCTTGATTTCTTTTCTACTGTCACTGAACAACTAGATAGATGGAGATGAAAAATGAAAGTCCATCTTGGCCCCCTCCAATGTCTTCAACAGTACAAATACGAGTCTTCAGTCAATTCGAATCAAAACCAAGTGGCATTAGAATACGGTTGCAGCCAATGTATACCGCAATGGCTATGGGACTTGACAATATACAGACGCTAGTACTGAAGACATAGGCTCCAGAACGTGCTGCTCCCCTCGCCATACTGGTCCAGTATAGTTACAATACTGGCATCTCCAAACAATGTGCAAAATTGCCCAAGTATGTCCTGTACATGAAAATCAGGACACATTTTCCCTGTCCATTTAGCGTCGCGTCAGCCTACTCTCAATAATCACTCATGGATGTTCTGAGGTACTGAGATGTGCAGGTATGGTTGCAGACCCATAGGCAGTATAAATACAGCAATATCCCATTTGAACTGAATGCAAGCCTTCCTGTAGTCAATTCTGTGCAATTCTCTGCAATCTGATCAGTAATCACGGTTGAGAATGTATTATCCTGCCACTCATGTTGAAATATTACTTTGATTATAGCAGTGCACTGTTCATTTGATTGGTAACATGGGCGGCACGGTGGCACGGTGGCACAGTGGTTAGCACTGTTGCCTCACATTGCCAGAGACCCGGGTTCAATTCCCGCCTCAGGCGACTGACTGTGTGGAGTTTGCACGTTCTCCCCATGTCTTCGTGGGTTTCCTCCGGGTGCTCCGGTTTCCTCCCACAGTCCAAAGATGACTGGCCAGGTGAATTGGCCATGCTAAATTGCCCGTAGTGTTAGGTAAGGGGTAAATGTAGGGGTATGGGTGGGTTACGCTTCGGCGGGTCGGTGTGGACTTGTTGGGCCGAAGGGCCTGTTTCCACACTGTAATCTAAATTACGACTCGCATACTGGACACTGCATTATTAAAACCAGAAAACGGTAAGCAGTTATGTTTGCTTTTCCTCAGAGGTACACTTCACTGACGTCAGGGTAGACATAGAGGAATGCATGGGCAGAAATTCGTGATAGAAAGCTAAAACGTCTCATCAAAACTATATTTAGTTGTTATAAGTTAAATAATCAAACTCAAAAGTAAGACAATAAAAGTCTGTCGCATACATTGCAGATTATGTTTTATTCACTGGTGGGTTTTGATTGTCAATGAGTCAGAAAACATTTATTACCAATTCATAACGGGAAAGTTTAAAACCAACCAAATTGCTGTGGTGGGGAGTCCCATGTGAAACAAACAAGGTAAAGATCACAGCTTCTTCATTGAAGAATGTTCGTGAATCAGATGGACTTCTCTGAACAATGGGGATTATTGGATTTATATCTCCTTATTTCGGCTCAAGTGGCTGATTCAGATTCCATCATCTGTTAGGTTGGGATCTGAACCAGCCATTTTAAGAATATTAAATGGTTGTTTCCATTAATGCTCTATCCATCAGGCCATTACCTCCCCTCATTTCTTTTTCCCAAATGCATCTCATGCAAATACGTTCCAATCTATCTCTGGAGCAGGTGGGAACTGAGCCGGCGTCTCCTGGGTCAGATGTATGCACGTTACCATGGTGTCACAAGCCAAAGAGGCATTTGTTCAGGGAGCAGGTGATTCAAGTTGCATCACAATATGTTCACACTAGCTATACTGAGAGCAAGAACACGGCAAGAAACTGAAGGTCTGAAGACAGTAACAATACATTTTACATGCCATTTAATAGTTCAATATATCTGTTCATTTTGGTACAGATTAGACAAAATCACAGAAATACTTTACAGGTCTGGTTAATTATCAAATGTCACCAAAAATGAAAAAGAAAATGCATGACATCTTCCACTTTGTCAGTGATTAAATTATATATAAAAAGAAACAGGAAAGCAGTTAAGTTGAACTGGGAGTTGAATTAACTGTCTTAATTCGTTCAAAAAACATGGTCGATAGCACACATTTCAGGGACAGAGTGAAATAGTGGCGCAGTGGTCAGGATCACAACAGCATCAAGCACTGTTTGCTCGCCAGATGCAGGAATGTGGTTTCAAATCCAGCTTTGAATGGAAATGTGGGGCGATTACAATTTCTCCCAGTCTAAAATTCAGAGAGATCTCCACTCCTGGCGTTTTTTCCCCTGCCAATGCAGGAAGGGCAAAACCTGCGCCATACCTCCCCTCAAACTCAGCTCTGTCCAATGCCCCAAAGGAGCATTTCACATCCAATTGAGATTTACCTGCAATACTTCACACGTCAGCTACTGCGTCCGTTGTATTTGATGTGGCCTCCTCTACATTGTGGAGATAGGATCCAACCTTGTGGAATGTTTGGGGCATATCTCACACACACGAAACAAGCATACCGCCCTGTGCCTGAAAACTTTAATTCTGCCAGGGGCATGCAATTCCTGGGCGTCCTCCACCACCAAACATTAGCCACTCAGTGCCTGGAGGAAAAACATGTCATCCTCCACCTTGGAACTTTGCAACCACACGGCATCAATGCAGATCTCACAAGTTTCCTCATTAACCTCTATGTTCTTTATTCCAGATCCAACCCTTCAAATCGGCACCACCCACTTGAATTATCCTACCTATCCATCTTTCTGCCCACCTATCTGCTCCATTCTCCTCTCTGGCTAATCACCTTCACCCCCCATCTTCATCTATCTATTACATTCCCAGCTAGCTTTTCCCCAGCCCCATCCCCTCGTATTTATATCTCGGCCCCCTTGAGCCACCCATCTTCCCTAATGAAGAGCTTATGCACAAAACATCGACTCTGCTGTTCTTGGTATGCTGCCTGACTGGATGTGATTTTCCAGCACCACATTTCTCGACCTTGCTGATGAAAGCCAATATGCCTTTTCGCATTCTGAAGAACGCTATCAGCTTCTGTGGCACAAATTGAGTCGTCTGTGGACATGGGACACCAAGATCCCTCTATTCCTTCACACTGCTAAGAATGCTGCCTTTTATCTGAATTCTGCATCCAAATTCGACCTTCCAAAATGCATCACACCACACTTTTCTATGCTGAACGCCCTCTGTCACTTTTCAACCCAGTTCTGCATCCTGTCAATGTCTTGTTGCAACCTACAACAACCCTTCACAGAATCCACAACTCCACCAACCTACATGCCATGTGCAAACTTATGAACCCACCCTTCTACTTCCTCATCCAAGTCATTTATAAAAATCCATAGAGAAGAGTCCCAGAACCTATCCCTGTGGAACACCACTGGTCACTGAGCTCCAGGCCAAATGCTTTCCCTCTATTATCATGCACTGGCGTTTATGAGTCAGCCAATTCAATATCCAGACAGCAAAATTTCTGAAAGAGCCTATAATGACAACCTTATCAGACGCCTTGCTAAAATCCATATACACCACATCCACTGCTCTACAATCAAGGTATGTTGCCACAGCTTCAAAGAATTCAGTGAAGTTTATGAGGCATGACCTGCCCCTCACTTATCCATGCTGACTAACTCCAATGCTTTCTGAAATAATTATGAATCCTGTCTCTCAGAATCCTCTTCAATGATTTGCCCACCATCGACGTAAGACTGATTGGCCTGCAACTTCCAGGGTCATCCCTATTCCCTTTTTTGAACAAGGGAATAACATTCGCCACCCTCCAATCATCTGGTACTACGCAAGTGGAAAGTGAGGACATAAAGATCATTGCCAAAGGCGCAGTAATCTGTTCCCTCACATCCTGCAGGAATCTTGGATATATCCCATCTGACCAGGAGACTTATTTATCCCCAGGTTTTTCAATATTTCCGGCACATCCTCCTGCTTAACATCAACTTGTTCGAGCATATCAGTCTGTTTCATGCTGTCCTCACAGTCCCTCCCAGTAGTGACATCCCCTATGACCCACGACTCTCGTCTGAAGTTCCCTTCACGATCCTTAATAAGCCCTACCCTCACTCTGGTCGTCCTTCTTTTTCCTCATATGGGTGGAGAATGCATCTTTTTCTCCCCTTATTTCTAACCGCCATGGTTTCTTCGTGACCATGTATAGCTCTCAGAAATCCATTCTCCCTGCTTACATTCTAACCCAAAGAGCACTGTCTGATCCTTGCCTTCACAACCTTAAGTCAGCCTCCTTCTTCCTCTTGATTGAATGTTCCATATGTCTCGTCATCCAAGCTTCCTTCACCCTACCATCCGTTCCTTGCCTCTGTGTAGCAAACCTATCCAGCAATCACAGCAAGTGCTTCCTGAACAACCTCCACAGTTCTGTTCCCTATTTCCCTGAGAACATCTGCTCCCAATTTATGCTGCACAGTTCCTGCCTCAGAGCACTGTAATTGCCCATTACACAATTAAATGCTTTCCCATAACGTCTCTTCCAACCCTCTTTGCGAAGAAAGTAAAGGTCAGGGAGTTGTGATCACTGCCACCGAAATGCTCTCCCACAGAGAGATCTGACACCTGATCTGGTTTGTTTCCAAGCACCAAATCCAATATGGCCTCCACTCTCGTTAGCCTGTCTACATATTGAATCAGGAATCCTTCCTGGAGATCCAAACAAATCTGCTCAATCCAAACTACTCACACAAAAAAGAGTTTCCAAGCAATATTAGCGAAGTTCAAGTCACTCATGATGACAACCCTATTATTTCCGCACCGTTCCAAACTCTGCCTCCTTATCTGCTCCTCCGTAGCTCTGTTGCTTTTAGAGTGGGAGGGGGTCTATAGAAAACCCCCAGTAAAGTAACTGCTCCTTTCCTGGTTCTCACGTCCGCGAATAATGACACAGTAGTCAATCCCTCATCGACGACCTCAGTGTCTGCTGTTTGATGCTGTTGTCGACTCGAGCAGACCACTCAAAACAGGCAGCCCCATAGGCAGGCAGACCATAACATTGCAATTTGTTTCAGTAAGTGTACATTGAAACTTACCCAGAGTAAGACAGCTAGATTGACTTCTAGATTATAAAACAGACAAAAGTTTATTCACAAAATTACACAATGAAACACAAAGAACAGAATAAAGAACGCCTACAAACTCAACCCATCCAATAAGAGTTAATTATGCTATGCCGAATAAACGCACCAGTCCCAGGAAGCAAACTCTCTTCAAAAACCAGTCTAAATGGAACACATGCTTATCGGTTGAATTTGAAAGGCAGAAAAGAGAAAGAGTTTTCACACAGCTCCCTGTTGAACTTTGCGTTTCAAGCCTTAAATAAAACTGCTCAACTCAGCTAACTAGAGAGCTGACTACTCCATTTCTTTTTCAGGTCACTTCTAAAACATGGCCAATGTCAAGGTCAGAGACTCCTTTAACCGAAGAACAGCTTTTAGCAAAAAAGGGACTAGCTTTGTGACAGTACTTTCCTTGATTAGCAATGCTACTCCCCACCTCTTTTAACTCCCTCCTTATTCCTTTTGAAACATCTGAACCGCGGAACATCCAACAACGATTTCTGTACCTGTGATATTCAAGTCTCCATAATGGTCACAACATCCTAGCTCCAAGTACTGATGCATGCTGTATGTTCATCACCCTTATTCCTGAGACTTTTTCGTTAAAACAGACACACTTCAACCCATCACACTAACTGCAAATTTGCCTATCAACTCTCGATACTTCCTCACAGAATCGCTGCCTGTTCGCCAGCTACCCCAACTTCTGATCTATCGTTCCGGTTCCCAAATCCCTGCCAAACTAACTTCAACCTTCGTGAAGCGATTTCATAAACCTTCTGGTCAGGATATCGGTGCCTCTCCAGTTCAGTTGCAACCCATCCTCCTTGCATATGTCCTATCCTCCCCCAGAATGTATCCCAATGATTTACATATGTGGAGCCCGGCCTCTTCCGCCAGCTCTAAAGCCACGTGTTCAGCTGCAGTCACTCTCTATTCCTACGTTCACTAGCTCATGGCCCCAGTAGCAATCCTGAGATTACTACACTGCTTGTCCTGACATTTTTTGCTTCCAATCTAATTATCTAGATTCTCCTTTCAGGCCCTCATCCTTTTTCCTAGCTATATCACTGGTACCGATGCGTATCACGGCTTCTGGCTCCTCACCCTCCACTTTGAGAATCCTGCCGACTTGATGCGAGACATCCCTGACCCTGGTACTCAAGAAGTATCATACCATCCAGGACTCTGGTTCACGACCAATCTCCTATCTGTTCCTCGAACAATTGAATTTACTATCACTATTGCCCTCCTATTCTCCCCTCCTTCCGTTCTGAGCCACTGTGGCTTTCCCAGTAGTTCACTCCCCCTATAGGTATACAAAGTGTTATACCTAATTTTGAGGCAACGGCCACAGGGGCTCCCTGCACTTTCCTTTTTCTCTGCTGATGGTCATACAGCTACCTTTATACCGTGACATAGGTTGACTATCTCCCTATAACTCCTCTATATCACCCCCTCAGCCTCCTGAATAATCCGAAATTCATCCAGCTCTATTTCCATTTCCCTAACGCTGTCTGTGAGGAGCTGGGTTTGCGGCACTTCTCGCAGGTGAATTCAGCAGGGTCACTAGTGGTGGCCTTACCTTGAACATCCTGCAAAGGCAGCATGGAAATGGTCTAGCTTCCACCCCCTCTGAATTGCTGACCAACGTTCCATATTGAGTCTTTTGGCGTGATTAGAAAAGGAGGACGGATGGGAGACATTACACGTGTAGTGTTTCAGGTTTAGCCACTCCCGGATGTGTTATATCATGTACCCAGCAGTCACCATATACGCTGTCACTACTGTTCAGCCTTTGCTCGGTTGATTTACAAGGTAAACATTTAATATTCAAAGTTAACTTCCTATCTGCCCCCTGGGTTGCGCTCTCTCAACTCCCGTGGCTGAATTGGAGGAATGAATGCTTGCTGTTCACCTCAGATTAAGAGGACGGTGAATGACCAATTCTGTGTGGATTTTCAATCATTGACCTCTGTTACAACTGCAAGGATAACAGATCTTGATTTCCAGTACAGGAGCCAAGAACGATGTGAAAACTCTAACTCTCCTTTGAAAAGTTGACTGTAGCTATGATGATACACAACAAAGCAAAGTGGCCAAGCAGAGGCTGACAGCTAAGCTTGGTACCCATGAGGATGGCTTCAACCGGGACCTTGGGTTCATGTCAAACTACAAGTGACCCCACAACATTATAACGTCTCTTTCATACACACACACAGACACACACACACGCACACGCGCTTGCGCGCACAAACACACTTACATATTCACACACTCACGCACACTCTCTGAAATGCACAAGCTGTCTTGCTCAGCTCTAGAGGATTACAGGCAGGCGAGGAATGGAGCTCAAAAATGGTCTGAGGAGAGCCAGAAGGGGGCACGAAAAAGGCTTGGCAGGAAGGATTAGCGACAATCCAAAGGCATTTTACACGCATGCGAGGAATATGAGAATGATCAAAGAAAGAGTAGGGCCAATCAGGGATAGCATAGGCAACTTGTGTATAGAGTCTGAGGAGTTAGGGGAAGCCCTAAATGAGTTTTTTGCTTCTGTCTTTACTAAAAAGAAGGACCGTGTAGTGAAAGAAACCATTGAGGAGCAGATACGCATGCTGGAACAGATTGAGGAAGATGATATGTTGAAACTTTTGACAAACATTAAAATTGACAAGTCGCCAGGACCAAACCAGATTTGTCCTCGGCTGCTTTGAGAAGCGAGAATTGTGGTTGCTTCACCGCTTGCGAAGATCTTTGCATCCATGCTCTCCACCAGAGTCGTATCGGAGGACTGAAGGAAGACAAATGTAATTCCTCTCTTCAAGAAAGGAAATAGGTAAATCCCCGGCAATTATAGACCAGTCAGTCTCACATCTGTCGTCTGCAAGGTGTTAGAAAGCATTCTGAGGGATAGGATTTATGACCATCTGGAAGAGCATGGCTTGATTAAAGGCAGTCAGCACGGCTTTGTGAGGGGTAGGTCATGCCTCACAAATCTTATTGAGTTCTTTGACGATGTTACTAGACACGTTGATGACGGTCGAGTGATGGATGTTGTGTATATGGACTTCAGTAAGGCATTTCATAAGGTTCACCATGGTAGGCTCGTTCAGAAGGTCAGGGGGGATGGAATACAGGGAAATTTAGCTACCTGGATACAGAATTGGCTGTTCGACAGAAGACAGCGAGTGGTAGTTGAGGGAAAATATTCTGCCTGGAAGTCAGTGGTGAGTGGTGTTCCACAGGGCTCTGTTTTTGGGCCTCTACTCTTTGTAATTTTTATTAATGACTTGGATGAAGAGATTGAAGGATAGGTTAGCAAGTTTGTAGACGACACAAAGGTTGGAGGTGCCGTTGACAGAATAGGGGACTGTTGTAGGCTGCAGCGTGACATTTAAAGGATGCAGAGATGGGCTGAGAGGTGGCAGATGGAGTTCAACCTGGATAAATGCGAGGTGATGCATTTTAGAAGGTCGAACTTGAAAGTTGAGTACAGGATTAAAGGTAGGATTCTTAGCAGTGTGGAGGAACAGCGGGATCTTGGTGTGCAAGTACATAGATCCTTTAAAATTGCCACCCAGGTGGACAGGATTGTTAAGAAAGCATATGGTGTTTTGGCTTTCATTAACAGGGGGATTTAGTTTAAGAGCCGTGAGATCTTGTTGCAGCTCTATAAAAGTTTGGTTTGACCGCACTTGGGATACTGTGTCCAGTTCTGGTCGCCCTATTATAGGAAAGTTGTGGATGCTTTGGAGAGGGTTCAGAAGAGGTTTACCAGGATGCTGCCTGGAATGGAGAGCTTATCTTATGAAGAGAGGTTGACTAAGCTCGGACTTTTCTCATTGGAAGAGAGGGGACCTAATTGAGGTGTACGAGATAATGAGAGGCATAGATAGAGTTGACAGCCAGAGACCTTTTCCCAGGGCAGAAATTGTTAATACGGGGGTTCGTAGTTTTAAGCTGTTTGGCGGAAAATATAGAGGGGATGTCAGAGGCGGGTTCTTTATGCACAGAGTTGTGAGAGCATGGAATGCGTTGCCAGCAGCAATTGTGGAAGTGAGGTCATTGGGGTTATTTAAGAGACTGCTGGACATGCATATGGTCACAGAAATTTGTGAGTTCGTACATTAGGTTTACCTCACATGAGGATCAATGGTCGACACAACATCGTGGGCTGAAGGGTTTGTTCTGTGCTGTACTGTTCTATGTTCTATGTTCATGCATATGATCAAATATATCAGTCTACCAGAGTGAATTTGGATTTGCAGAATTATTTTGCAGAAACATTTTATTTTGCTCAAAAATGCAGGCAGTCATTCCATGTAATATTTTGTAAATTCCACTTTGGAAATAGCATCAATCTGACTCACGATTGGGACATAGGCACTCTCTATCCTCACACCTTTAATGCATTGCTTGAGCTCTGATGTCACTTTTTTTTCTGAGAAAATCTTACGTTGTCTCGAGAATGTGACTTAAAACATGCTCTGGCATTTACATATCAATGAACTGAAACCTGCAATCCATTCTAAAAGATGAAAGACTCAACAACAATCTAGTTTTGCCCATAAATCATTTCAGCTGATTGACCTTTAGAAGAAATCTAGTGCTCTCAATAAAACTGTTGGACCATAACCTGCTGCTGTGTGAATCTTAAATTTGAAGAGTTGAGACGAAGGCATTCTGAAGAAATTAGACGGGATTGCGAGGCAAGTTTGCTTATTATTAAATGCAACGTATTACATGTGTTGTTTCTAAATGTGGATTTATAACGTGTAGAAATTGAACTGGGATAGTCATTTTTCAATTATCAATATTCTATTACAAGATATCCATTAATTTCTTTTTACTTCAAAACTATATTGTCTTCATTTAAAAGATCTTTATATTTAATTAGTAACACATGCAGCTTCGTTCTGTACAATTGCATAACAAGAAAAAAATAAACAGGAGTTTGACTCGCTCCAAACAAATATCAGACATCTCTAACACATCAAGACAATATTCAAATGAATTTCAAGTGCTGGGAGAATCCGATAATTGAACGGGGCTTCCTTGTGTTTTAGCTGAAAGACCATAAATAGTGTTCTTTCGCCTCTGGACCATGGAGGCACCTACCACAAGCTACCGTGTGTCCCTCACAATATCGTCCTTGGCCTTGGAATGTGCCCGTCTGCAATACTCAGTCAGGTCAAACTCCTTGTTTTAGAAGACCAACAAGTGTTGGGCAGACCAAAGAATGTCTTTCATCAGGTTGATGGTCCTCCAGGGGCAGTCGCTGCCTGTTGCAGTGGACGTTTACGGGAACAGACCGGAGATCACAGAGTCCTGAATCAGGGAGCTGCGCAGTAAGAACCTCGAACAAAGTCTTCCTCCAGACTTGGCAAAGACATTCCAGAAGAAGATGTGTGACATTCTTCCACCACTCCTCACCCCCATACATCCTCAACAGCTTCGAGGGCAGCGTGTGGTAGTAAAGAGCGACCAGGCATTCATGAGGGATCTGACACGTAATTTTCTTCTCGCCATTAACCAAGAGACGTCTTGGCATTTGTTTGAAAATTCTGGTGTTGAGGCATTCTGCCAAACGAATTCAACAGCCTGCCCAGGGAACTAGGCGACAGGATCCACCACCTCCTTTTACCGCAGGATCTCAGGTACACTGCATGCTGTCCACTTCAAGATGAATTGTGGTCAATGGTGTTTCTCTTAGCACGAGGGACAAGTGATACGGAGCGGTCCAACTATCTGGAGCATTCAGTACGATGAGACTAAGCCTATCCTTCACAACACTCTGCATTTAGTTTTAATTTCAGAAACATACTTTATTCATAAAAATGTTTTCATGTACATAAATAGCCACTGAAGTAGTTTGGTTCTATAAACTATCATATGACAATTTTGCAAAAATTTACGTTCTTGATAAAGATGCATCTTTATGTACATCTACAATTAATGTAGCTCTTCACATCTATACACACTTGACTTACAGAGAACAACTGAAGCCTTGACGTACACCATTCTCTGTGTTTACAATCAAACTACTGGCATTTAGTTGAGGCATTAGCAGGGCCCAACACTCAGAGTTATATGTAAAATTATGTTTTTTTCACAAAATAATTATTTGTGTACTGTTAATGAAGCCGCTCAGATCCATACTCTCTTCATAACAGAGAACAAACTTACACTTTGATGTTCACTATTCTCTATATTTCCAATCTAAATGAAGAAACGGGGAAAAAACAAATACTTGAATTTTGACGTCTGGTTCTGTAACAGCCTTCCTGCATGTACCCTGTTTGATCCTGTTATATGACCTCAGATAAGTAGCTGAAATGCCTTATGGATGTCTGAGGTGGGATGAAGTTTAAACACATTTTTTTTAAAATCCAAAACGGCATTAGTTCCGATTGTGATGTCAGGCCAAATGATCTTTATTTTGCTCTTTCCTCACGTTAAACATTCGAATTACATCGGTGACCCTTCAATCCGCAGGAACTGTCCTGTGAAGAGAGATTAAACAGGTTTGATCCAAAAACTTTGGAGTTTACAAGAATGAGAGGAGATCTAATTGAGGAATATAAGATGTTAACGGGGATTTGCGAAGTAGACGTCGAGAGGATGTTACCTCATGTGGGGCAGTCAAGAGTAGAGGTCATACTTTTACGATAAGGAACAGCAGATTTCAAACAGCGATGTGGACAATTTCCTTCTCTCAAAGGTCGTCAGACTGTGGAATTTACTCCCCCAGAGTGCGGTGGATGCAGAACATTGATCAAATTTAACGAGGTGATGGAAACGTTTTTAATCAGCAATGACTTAAGGAGATATGCAAAGGGGACAGAAAAGTAAATGAGGTCAACTTGAGCTCATCTATCGATGGTGGAACCGTCTCGAAGGGCTTAATGACCCACATCCCCTCCTGGCTCTTATGTCCTTGTCTTCTTATGTTGCAGAGTTGATAGAACGTTGGCAGGTGATCATGAACGCATCCAATATTACTCGGGACAATTCCTGAAATATTCTGGAACGTAGATTATTTTGGCCGAGGGTTTTATTAGCCTTTATTAGCGTTTACCCAAAACCATTTCCCGAATAATGCTGATGTCCTTAATTTTCTATTTCAAGTATAGACGGTTGAGGGGGTCCTGAATAAATTGTTTAAGATTATGAGAGTCACGGTAAGGTGGATAACAAGCGGTTGTTCGCTTAGTGAAGGGTCAGTAACAAGGGATGGGGTATGAGGAGATGATATTAAAGTGAAAAGCATGAGGTTTAAAGGGGAATCAGGGAAACCAGAGTGCGGTGGGTGTCAGGAATGCACGACCTACAAGGATAGTGGAGTACAGACCTCACATTTTTTTAAAAAAATGTATTGGGTTATCCACTTGAAATGTAGATCATTCAAGGCAAGGGGTGAATGCAGGAACATATGTCTAGTGCAAACATTGGGTAGTTTGTTCGCAGATGCAAACGCAATGGGCTGAAGAGAGTCTATGGCTCCTTCATCTCACTGGACTCTGTCCCCAGTATTACTTGGGCTTTATTTACGCCCTCTGTTGTTAAGAGAGAACTAAAATATGTATTTCCTGAATTTGCCACCGTTTTGTGCGCAGTTCGAATTCCCCTATCTTTAGATGTGAGAGACTTCCATTCCACTTTATTAATTATTTTCTCTTGATATTTCTCTGCTATGTTTTTTTTATGTTCCCTACAAGCTCACCCTCGCTCTGTATCCGCCCCCCCCCCCACTTAATTAATACTTTGTATTATGTTACTGAAACCTAAACTGCTCCCAATTCTCAAATCTGTTTTTTTTTTATTTTTGAGCAATGTGTATTCTTGTTTCTTGGATCCAAAGTAAAGAGGTATTACAACTGTAAATTCCCTATAGACTTCTCACAGGTATAAATCCCAGGCTGCAATAATGTCATGCCTCAATTTTAATTCATTTGGAATCGATACCACACAATAATTCACGGAGAAAAATGCTTGGCGTATTCCACAGTATTTCTAAAATAGTCTACACAATCATTGCCATCATTGGTGTTCCTGGTAAGTAACAATATTTGGTTAAGGTTTGTAAATCTATTGGCGAACTGGTTACTGCTTTTACTAAAACAGAAACTGCTGGAAGATCTCTGCAGGTTTGGCAGCACCTGCGACAGAAATCAAACTTAACGTATTCCCTGCTTTCTCTCTACAGCTGCTGCCAGACCTGCTGAGTTTTCCAACATTTTCCGTTTTAGTTTGTCATTTCCAGCGTCCGCAGTTCTTTCAGCTTTTACTTGATAACTGTCTTTGTTGTCGGATTCATGGTCAGTCACATATTGATGTATTATTTCATGATCTTGTTCAGTGCTAATCAGCATGTTCTCATCAAAGATACGAGCTGTTATTTCACTTGAGGGAGAGAGAGTTGTCTGGTAGTGTTTGAACCCAATGCTCACTATATCTGAGGTAAGGGGAGAGATTGAAGAGGAAAGTACTTCGTAGTAACCTCAGACAGGACAGGGAATTGAGCTCACTGTTCTGATATACCTCGACATTATAAACCAGAAATTCTACCGATTCCTTGCAGTGTGGAAACAGGCCATTCGGCCCAACACATCCACAGAGACTCACCAAAGTGCATGGCGGTCAGATTAAACTCCCCAATCTATCCCGATCACGCTGCATTTCCCACAGCTAATCCACCTGGACACTTTGGGCCATTTAGCAAGCCAAGCCTCCCAACCTGCATATCTTTCGACTGTGGGAGGAAACGGGAGCAGGCGAAAGATACCCGTGCAGACACGGGGAGAATGTACACACACACAGTAGGCCGAGGATGTAATTGGGTCCCTGGCGCTATGAGGCAGCAGTGCTAAGCACTGATCCATCTCGCTGTCCAATCTAACTGAGCCAACTTGAAACTTTTTCTGAGTCATAACAAAGAATTTAAGCAAACAAGTAACACAAGCAGAATGTGTGGAAAACCCAGCAAGTCTGTACGTGTCTGTGGAGAGAGAGAAAGCAGAGTTAACATTTCGAGTCCAGTGACACTGCGTCAGGATCTTTCTTTGAGTTCTGAACAAGTGACACTTGACTCGAAACGTTAATTCTGCTTTCTCTCTCACCATCGATTCTGCCAGACATGCCGAGATTTTCCCACAGCTTCAGTTGTTGTTTCAGATATCCAGCATTCCCATTTATTTGCTGTATCCTGAAAGATAATCTCTCTAGATTAACTCTACCGTTTTGCTTGATTTCAATTTCTGATGATCTGATCTTGTGTATCACACACTTGACCAATTTTCCGAAACTTCGACACCTAGCAGCACTGTGGACTTTTGATTTGTGGACAATTGCCCAGGCGAAGGAAGAACACAATGTAATGTTAAAACATACTGCGTGTGCTTCCTAACATGGAGAGAATTCCATGTATTATTCAGATCCTGTGCCACCGTGCAAGTTTTTAAAGTTAATTCACCAACTGGATCATTTGGTCAAATGGCCACTCTTTGGAGGAAATCACTATTCGAACATCATTGTGTTCAGTAGCCATGATGAGGAGGAGCTGGTGTTGGATTGGGGTGTACAAAATTAATAATTGCACAACACCGGGTTACAGACAAACAGGTTTAACTGGAAGCACTAGCTGGCTGGCTCAGGTGATTCCAAGCACTTGTGTAACACACTGTAGATGCGAGTGTGGTAAAGTCCCAGTATATTTGAATTCATAGCAATACAAAATACCACACCTTGAAGATGTGAGTGATAGTAATCATTGATTTATCAGTAATCATAGAACCCTTCCAAACTGTTGTGGCTCTGTTCGCCTTCCAATCTTGCCCTGCTTTCAACCATGTTTCTAAAATTCCTGTGATGCTCCCAGTCCCATGTACCCAGCCACACTGTGTGCATCTGCCTTACCTGTCAGATGTCTTATATTATGATGAAGGAAGTGTGATTTATCAGTCTTAAAACGTGCGCTGTCCTTTTTCCTTCCTGACTTAACGATTTAACGTGCTCCTCTTCTCAACAGTACCAGCCACAGACTTAGCACTTTTCTCACGATCACTTCCTCAACCCACCCCCCCGACCTCTTACCAATTATTGAGTTTAAGTCTACTCAAGCAGCTCTTGCAAATCTCCCCACCATGACATTGGTTCCCTTCTAGTTCAGGTCGAATTGTCCTTCCAATCAGGTCAGATTAGGTTAGATTCCTTACAGTCTGGAAGCAGGCCCTTCAGCCCAACAAGTCCACACCGATCTCCGAAGAGTAACCCACCAGACCCATTCCCTTATCCTACATTATCCTTGACTAATGCCCATAACACTATGCGCAATTTAGCATGACCAATTCACCTGGCCTGCACATCTTTGGACTATGGAGAAAACCCAAACAGACACGGGGAGAACGTGAGAACGTGCAAACTCCATACAGACAGACGCCCGCGGCTGGAATCGATCCTGGGACGCTGGCGCTGGGAGGCAGCAGTGCTAACCACTGAGCCACCATGCCGCCCCAGCACTTCTACCCCAGAAGAGATTTCAATAAAACATAAATCCTTCTCGCCTGCAACAGCTCCTCAGTCATGCATTCATCTGGACGATCCCCATATTCCCACTCTTATTAGCATATGGCATCGGAAGTAATCCTGATATTATGACGATTGAGAACTAAATTTTAAACTCCATCCTAATTGCTTACATTATCCGTTCAAAGCCTCCTCATTCTCTTCCTGTATTCCATTGTATCCTGACAGACAGCGAAAGGCTATTTCTGGGGAAGGTAACACTGATCGCCCTACACTGAATCACTCTCCACTTGACACTTATTGGCTTTGATCCCTTCAGTCACTCTTCCCGTTAAATTCCTCTCTCATTATTTGGCTGAAGTTCTTACATGGTCAACAGTCATGATTTTCTTATTCTGCTGTGTCGTGTATATGAGCTTGGTCGAGTACTCATGAAACTTTCCACTGTAACCCTGAGTGAAGGACCTCTGCGCTTTTATATCTGTTAAAGGATCTACCCTGTAAGATTCTGAGACTTGTGCCTGGCATTTTCAGGGCCAGAATGTACTGCGAAAGGGAAATACTTAGGTCAGAGGCAGTAGGTGTTGAAGAAATGTTGGCAGGTTCTTGTGTGCCTGGGCTGCGATGACAGAACGCAGAGTTAGTGGTGGAGGGAGCCAACTGAAGGCTGTTGTAAATAGACAGAGTGGTTAGACCCTATTTTGAGCACAGTGGGCAGATCTGAGGACCAGACCTTAGGAAGGATAGATTGCACTTGGAAAGATGAAAACGTAGGTCTGCAAGAACGATATCTACGTATCGTTCCAGGGTTCAGTTACGAGGAGATATTATAGAAATTAAGTCTGTGTCCTCTGGAATTTAGAACATGAAGGCATGACCTGATCAAAGTCTCTTTCTAGATAATAACGGAAAAAGACAGGGTGGATAACCATAAACTACTTACAATGTTTGGTGATTCAGAACTAGGGTTATAGTGTGAGAATGATAGCCAGACCAATCAGGACGAATGTTCAGGAGCATTTTGACACACAATGGCTGGTAGAAGTTTGGAAACTCTCTTAGACAAACAGATGTTCTAAATTTTCAGTCTGAGTTAGATATATATTCATGAACCATGCGTTTAAATGAATATGGGCTAAAGGCAGACACGTGAAATTAGACGATAAGTTCACTATTGAATGGTGAAACAGACTTGAGAGATATTTCCTACACTCCTATGGTCCACACTCTCGTGTAGAATTGTTTTTTTGGCACACTGGAGAATTTCCCATGAGAACCGATCATCTCTGGGCACCTCCTGGTTTCTCTTCTCTAAGAATTTCTCCTTCATTTCAGACCATCTGCAGTATCTTTATTTAAAAGACTTTTCATACACTTGACTTCATTAAATCAACCTTGCCTTCCACTCAAGAATAGTCAGATCGTTTTGTATTTGCTGGCGTTCAGATTAATTAGAGGGAATTGGAAAAGGACATTGTAAATTCCTGACAGGACTGTTCACAATAAACACAAGAAGGACGTTCCCAGTGACCATGGAATGGAGATCCAGAGGTCACAGATTAAAGATACACGGTAAGACATACAGGATTGAGATGATAAAAAATTTCTTCCTCCACAGCCTGTGCCATTCATTACTAGATAAATCATTGAAGACCTAAAGATTGTGTGGTTTCAAGAAAGCGTTGGATTATAAACCTTGAATCGTAGAAACAAATAGATATTGATGGTTATGAAGGAACAGGGGACTGAGTTGGGTAATCATGCATGATCATATTGAATGACTGCCCAGGTCAAAGGGCAAAATGGTATATACCTGCTCCTAATGTTTGTTTTTGTGTTTCGGTGTTTATGTACTTTCCTGCATACCCCTACACCCACGATCAGATATACTTGTTTTAACTTGCACCCTTTCCTTAAATCTCTGTACCCTTGGAATTACCATCACTCGCTGAGATTAACATGAAGCGATCACCTTCCCAGTCTCTTCACTCACCTGACGCTTGGTGGCGCTAAGGTTAAATCAACACCAGTCATCTCTCTCTGTCGTGAGAGAGCACCTCAATGGTCTGGTAAAACTATGGTGACTTGAATGTTAATACTATAATAATTGTTTTATTCAGGGAAGTCTACATAAAAATTATGTGTTCCCCCTCCCATGGTGATGCGCTACACTCTCCCTCACCTAATTCAATTCATAATCCAAACAGATCATATTGAGAAGATGTGAACGATTGACTGACATTCCTAAACATCTGATCACGTTCAATGTTTTGTTTATGGGTGCTACATTCAACACAAAATGTCTAGGCTCATGAAAGGAAATGTGTTTCTGATTAATTTCCTTTCTTTCATCTCCTGCTTTTGCAGTCAATATCACGGCCATTACAATCCTGTCTCGGGGAAAGTGTGGTCTTAGCAACTGCATCACGTGTTACCTCGTTACTATGGCAGTGGCGGATCTACTGCTCATTATCATTGAGGTTATATTGAGACACATGAATGGCTATTATTTCCCACTGTGTTTCTTGGACATTACCCCTGTATGTAGCATTCTCAGTGTCCTCAGTTGTGCAGCCACAGATTGTTCGGTCTGGTTCACTGTCACTTTCTGCTTTGATCGATTTATGTTCATCTGCTGCCAGAAGAAGAAAATCAAATATTGCACAGAGAAAACTGCAGGTTTTGTTCTTGCAATGACATTCATTTTACTATTATTGAAAAATATTCCTTTCTACTTTGTATATGAACCTGCAGAATTAATTGACAATGTACCATGGTTCTGCTCTGTGAAGCCCACTTTTCATACTGAGCCTGGGTGGTTAGCATTTTCTCAATTTGATACAATTTTAACCCCGATACCCCCATTTGTGTTAATGATATTGTTCAACGCACTGACAGTCAGACACATTTTATTGACAAGTCGAGTCCGACAAGGACTGAGGAGTGTCCACAAGGGCAAGAATACCAGTGACCCAGAAATGCAGAGCAGAAGGAAATCTGTGATTTTACTCTTCGCCATATCCGGAAGCTTCATACTTTTGTGGCTTGTATATGTTCTATATTGCTTTAAAATTTCATCTTACTTTGACGATACGTCATTTTATATTTTTGAACAAGTTGGGTATATTCTGCAGAACATCAATTGCTGCACAAACACTTTTATTTACACGGCGACTCAGTCCAGGTTCAGACAGCAGTTGCAGAGTACTGTTATGTATCTATTCACACCAATTATTCTGTTAATCAATAAACAGAAAATATGCTAGGGGGCTCTTGTGGTGTCCCTCACTCTGAGAAAGGAGGACGACATCAATCCAACCTGCTCCAGATGTTTTGAGTAACATCTCCAAAGAAAATATCGAAACAAATGTAATTCAAGGGCAGACCAGAAATGAGTCCAGGTGGTTCTACTGCATGAATGTTATAATTACCATAAACCTTCATCAAAGGACCACCATCAGCATTGGTGTCCTGATGAGCAAAATGAGATTGACATCAACGGTATATGGTGATGATGTGGAATGGATGGCAGACTCGGGGTGGGACAGCAACCAAGTTTGGGAATAAACAACTTAACTGACCGGGCTGTTCGCATATTTCCTGCCAGGATAAAAGCAACGTTTTTAAAAACTTTTTTTGCGTTCTATCTGATTATTCAAAAAAAAACTATTCTTTCAGTGGGGTCAGTGACTCAATCGAATAGCAAACTCGAAATGAACATCCTCACCAATTAGTACTCGTCTTGTATAGTTTGGAATCCACTGGACGTGTTCTCTGCCCGGTCCTCCATGGTCACGTCGAGCTCTACAAGGATGCTTCCAGGGTTTCCCTGAAATGCAATTTGGCTTTGTTCTGATTGTCCGCATTGGTGATTGGAAAAGGAATGATACTGCACCCTACAGTGTCTCTGTAAAACGCATATCCGAGCTGAAAGATTTCTGTAAACATGTTTTTTCGGACGTTGCTTGTTGGTCTCCATGAACCACACAGACATGAACAGAGTTATGATTAATTCTTTGCAAAGTGGCATCTCTTAATCTATAACTCTGCGGAATTAGTGGGAACCAATTCTATTATAATGGTCTCTACCCATGAATATTGCGCTTCACACTGCCAAAACTGATCATGTCTGGCTATTTTGAAAAGGATTATCAAGCAGTCCTCAGAAATTGCAAGAAAATCATACAATTTTGCAGGAGAGATGGATGTCCTTCAACCCATCGTGACCGTACGAGTTCCAGGCAGAGCTACACAGTTAGTCCCACTCTCCAATCCTATCTCTGTAGCCCCCTAATGCATCATTTTGAAATATATACCCTGCTATCTTTCGAAACATCCAAAAGAATATTCCTCCACCAATCTCCTCGGCAACACAATCCAAATGCTGGCAACTCTCTGAGTTCAGAAGTCACTCCTCATATCAGTGCCGTGTTGACTATCTTGAATTTGTGAACTCACGTTACAGACATTCTAAGCAGTGAAACGGAATATCCTTCTTTACCCTGTCAAAATTGTTCATAGTCTGAATAAATCAATAAGCTCTTCTCTTAATCTTCTCTGCTCCAAGGAGAATACATCCAGTTTCTGTCAACTTGTATTTAAAATCCCTCCTTCCTGGTATCATTAAGTAAATCTCCTTTGACATCTCTCGTAGTTTTCAACATCCCTCCTAAGTAAGGTTCCAGAGCTGAATGCAATATTCGAAATGTGGCCTGACAAATCATTTTTACGGTATAGAATATCTGGCTTGTTTTTATACTCTCTACCCCGTTTATAAACCCAAGGATCCCATAAACATTCTTAACAACTGTTTCAACTTCCCTTGCCACTTTCAGGAAATTATCTACTTTATTCCGGATATCTCTCTGCTCCTGTACTCCCCTCAAGTTTGTACCATTGAGCCTTATTGTCTCTCTGTTCTTTTCTTCTACAAAAATGCATCATTTCATATCTCTCGACATTGGAATTAAAGTGCAGGAGTCTACTAATTTGGCCAAAGTGTCAATGTCCCACTCAAGATTCCCAGGGCCATCCTGAAAATTTCCTGTTCTTGTCAACTTAGTATCATCTGCAAATTTAAAGGGTTTGTCCTCAATACCTATTCCAACTCAGGAAAAGCAAGCGTCCCAACACTGATGCCTGGGAATACTGCTTTCAACTCGTCTTATGACTGAGAAGTGCCGTCTATAGCTATCCTCTGTTACCTATCTTTTAGACAAACTCTAGCTTGTGCTGTGAAGGACCCGTCAATCCCAAACAATTCTAATTTGCTCACCAAGCTGCCATGAGCAATCAAATGAAATGCTTTCAGAAAGTTCAATTTTGTAAAATCCAGAGCATAGCCCTCATCCACTCCTTTGATCCCGACAACGAATTCCATTAAATGTATCAGACATGTCTCGCCCTTGAAAATGCCATGTTGATTGTCTGGTATTAACTTATTTTTCTCCAAGCATTTTTTCACCTTATCCTGTATCATGGTCTCCACCCGTATCCCAGTTTTGAAGCTATGATGAGACTTATGTAACTTCCTGAGTTATCTTTTGCCCTTCTCTTAAACAATGGTGTAACACTTGCAATCTTCCAGTCCCCTGGGATTAATCCTGTGTTCCAGTGAGGCATGTAAAACGTCTGTCAATGATTTTGCAAATTGTTCCCTTACCACTCTCAGCAATCCAGGATGCATCCCAAGCGGGCCTGGCGATTTCTCATCCAAGAATGATTACAGCCTTTGTCGACGTCTTTTTCATTTCTATCACGGTCCTGCTCAGTTGCTCAGCAGCTACATTAGCAACTGTGTCATTATCACCAGCTATCTTGATCCTTATCTTAACATTGATCACTGGTACTTACTAATTCATCATTGTTGGATTTTACTTAAGAGTTCTTGCAAACTATGTTCACGAGTTCTGCTCGGTTTCTTTCTTACCTGTAATCTACCTCATGAGCTGCACATAGATCAAATAACAGGATCTAAGTGAGATTGTCTACTTCCTATCTCGAAATTGAAGGTATCCTGTTCAAAATCTGATCAGGACTAACAACAATGTACACGTTAGATATGACAGCAAATGCAACAGCATTGTTATTACTTTGTTGTCATTATTATTGTTGTTATTGCTATTTACCTGATCTTTACAAATTGGCTGCGAATCTAGCCGTAACATGTGACAGCATACATATGTATAAAAATCTGACCTGGTCAACAGT
Organism: Chiloscyllium plagiosum; assembly: GCF_037043375.1. Classification (NCBI taxonomy): domain Eukaryota; kingdom Metazoa; phylum Chordata; class Chondrichthyes; order Orectolobiformes; family Hemiscylliidae; genus Chiloscyllium; species Chiloscyllium plagiosum. The sequence continues at coordinate 101,100,764 of NW_028270159.1, read as the reverse complement.
GTCAGTCTGATCCAGGGAAAGGAATCTATCGTCCTTGCCTGGCTATCCGACATATAATCCCATACACACAACAACGTGGTGCACTCTGAGCTTCCCTTTGGGAGATAACAGCAGAGGGTTCCGAGAGTGAGGAAAAACCCTAAAACAACCCCAGAACAAATGTCTTCAGAGCAAATCATCACGTGGTTTAAGCAGGACCAGGAAATTCTGCCCATCGGCCAGTTCCCCTATTCAATGCCATTACAGTTGATCTCAGCTTGATCACAACTCTCCGTGATGTGATAATGAAGGCACTAGAATATATCAGTGTCGTGAAATCCTGCAAAGAGTAAATCACTCAATCGTCAACACAGATAACCAGTACTGTGTAACATCTATGCGAGACATCCCAGGATTGGTGGCACAACATCGAGGGCCAAAGGGCCTGTACTGCTCTGTAGTGTTCTATGTTCTAATGGACCATCTGGAGACAGCATAATCCCAAACACGGCAATAACCATCCAGAGATACATCGCCCTCAAATACGTATCCAGCTGTTCCTTAAACCCTCTGCTAGAATCCGCTTCCACCACTCTACCAGGTAGTGCAATCCCAATCCTATCAACGCTTTGAGTAAAGAAGCTTCTCCTAACTTAACGCATAGCTATCTTGCTGACAATCCTGGTGTTGTGGCCCCCAGTTAATGACAAACCAACTGCTGGAAAGAGAATATACTTCTTTATGTTATCAACATTATTTACAATTTTGAACACCTCGTGAAGGTCACCACTAATCTTTCCCCACTCCAATGAGAGTAAGCACAATTTCATTTTTTTTTGTTCCTTTTGTCGAAACACCCTCATTCCTGAGATCATTCCAGTAATCTCCTTTGAACTCTCTCCAGGGCTTTAACATCTTTCCTTACATACAGTGCACAGAACTGTAGCAAATGTGGTCTGAAAAATAATTTGGAGAGGTGTGGCAACACTGCCTTGTTTGAACATTGGTTGCATGTATTTATAAACCTTGGGATCGTATAGACTTTCATAATAGCCCTTTCAGCTTGACTGACCAAATTCAACGAATCATGCACATAAACCCGAATGTCCCTCTGCTGCTGTACCTCCCTCAAAGTTAGACCATGGAGTCTGTATTGTCTCTCCATGTTCCTTCTCACAAAATGCTCCATTTCACTTTTTCTGTTGTTGGAATTCATCCTCCTGACATCTGTCTCGTTGAAGTCACTCAGCGTGTCCCTCACAATTCACTATTCCCCCAGCTTAGCGTTATCTGCAAATTTAGAGAGTTTGCCCTCAATGTACAACAATGCAAATCAGAAAAAGCAATTTCCCAACACCAAACCCTGGGGAGCATTAATCTAAACTCATCGTTAGATTAGATTACTTACAGTGTGGAAACAGGCCCTTCGAACAACAAGTCTGCACCGACCAACCCAGACCCATTCCCCTACACGGCCAATTCACCTAACCTGCAAATTTTTAGACTGTGAGAGGAAACCCACGCAGATGGGGGAAAATGTGTAAACTCCACACTAACAGCTGCCTGATGCAGGAATTGAACACGGATTTCTGGCACCGGCAGGCAGCAGTGCTAACCACTGTGCCACCATGCCGTCTTAATCGGCAATCTGTGAAATTTTCTTCTCTACCTACCCTCCGTTTTCTGTCATTTACCTAATTTCTCATCCATGTTGACCAAGGACCAATCAATGCTAAACATTTCTAATTTTCGAGCAAAACTGAAATGGGGCATTGTATCGCATACTTTATGAAAGTATGAATGTACAGCATCCACAGGACGATCCTCAATCACTGACTATCTCTTCTCGTCAAAGAACTCAACCACCTTTCCCACTGTTGATGACAGATTTACAGGCTGTAGCTCATTGGGATATCCATTGATATTAAACAACAGTGCCACATTTACAATCCCCTATTGCCCTGGGACTGATCCTATATTCGGAGAGACCCGGAATATTTCTGTCAATAACTTTGCAAATTTTTCCCTTTACTCTCTCAGCAAACCAGGATGCATCCAATCTGGGTCTGGTGAATTCTCTACCTGGTTTGCTGCCGGACTTTTTATTACTATTACATTATCCATCACTATTCTGCTCAATTGTTCAACATTAATTTGGTAAAGCCAGATGAAAAAAACTTATTAATATGTCTGCCATATCATTAGGTTCAGTGAGAACCTTACTGTCCTTGTTCCTGCTGGGCCCACTCTATTCTTCTTATATCGTTTTTCATTTATACATTAATATAACATGAAAACTGAAAGCTAAAACGGTAATAATTTCCTGATAGATTTATCCCAAGATCAGTGATGGATCCGGATAGGCAATACAAATAAGGGTCAGGTCGGAGATGCATCTAGTTGAACATTAACAAGAACAGTGAAGTCAATGATGTTTTTACTTTTGAAAGCCGTTTGTCAGCCCCTTTGTAAAGGCATCATGTTCTCATCAATTGGTCCTTGACTCCAACTGGGGCAGTTGGGGATAGGGATTAATTGCTGACCTTGGCAGCAATACGCACATTCAGTGTGTGAGAGGAATCACATTTCAATCAACTAAATGTTCTTGTGTCATGGGGAAGCTGCTACACCAGAACACAGAACGACAGCGCTGAGACATATTTTTGCACTTGGAATAAACTGTCTCTATGCTGCTTTGTTTGAAATAATTTGTAATCTCGGGACGGAGCTCATGGTGTTTGAGTGGACAATGTTATTGCTGACAGATCCTAGATTCTGTTTTTGTTATTTCATCACGATGTATGAACAACAAAGCTCCTTCATAATTTGGCATTAAACGTGTTATTGTAATGAACTTGTTCATTTAAAGAAATTTAAAAAAGAGTAACTAAGCTGGGATCTCCCCAAGGTGCTTTCACACAGTATTAGGCAAGTCTCTGGGATTGTATCAGCTCAGAGGTTCAAACAAGGAGCTTGTCAGCTGCCTGAAGGGACAGAACATCTCGTGCAGAAAAATACTCAGACCAACTAATCAAGTTTTGAAAGTATTCGACACCAGCCTTACTTTCATGGGCTCCTCTGGTGTGCTATTACGATTGTTGAACTTCCTTTAATCTGGTGCTGATCTGCTCTCCAGTTTTACCTTCTGAAAAAAATGTCTCCAGCTCACTGACGGTTCTGCCAGACACCGGAACAGCGATAACAATTCATCAAGCAGCATTCTCGTTACAATTCTCCACAGAAAGAGACTCCCAACTTCACTGTTGCTGCAGCATTTTCTGATTTTTGTGTTCTGTCATTTCTTACGGATTCCTTCAGTTGTTTTAGGAGAGATCATGCAAGTTATTTCTGAAGACGGGTCACCGGACCTGAAATGTTAACTGTACTATCTCTCCGCATGTGCTGCCTGACCTTTTGAGCAACTTCTGTTTTTCTTAGACAAAAGAGGCCTAATTTTCAAAAGCATTTCGAAGTTTAAGGTGCAATCTGTACTATGCCCCACAATGTATCAACACGAAAAGACTAGGTTTTCAATTGTTGAGGGACTGTTGAATGAGTGAACATATCTGAGAATTAAGGTCAGACCGTTCAGCAAAGATGTTACTGTGCACATCAGAAACAAACGATGAGAGAGGTTTGCAAATCTCTCACACAAACAGATCGTTTTCAATCTGATATCGTATTTTTGTTTTCTTTTGGTAAGCAAAGGAATTTAGGGATATGCACCCTGCTTTGATTTATAAAGCTTAATGTAACTACCTTCCCTTCTGGAAATTCTCTCCTCCTCAAACTCTCTCGTTAGGGAACTCAACGCCTGACAGTTTGCCCTCCTGATCCCTGCACATTGAGGCGTCTGTCACGTAGAGGTATGTAGATTTCCGATGTAAGTATCATAGCTGTCCTCACGCTAACACATTGTCACGTGGGGCCGTCTGCACACTCTGTTATGCTGCAATTGGGCATGGCACATGGAGTAGTCTTCTTTGAAACCCTAAGCAGGCTCTGATGACCTGTTTCCTGATCCTTCTGCAAACCCTTTCAGAATTTGGTCCAATGCCAAGAACAGGAGATAATTTGATCCGAAGAAAAGAGGAAAGTTTTTTTTATTGACGGCCCATTCGCCAATCCTACGACTGAAACAAGAACAGAAATTATTGGAAATGTTCGGCAAGTCTCGCAGCATCTGTGGGGAGAAATCAGAGTTAACATATCGGATTGAGTGACTCTACCTCAGAACTGATGGTAGTAGAACAATTTCGGTTTATATGCAGAAGATAGCTTTGGGGGAAATTGTGTAAGGCGTGAGTGATAAGTCGGTATAGTATTTGACTCGCTGCCACATCCCTTCCAGGCATGCCAACATTGGAGAAGTTCTGTTCCTGTCACTGATGGGACTGCCGTTCCATTCTTTCCTTCGTGTCCTCTGTCATTAATTTCACCTTTCTCTATTCAACTGTTTTTCTCCCTAATTGGGCTTTCTCACCACATATCGTTTACTCCATTCCCCTCCCCCACGTAATCTTCTGCATATAAACTGAAATTCCTAAGTTGCCATAATTTGCTGTGAATGGGTGCAGAGCAGAAAAATGCACACACACACAAACGTAGAAACATGCACACATGTATGTACACACGCGCATACAGAGAAACACACACATACACACATACAGAGAAACACGCACACTCACACAAAGAAACACACACAGAAACACACATATGTACACACATATGTACACGTACACACAGTCAGGTGACATAATAGAGACAAACAAGATAATCAGAGGGTTAGATAGGGTGGACAGGGAGAGCCTTTTTCCAAGTATGGGAATGGCAAACACGAGGGGACACGACTTTAAAGTGGAGATAGGTATAAGACAGATGTTAGAGGTAGTTTCTTTACTCAGAGAGTAGTAAGGGTATGGAATGCTTTGCCTGCAACGGTAGTATATTCACCAAGTTTAAGTGCATTGAAGTCGCCATTGGACAGGCATATGGACGTATATGGATTAGTGTAGGTGGGATGGGCGTCAGATTAGTATCTGGATCAGTGGCGCTGGAAGAGCACAGCAATTCAGGCAGCATCCGAGGACAGGCAAAATCGACGTTTCGGGCAAAAGTCCTTCATCAGGAATAAAGGCAGAGAGCCTGAAGCGTGGAGAGATAAGCTAGAGGAGGGTGGGGGTGGGGAGAGAGTGGCATAGAGTACAATAGGTCAGTGGGGAAGGAGATGAAGGTGATAGGTCAGGGAGGAGAGGGTGGAGTGGATAGGTGGAAAAGGAGCTGGGCAGGTCGGACAAGTCCGGACAGGTCAGGGGATCGAGTTGCTGGAGGTTAGAAGCTAGAATGCGGTGGGGGAAGGGGAAATGAGGAAGCTATTGAAATCCACATTGATGCCCTGGGGTTGAAGTGTTCCGAGGCGGGAGATGAGGCGTTCTTCCTCCAGGCGTCTGGTGGTGAGGGAGCGGCGGTGAAGGAGGCCCAGCACCTCAATATCCTCGGCAGAGTGGGAGGGGGAGTTGAAATGTTGAGCCACTGGGCGATTTGGTGGATTGGTGCGGGTGTCTCGGAGATGTTCCCTAAAGCGCTCTGCTAGGAGGCGCCCAGTCTCCCCAATGTAGAGGAGACCGCATCAGGAGCAACGGATACAATAGATGATATTAGTGGATGTGCAGGTAAAACTTTGATGGATGTGGAAGGCTCCTTTGGGGCATTGGATAGAGGTGAGGGAGGAGGTGTGGGCGCAGGTTTTACAGTTCCTGTGGTGGCAGGGGAAAGTGCCAGGATGGGAGGGTGGGTCGTAGGGTGGCGTGGACCTGACCAGGTAGTCACGGAGGGAACGGTCTTTGCGGAAGGCGGAGAGGGGTGGGGAGGGAAATATATCCCTGGTGGTGGGGTCTGTTTGGAGGTGGCGGAAATGTCGGCAGATGATTTGGTTTATGCGAAGGTTGGTAGGGTGGAAGGTGAGCACCAGGGGCGTTCTGTCCTTGTTGCGGTTGGAGGGGTTGGGTCTGAGGGCGGAGGTGCGGGATGTGGATGAGATGCGTTGGAGGGCATCTTTAACCACTTGGGAAGGGAAATTGCGGTCTCTGAAGAAGGAGGCCATCTGGTGTGTTCTATGGTGGAACCGCTCCTCCTGGGAGCAGATACGGCGGAGGCGGAGGAATTGGGAATACGGGATGGCATTTTTGCAAGAGTTAGGGTGGGAAGAGGTGTAATCCAGGTAGCTGTGGGAGTCGGTGGGTTTGTCGAAGATGTCAGTGTCAAGTCGGTCGTCACTGATGGAGATGGAGAGGTCCAGGAAGGGGAGGGAGGTGTCAGAGATGGTCCAGGTAAATTTAAGGTCTGGGTGGAATGTGTTGGTGAAGTTGATGTATTGCTCAACCTCCTCGCGGGAGAACGAGGTGGCGTGCTCCCGCGAGGAGGTTGAGCAATTCATCAACTTCACCAACACATTCCACCCTGACCTTAAATTTACCTGGACCATCTCTGACACCTCCCTCCCCTTCCTGGACCTCTCCATCTCCATCAGTGACGACCGACTTGACACTGACATCTTCGACAAACCCACCGACTCCCACAGCTACCTGGATTACACCTCTTCCCACCCTAACTCTTGCAAAAATGCCATCCCGTATTCCCAATTCCTCCGCCTCCGCCGTATCTGCTCCCAGGAGGAGCGGTTCCACCATAGAACACACCAGATGGCCTCCTTCTTCAGAGACCACAATTTCCCTTCCCACGTGGTTAAAGATGCCCTCCAACGCATCCCATGCACATCCCGCACATCCGCCCTCAGACCCAACCCCTCCAACCGCAACAAGGACAGAACGCACCTGGTGCTCACCTTCCACCCTACCAACCTTCGCATAAACCAAATCATCTGCCGACATTTCCGCCACCTCCAAACAGACCCCACCACCAGGGATATATTTCCCTCCCCACCCCTCTCCGCCTTCCGCAAAGACCGTTCCCTCCGTGACTACCTGGTCAGGTCCACGCCACCCTCCGACCCACCATCCCATCCTGGCACTTTCCCCTGCCACCGCAGGAACTGTAAAACTTGCGCCCACACCTCCTCCCTCACCTCTATCCAAGGCCCCAAAGGAGCCTTCCACATCCATCAAAGTTTTACCTGCACATCCACTAATATCATCTATTGTATCCGTTGCTCCCGATGCGGTCTCCTCTACATTGGGGAGACTGGGCGCCTCCTAGCAGAGCACTTGAGGGAACATCTCCGAGACACCCGCACCAATCAACCAAATCGCCCAGTGGCTCAACATTTCAACTCCCCCTCCCACTCTGCCGAGGATATGGAGGTGCTGGGCCTCCTCCACCGCCGCTCCCTCACCACCAGACGCCTGGAGGAAGAACGCCTCATCTTCCGCCTCGGAACACTTCAACCCCAGGGCATCAATGTGGATTTCAATAGCTTTCTCATTTCCCCTTCCCCCACCTCATCCTAGCTTCTAACCTCCAGCAACTCGATCCCCTGACCTGTCCGGACTTGTCCGACCTGCCCAGCTCCTTTTCCACCTATCCACTCCACCCTCTCCTCCCTGCCCTATCACCTTCATCTCCTTTCCCACTGACCTATTGTACTCTATGCCACTCTCTCCCCACCCCCACCCTCCTCTAGCTTATCTCTCCACGCTTCAGGCTCTCTGCCTTTATTCCTGATGAAGGACTTTTGCCCGAAACGTCGATTTTGCCTGTCCTCGGATGCTGCCTGAATTGCTGTGCTCTTCCAGCGCCACTGATCCAGAGTGTGGTTTCCAGCATCTGCAGTCATTGTTTTTACCTGTCAGATTAGTATGACAGGGCGGCGCAACATCGAGTGCCAAAGGGCCTGTACTGAGCTGTAATATTCTATGTTCTATGTTGTATAAACACGCACACGTTTGAAACTGAACTGACCTTCCTCAGAGTGCAACACAATCCGTGGAGATAAGTTATGCTCCCTGTACAATGCAGAAATCAATTTTCCTTCACAATTATTCCTCACAACATACACATTAAATAGTGTGTTATGCTCTCCCTACAATGCAGAAATAATCTTTCTTTCAGAACTATTCCTCACATGATACACAATAGATGAAGTGTTTCTGCTGAATTTGTACACAGGCACCTCTGAGTGTCCCATTTCATGAGGACACCGAGTGAATTTTATTGCATTTTCTGCATCTTTCACTTTTGTCTGGATATGAATATGCATTTGCCGATTTGTATTTTCAGATACATGCTATTTTGTTCTAAAAGCACATAACCTGAAGGCAATCAGTTCATGTGACACTGAATAAATTTCTACTTTGGAAATAGAACCAACCTGACTGTAGTTTGGCAGACAGTCAGACTCGGAACTTACACCTTTAATGCATTTTCTCAACTGAGATGTCACCTTTTCAGATGAACCATTATGTTATCTCGAGACTGATACTTGAAGGAAGTTCTCAGATTTAAATATTAAAATATAGAAATCTACATCCACATTCTAAGTAATTAAAGAATAAACAGCGTTCTATTTTTACCAAAACTGAGTACTGCAGATGCTGGAAATTAGAGTCTCGATTAGCGTGGTGCTGAAAAAGCACAGCAGGTGAGACAGCATTCGAGGAGCAGGAAAATTGAGATATCAGGCAAAAGACCTTCATCAGCAATGGATCTGCTGTGCTTTTCCAGCACCTCCAGACAGCAATCCATTTTTGTTCAGTACTTCGCATCTGTTGTAAGGCGCTTTGATCTTTTCCTTTGAATTATGTGTCCTATGATCCTTCCCAACGAGCGACATGGCAAATGAGCAGCGCTCTTAACGTTTGTATTTCCAAATAAACCTGTTGAGCTATAACTTGGTTTTGTGTGATTTTTAACTTTACTCACCACAATCCAACACCGACGTCTCCACTTCTATGGAAAAATCCATTTCTCTCCACGCGGCCAAGACACCGTGGATCCGATGCACCTGTTATTCTGGACTAGCCTACCATGAGATATCTTTTTGAATGTGTTACTAAAATTCAAATAGACAACATCCACTATATTACCCTCATCGATCAGTTTCGGATCTTTCACGTCATACGTCAGGGACAACGTTGCAATGTTTTCATTGAAGTCTGAAATAATCGTGCAATGTGAGAGATTGAAAATGCTGCTTGTGCAGTGGTACGGGCTGTCCAGCAGAGGGTGGCATTGTTTTACTTTAAAGAGGGACACGGAGCGAGAGAGAAAGAGAGAGAGACTCTCAGCGTTTGATTCACCACATTTTAGTTCATTCATTCAAACGTCCATCACAGCAAAGTGATTCCCATTGCAAACACAGATGAACACTTGCACAGACGCATAATGTGACCCTGAATCGATAAAATGTCGGAGCACCAATTGAGCTATTCTGTCCGTTAAGTCTGTTCCAACTTTCAACCATGGCTGATAAATTTCTCAATACCATTGTCTCACTTTCTCCTTATAACCATCAATCACCTTGGCAATCAAGAACTTATCTATTTCTGTCTTAAATGTATTCAATGATCTATCCTGCACAGCCTTCTGTAGCAGTGAATTCCACAGATTCACCACTCTCTTGACTGAATAAGTTTCTTGTATTTCTCCGTTCTAAAAGGTTTTCCATTTCCTGTAAGCCTGCTCCATCGGGTCCTACACTCTCCACGAAAGGAAACGTCTTCCCAAACTTCATTGTGTCCAGACTATTCAGTGTTCAACATGTTTAAACTATTATCACACATATGCAAATGCACACACACAAACATACACAGAGATAAACACACATGCATACACGTAAATTAGAAAAACACACGCATAGATACATATGCGGGCACAGACAGAGATATGCTTGCACAAACACACACAGATACAGGAATGTATGCTCGCACACACACAAACACACACACACACACACACATACACAGATTCAGGCACGGATACGCACATACATGCACACACACAGACATGCAAAAACACATAGGAACACGCATCGACGTGACAATCAATCGTATTGCCTTCAAAACAAGGGGACTTACGAAGAGAGGAGTTTTGACCCCATTTCAAAGTTTTCAGTGACAAAGCAACAGAGACCCCATTACACTGAGATGCACACATCCCCAGATGGTGTCAGTTTCCGGAGTTTTGTTGGAGCTGGACCCTTCCAGACAAGTGGGGAATAATCTATCACACTTCAGACTTGTGCCTTGTAGGTGATGGATAGATTTTAGCGCTCAATGTTAATCCCAAGAATGTTGACAATGAGGGATTCAGTGATGGTAATGCAGTTGAATGTCAAGGGGTAGTGGTTAGATTGCAAGAGAGCATGTCAGGAGCAGCTTGACGCATACCTAAAAATGAGGTGTCACCCAGCTGAAGCTACCAAGTAGGATTACTTGTGTGCCAAACGGCATGAACAGCAAGTGATAGACAGAGCTAAGCGATCGCACAACCAACAGATCAGATCTAAGCTCTGCAGTCTTTCGACATCCAATGTGAATGGTGGTGGGCAATTAAGCAACTCACTGGAGAATGATGTTTCACAAATATCCACATCCTCAATGATGGGGGAGCTCAGCACATCAGAGCAGAAGGTAAGGCTGATGCATTCGCAACAGTCTTCAGTCCGAAGCGCCGAGTGGGTGATCCATCTCGAGCTCCTCCAGTGGTCCTCAGCATCGCAGATACCCGCCTCCAGCCAATTCGATACACATTACTGGATTCTGCAATGGCAATGGGGTCTCATAACATTCCAGCAATAGTAATGAAAACATGTGCTCCAGAACTTGCTGACCACCGGTAAACACCGGTGTCTACCCAACAACGTAGAAACCTGCAACACAAACATAGGATAAATCCAAACCGGCTAATTATGACCCAATCAGTCTACTCTCGATCATAAATAAAGTGATAGAATGAGTCATTAAAAGTGCTATCAAGCAGCACCTGCTCACCAATAACCTGCTCAGTGACGCCCAGTTTGGGTTTCGCCAGGGTCACTCAGCGCCTGACCTCTTCATAGTATTGGTTTAAACATGGACAGCATAACTTTCCAACTTCTCTACTCAGTACCCTGACTGATGAGGGCCAGTGTGCCAAAAGCCTTCTTCAATGCCCTGTCTACCTGCGACCCCACTTTCAGAGAACCATACACCTAAACTCCAAGTTCCCCATGTCTCACTGTACGCATTAAGGTCTTACCAGTCACCATGAAACTCTACCTTGATTCGATTTTCCAAAATGCAAGACCTCACACTTATCTATACAAAGCTTAATTTGCCATTTCTCGAACACTTGCCCATATGATCAAGGTCTTGTTACAGTTTCTGATAACCTTCCTCACTGTCCATGATACCACCTACTTTAGTGTCATCTGCAAATTTACCATTCATGCTTGTAACTTTTTATCTAAATCATTGATATAGATAATAACAGGAATGGGACCTGCATCGATCTCTTAGGCACTCCACTAGTCAGAGACCTACAGGACAAAAAGCATCCTTGCACTGATACTCTAAGCTTCCTACCATCAAACCAGGTGTATATACAATTGTCCAGCTACCTCTGGATTCCAAGTGTTCTAACCTTCCAGAGCATCCTTTTTCAAGACCTTCCTGAAATCCATTAGACTAGTTCTACCACCTTGCCCTAGTCATACTTACCGATCATTTCATCTAAGCACTCTAACAAATTTGTGAAGCATGATCTTCTACGCACAACATTATTTCTAATAAAACCCTCTCGTTCCAAATGCATGCATATCTTACCTCGCTGAATTTTCTCAGCTAAATTTCCCAGCACAAATTTTACGTTTACTCATCTATAGTTCCCAGGTATTTCTTTCTGGCTCTTTTTGAATAATGTCACAATACTCACTCCCCTCCAGTCTTGCAGGAACTCAACCATACCAAAAACTGATGCAAAAACAGCAGCCAGGACCCCGGCAATTTCCTCTCACGCCTCTTGCGACGTTCCTGGATATCTGTGGTCAGCACTAGGAGATTTATCCACCTTTATGCATTCTAATACGTCCAACACCACCTTTGCTATGATATGAACGGTCCTCACGATATCATGACTAACGTACCCCCGTCCCAAGTCTTCATGTCTTTCTCCACAAAGAACACAGAGAAGAAGTATTCATTGAGGACATCACCTACCACTTGAAGTTATGCACATACATGTCTCCATTGGCCCCTGCGGTGCACAATTCTCTCTCTAGTTATTGTTTTACCTTTAATATGCTGAAATGACCTCTTTGGATTCACACTAATCTTCTCAGACAAGCCTACCTCATGCCCCCTTTTTGCCCTTCTGATTTCCTTCTTCAGTAAACTTCTGCGTTCCCGATATACCTCCAAGGATCCCCTTGATGCCAGCTGCTTGTAGCTGAGCCATACCTCCTTTTCTTCTGGTCAACCCCTCAATATCTCTGGTCACCCAGGGTTCCCTATCCCTGGCAGTCTTGCCTTTCCACCTCACAGGAGCATGTTTCCTTAAACTGTAGCTATTTCAATTTTAAAGCCCTCCAAATTTCCGGAGGTCACTATGCCTGCAAACAAAGTACTCCAGACCACACCTGCAATCTCATGTCTAATTCAATCGAAATACGCCTTGCCCCAGTTTAGAACTTGAACCTGAGGACCATCTTTGTCCCTTTCCATAAATATTTTAGAATTAATAATCTATGGTCATTGGTCCCAAAGTGCTCCCAACTGTCACCTGTGTCAACTGTCCAGCCCTACTTCTCAAACATTGGTCAGGTTTTGCCCTTTGCCAAGTAGGATTCCCTACATACTGCTTATGGAAATTTTCCTGAGTGCACTTAACAAATTCACATCTGAACCCTTAATGCTCTGATAATCCCAGTCCATAATAGGCAAATTAAAATCTCCTACTATGACAACCCAATTGCTCCTGCAAGTCCCTCCAATCACTCTGCATACTTGTTCCTCTAATTCCCGTTGACTACATGGGAGCCTGTAGAACAACTTCAATGACGTCAACAACCTGTTCTTATTTCTTAGGAAGATTTACTCTGTATTAAACCCGTACTGTCGCTGTCCTGGGAATGTTTGATCGGGGACAGCGTAGTGAGAGCTTTACTCTGGCACAGACCCACAACGTCCCTTAGGGAGGGAATACCTGGATTCTGACCAATTAACACTGAGGAAACGCTGATATATTTCCAAGTGACGATGTGACAGCGAGACAGAGCGATAAGGTGTGCAATATGTCAGGGCTTCAGATCATTGGCCATGGCTATCATGGTCAGATAGCCACATTGGTGCGTGTGAGACGTCCCACATTTGAGAAATTTACTCTGTGCACTCAATGTGCCAGCTTCATGCAGGCAGCTGGTCATGTGTTCATTGCAGATTCCTCACAAACATATATCGACACAGCGAAATGGCTTTACACTGTGTCTACCATGGACGCACAAGAAATCGGAGCAGAAGTATGTCTTTGGGCCCTGCGAGACTGGTCTGCCGTTCAACGCACTCTGCCTGATCACCCAATTCAATCCCCTGTTCTTGTTCTCTCCGCCATTTCTTTTGAACCCTTTAGCCCTAAGAACAACATTGACTTCCATCTCGAAAACATTCAATGTTGTGGCTGTAACTGCTTCCTATTGCAGATTTATTCATAGGTTCCCCAGTCTTTGGGTGAAAACATTTCTCCGCATCTCAGTATGAACTTACCCACCCCACTTCCTGGTTCTAGGATCCCTGGTCTTCGGATTTATTCTTATTGTGTTCACCATAGCAGAACTTTTCAGGGTCTAAAGAGATTTCAACTCATTATTCTCAACTCCAGTGAACTCAATTCTAACATATACAATCTCTCTCCATGCATCAGTCATGCCATCCCAGGAATCAGTCTTGGAAACTAGACTAGATTTCCTACAGTGTGGAAACAGGCCCTGCGACCCAACAAGTCCACACCGACGCTCCAAAGAGTGACCCACCCAGACTCATTTCCCTACCCTTACCCCTGACTAAGGTACCTGACACAATGGGCAATTTAACTTGGCTATTCACCTCACCTGCACATCTTTGGACAGTGGGAGGAAACTGCAGCATCCGTAGGTAACACACACAGACACGGGAAGCATGTGCAAACTCCACACAGACAGTCGCCCAAGGCTAGAATCGAACCTGGGTAGCTGGCAGTGTGAGGCAGTCGTGCTAAGCACTGAGCCACCATGTCACCCACAAGGTTTGTCTCCTTCCATGACCAGAACATCCTACCTCAGATAAGGAGACCCCACACTGCACATATTACTCCAGGTGGCGTCTCATTAAGGTCCCTGCACAACTGCAGCAAGATATCACCACGGCTGTAATCCAATCCTCTCGTGCTCAAGGCCAAAGTACCATTTAAACTTCTTCACGACCTGCTGCAATACATGCATCCCCTGAGCGACTGGTGTGAGGTGGGCTCTCAGATTTTGTTGCACCTCACACCTTTCCCAATCTAACGCTATTCAGACACTACCCTCGTTTGCTGCTCACGCCCCCAAAGTCGACTGGAGCAACCACCTCTCACATCACCCAATCCCAACCTCGTGAAATATCCGCAGTTATTGGCAAATTCCTAACAAGGATAATTCCTCCCTTTCCAGTCATGTACAATCGAAATAAAGATTTGGAAGTATAGATTCAGAATGCTTTTGTTCAAGGTTTTGTGAAGCTGCAAGTTTGTGGAGATGGGATGAGTAAAAACATTGTCATGTTCCATCAGTCATGATCATATTGAATGACGGATCAGCCTTGATGAGCTGAATTTGCAATCCATTGCGTATGTCCCTGTCTTAAACATAAACCATGTACCTCCAATTCTGATATTGTGCTGCCTGGTCCAGGAGTCACCTGCCAAAGGAATCATCTGATTCACATCCACCTACGAAACATTTCATAAAGTTCACTGGAATTGCCTCACATTTTTTCAAATCGGAGAAAGTGCACTGTCTGTTTCCTCAAACTGTGTGTGTGTGTGTGTGTGTGTGTGTGTGTGTGTGTGTGTGTGTGTGTGTGTGTGTGTGTGTGTGTGTGTGTGTGTGTGTGTGTGTGTGTGTGTGTGTTGGGGGGAAGTGTGTGTTTGTGGGTGTGTGTGGGTGTTTCTATGTCTGTCTGTGTGTGTATGTGTGTGTGTTTCTATTCTCCCTCCTTAATTCTGTCTATGTCTGTCTGAACCTGTCGCTATCTGTATATCTCTGTTTTCTCATACTGTCTCCTCTGCCATTCTGTCCCTGTCAATCTCGATCTCCAGCTTTTATCTCATTCTTTCTATCTCTCTCACTTGTGATCTTGAATTCCATCTGTCTCTCGCTCTGTACCCCTCATTCTTCTCTCTCAATCTGTCTATCCCTCTCTCATTGACGCTCTCTCTGTCTCTGACTCTGTCTCCCCACTTCTCTCTGTGTTTCTTCCCTCCCCTCTCTCCTTTTGTCTCTCTGCGTGAAATGATGATATCACAATTCTATGGCATTGCTACTAAACCTCTTCAAGAAAATGTTTTTCTTTTGTGTATTCAGTTACTGATCACACAGAAGTGTTGTCAAAATCTGTTTTACAATCAGTTGAAAATGTTGTAATGCCATATCCCCAGACGGGTGATCTCACAGGCTATAATTGAAAGGCTTGGGAAATTAAAGTCTTCAGTTTATAATGCAGGGAGAGACTATCTGCATCTCAAAGAAAGCTAGCACCTCACACTAAAAATGTCCCGTCCAATTGATGATGTGCTGAAATTATATTATATGATATTCGCTGTTATTGGAATTCTTGGTAAGTGAAAAAAGCCAACGATATTGTATGATTCTGTTGCACTCTGCTTTTACTGTATGTCTCATAATACTTCGTGTTAAATTAATTATCACACTTATAAATTCACGTTAAGAGTAAAATGATTTGGTTAAGCTAATCATTTTGAATTGTACCTGACGCTTTACCCGATATCCATTGGTATGAATACATCAGTGCCGCTGTAGTGGCTATTAGGTCAGACCTGTTCAGCTGCACATGTATCATTAATTAATTTAATTTTGTCTGAATACTGTCTATTTAATTCCGAGGCAATACGTTTATTACCACTTTTCCTTTTTACATGTTATCCTTCATACATGTTATCTTTTATTTTAATCGTTGTGTTGGTGCAAGTTCCAGAACAATGTTTCTTCGAACAGTCCATCACTGTCACTAGCTGTCTGTTCCTTGACTCCTTCACTTCCCATTCAGAGAATTAGTTGACGAGTTTTCCATTGTCTAATCAGTGAACAGATTATCTATCTCATCCTCCAACATGCCTGCCTCATCTATCAACGCCGTCAGCAATACAGATTGACTTGCCTTCTCTCCCTCTGACCATCCGGTCACAACACAATGAAATTAAGGTCTGAACGTCTTTCTGCAAAGGTCCAAAAGGAAAAGAATCTACACCTTTAGCTGCCTTGATTACACTTAACAGACTCCTTCTCCTTTCAATAGCAACAACTGTTTAATGAATATTTTCAGACTTGATCATTTCTAAAAAGTCCCTTTTGCGTTTGAGGAGGGTCAAATACAGTTTGACTAGTAGCTTTTCTGATTTCCTTCCTTCAGTCGCAAGGTAAACTTATGGCCTTACTTGTACATGGAGGATGCATGTTCAGTCATTTTCACATTATTTTCCATTCCTTTCCTTTCAGCTAATTTAATGGCAATTGTCATCCTGTGTCACGGAAAGTGTGGGCTATCTGGTACCGTTCGCTACCTGGTGGACACGGCAATAGCAGATCTATCAGTCAGTATTTTAATCAACTTTTTGTGGCACATCAGTTATCATTATTTCCCAGGGACCTTCCTGGATATTGCTCTTGTGTGCAGCCTCAAAACTGTACTCGCCTCTGCAATGACAGACTGCTCTGTCTGGTTCACAGTTGTTTTCTCTTTTGATCGATTTGTGGCCATTTGTTGCCGGAAGTTGAAAATGAAATATTGCACTGAGAAAACTGCAGCCATTGTTCTAACGGTAACCTGCGTCCTGCTCTATTTAAGAAACATCCCATACAACTTTCCAATTGAGCCATTGAGTATAATCAACAATGTACCATGGCTCTGCACTGTGACACTAAGTTATTATACTGATCCTGGATGGGTGGGATTTGATTGGTTTGATCGGATTTGAACCCCTTTATTCCCTTTCACTTTAATTCTGATGATTAATGCACTGACAGTCCGACACACTTTAGTGAGCAGTCAAGAACGTAAGGGACTGAGAGGTCAGAGCAGTGGAAAGAATGCCGGATACTCAGAGATGGAGAGCAGACGGAAGTCTGTGATTTTACTTTTAACCATTTTGGGCAACTTTATCGTTCTGTGGTCAGTGTAAGTTGTAGGATTCTTATATTCTAAAATTACAGGATCCGATCCTACGGATTACAAACCGGCTGAGTATATATTTCAACAAATTGGATGGATGTTGCTCGATGCAAATTGATGCATTAATACCTGCATGTATGGGTTGATTCAGTAGAAGTTTCGAGAGCAACTCCTGAACATGTTGCAATATCCCTTTACAGCAATTATTAAATTACTGAAGAAATAAAGCAACTGAGACTTGTCCAAGGGCAGCCAGCCAATCAGAGAGCACCATGCAATAACTGAAAGCAGATCTGCCAAACAGACAATGATCTGCTGCAACTTCTTCCGCCAGGCAGAAAATAAAGAAGCCTGGACCGTTGCACCGACAGGCTCTGGAACAGTTCCTTTTCAGCCAGTATTAGGCAGATGATTGCACTTTCTCGCCTCAAATAATGCTCATATTGCTAACATTGATATCGCTTAGCGCACACCCTGTGAAGTCTCATCTGAATGCCTCTGTCTAAGTTTGTTTTATCTGTACGCTCTTGCTTACCATGATCTGCTTGTACTACTCGTAAACAAACCTTTTCACTGAACTTTTGTGCACGTGAAAATAAATAAATCAGCCAATCAGATAACTGAAGCCATGGACTGATGAAAGAGCTAAACCAATGCTCATCCTTGAACATAAAGCACTGTTCAAACAAGAAGTTGACTCGTGACATCAGACGCCTAGGAAGACCAGTTGGTAATTCCGACAGAGGCTGACCTGTGACCAGTAGTTGGTGTAACGAACAGAGAGATTATTAAGGTTCACTCACTTCTCCCTTGTCATATTGAATGAACATGGTCTCTGCCTGACATCTGCACCATGTGGTCCAAGAACCTTGCCAATTGGAAAAATCCAGGAAAAACGACTTCGATGGTTCAAGTACCAGTGTCAGAATTCTCTCCACAGCTCAGCATCACAAATGAGCACCCACAATGTCATGGAGAATCGATTTGATACATCACTTAGCATCCTTGCAATGTATTGACCAATCGTAATCCAGTCCTTCTGTTTGCCATTGTGTCTTGAAATATGAGTGAATGGGAGTGTGAGTCGCTGCTTATTTACTCTTTATTTGCGGATTGTTGTGCGTTGCTGCCAAAACCAGCATTTACACCTCAGTTCCAATTGCACAGAGGTCAACCAGACCCTGGAACCTCGTAATGATGGCAGAGTTCCTTCCCTAAAGGAGTGATCAAGCTGAACTATTATGACAGCAGTTAAAAAGGGAGTTTTGTCTTTTGGTACAGATTTTAATGAAGGCAGAATTAAACATCTGTGACTCGAGGGCGTGTACCGAATTATTGGAATATTGCTTCCGCATTACTGATTCCCATGAATTTACTATTGTGGAAGCACTTCCTCCGTATTTGTGTGATTGTGCAAGTGTTTCTGTAGTGTTGAGTTGGGTATGAGTTTGCATTAAGAATTTCAATCTGTGTTTGAGTTTATGCATTCGTGTGTTGTTTCTTCTGTGTATTTTTGATAAAGTGTGTATGTTATTTTGCCTTTCTGTGTGTATAAGGGTGTCTGTCTTGTACTTTTTGTGCACGCCTGTCTGGTTGTCTGTGTATTGTAGTTGTGTTTGCTTTTGTGTCTGCCTACAAATGATATTGTTTTGCGTGAGTGCATACGTTCGAGTACGGCACGTTTGTTACTCACCATTGGAATGGGGCCATCTTTGTCTGGTCGGCATTTATTTCCCATCAGTAACTGCCCTTTACACGATGATGCTCTCTCTCTCTCACTCTTTCTCTCTCTCTCTCTCTCTCTCTCTGTGTGTGTGTGTGTGTGTGTGTGAGAGAGAGAGAGAGAGTGTCTGAGCGACTTTGTGCAAGCTTCTATGCTTGACTCTGTATGTATTTGTGTGTGGGGGTGGGGTAGGTGTCTGTGTGTCAGAGAATCACTGAGAACTACAACGCGCAACAAAAACTTCCCGTCAGACTGTTATTGTCCAAAAACAAACACGTCACTCTTCTAATCCCATTTTCTCGTTCCTGGCCCACAGCCTTGAAAGCCTTGGCATCACACTTGTATGTCCAAACAATTCTTAAACGAGATGTTTTCTCGTTTAATTCTTAAATGATGTTTTCTACCTCTCCCATCCTTACAGGCAATGAGTTCCAGGCTCACACCGACGCTTGGATGAGAAATATATCTGAACATCTCCTTTTATGCTCTTTCCCTTTGATATAAATTAACGTGGCAAAACCAACGTTGTATACAGTTCAAACACGCACATAAATGTAAGCCTCTGTGAATGAGCCAAGCACATCACATGCATCCTTATCCACTTTATCCATCGTTCCTGATACCTTCAGTTGCTTCTGTCCATCGAAACTAACACCCTCTGATATCCGATGCATCCCATGGTCCTATCATATATCGTGTATACCCTTGCATTGTTTTCTTGAACAAGTCTATCATCTTACACCTATTCGGATTGAATTGCATTTGCCACTGATCAGCCCATTTGATCAGTCAATTTATACCCTGCTGTAAACTGAAACTATCCTCCATATTACTGATTACTATTTACCAATCTTCCAATGTTTGCATAGTCTTCAAACTCACTAATCATTACCCCTACATTCAAGTATCGTTTAGTTTAATAAACCAGATACAGCAAGGGACCCAAACTGAGCCCTGGGGTCCCATTGAATACCAACTTCAGTCAGAAAATGCCCTCTCAACTTTCACTCTCTGCTTCCTGTCACTCAGACAATTGTGGATCCAGTCTTTCATATTTCCTTGAATTCCATGGAAACCATGATAACCTTTGATATCAGCTCTCCATGTGAAACTCTTAGAAATGTTGAATCCTTACAGTGCGGAAACAGGCCATTTAGCCCTAAGGTGAATACTGACCCTCTGAAGATGAAACCATCCAAACCCATTTCTCTACCCTATTATCCTACATTGACCCCTAAGTAATGTACCTAACCTACGCAGCCCTGAACACGATGGGCAATTAAGCACGGTCAATCCACCCCGAACTGCACATCTTTGGATTGTGCGAGGAAAACCACACAGAGGCAGAGAGAATGTGCAAACTTCACGCATACTAGAGTCAAACTCGACAAGACTGGAATCAAACCCGGGTCCCTGGCGCTGTGAGGTAGCAGTGCCAACCACTGAGTCACCATGCGGCCATTATCATGAAGCTCACTGAGGTCCAATTTGACACCTTCAATAGTCCTCAACTACATATCTGGTCACATCTTTGAAAACCCTAATCCAGCCTATCAGACATGCCCTCCCTGCATATTGCCTGTTCTTGATTAATCTCTATCTCTTCTAATGCAGATTCATTCTGTCCCTCACAATTGCTTCCAGCAGTTTTTCCCACCAACGAGGGTACACTGACTGGCCTGTAATCTCAGGTTTATCTATTGCTTCCTTCTTGTATAACAGGAACATATTGACTATGCTTCAGATAGCTAATCCCTGAGACAGCGAGATTTATAGACAGAGACAGGCTCACACAGGGATGAAGGGAAACACTCCACTGGATATTTACCGAGGATACCCTGAGACAGACAAGAGCTGTACAACAACGGATGACAATGAATAATTCTATGTTCCCTGCGTGGTACTGTAAATGCATGAAGGCAGATGGAAATAGATCCTTCTCTGTTCCATCCAGAGTCCTGGGCATAGGAGGCAGAATTATTAAATCCAGGTGTTGTTGAACCAGTAGCTAATATACATTCGTGAGCCCAGGTAGTGATGAGGATTTAGGGACTTAGTGTGAAGATTGATAAAGAGCAGAAAACGGAGAGTGGGAATAAACATTTCATTTTCAGAATATTAGACTTGCAGTAATGGGTGCCACAAGGGCCATTGCTCAAGACAGAGCAATTTATCACCTCAATCAATGATTGAGCTGATGGGATCATTAACAATTGACAACATCAAAGTTTGATGGTACAATAAACTGTAAATAGGACATAGAAAGGATTAAAAAGGGGGTTGAACAGGAGCAATGTGTGGGTGAGCAAGATAAATGACCACTTGCAGAAGCTGAGAACAAAATATTACACTGAGAAAACTGCAAACCCGTTTCCCTGCTGCCATTGACTTTCTAGATGGAAGTGGTCGGTGGTTTGGAAGGTGCTGTCTCAGGATCTTTGGTGAGATGCTGCAGTGCATCTTGTAGATGGTGCACACTGATGCGACTGCTGATGGATGGAATGGATGCTTAATGATGTGTTGCAGATAAAGCAGGCGCTACTTTGTCCCTAGCTGGCGTCGAGTTTCGCGAACTTGACTCACCCAGCCAATTGGGTAGTTTCTTCACGCCCCAAATAGGGATTCTTATTCTACTGTAGGGAAATAGTTGAGCTGGGAAACTGCAGATTCCCCATTGTAGCACAATACAAGGGAATTGTCTATGAAAATGGAATTTCCTACTGAGTAATTCCTACCTACTTGGAATCCTCTGTTAGTCTCCAAAAAATCAAATATTTGAGATGGATATGCTTAAATTAAATGGAATAGTGCATCAGGAAATATTTGACAATTAAATACCTGGTCTTTCTCCTCAGCTCAGTAACAATTCAACAGATAAATAATCCCTACAGTGTGGAAACAAGACCTTGGGCACAACAGGCCCACACCGACCCTCCGAAGGGAATCTCACCCAGACCCCTTCTCCCATCCTACTTCTCAACATTTAGTCTAACGAGCCTAATGTACGCATCCCTGAACAATATGGGCAAGTAAGCTTGACCAATCCAACCTAACCGTTGGACTGTGGGAGGAAACCAGAGCACCACGCAGACATGGGGTAAAAATGCACAAACGCCACACAGATAGTTGCCCGAGGCTGGAATCAAACCAGGGTCACGAGTACTGTGAGCCAGCGTTCCGCCCTAATACTAGGGTCACAACAGCCAACCACGAACTGTTTCGACGTGAGAAATTGTGGCAAGTGATTACGTGACTTCACCACAACATACCCAACAAACATTTATTTATGCAACAAAATAGCCAATGTTCAGATCGAAGTTCAGCATTGAGGAACTGCTAACATGAATGACATGCATTATGAAACAATAAAACTTGTGAATGATAACAAGTTGTTGGATTCCCTAATTTTCAGCATGCAGCTTCCCAATTCAAATGGGCTGCTACGACAATGCAGTTTGAACAGATTTCCTGTCATGAAGATCAGACAGAAAGTCGCTCCCTTGTGTGAAAGTGATACAATGGCACCCTCTGCTGGTCTGCCTACTCCACTGCACAGAGAGTGGTGAAGTTTGATCACCGTCAGTGGTTCAATCAGAGAGGGACAGCGGGAGACAGGGAGGGTAGAAGCTCACAGCACAATTCAAACTGACAGAAGCATCAACAAAAACAGACAGATGGACACACACAAGGACACAGAAAAACACACACACATACATACACACACACGCAAGGCTGATTTGGAAAGGCTTGCAACTCTCCTGAGGTCCTTCAGTGTGGAACATGCTCATGTGGAGAAATGCTTGTGCTCCCACTGCAAGGCGGAAAGAATTGTCTTTGAGCAGTCGTCCTGACATTATGCACATTAAATGGAATGTTTCTACTGCAATTATATCCTGCCCTTCCGAGTGAACTGCTTGAAAGGAGACAAGATAAATTTTATTGCACTTTCTTCAGCTTACAATGTTCTCTGACACACTCTCACAAATTCTGGTTGATAAATGATTCAGAGTTGGAGTCGGTGAGACCAGACTTGGAGGTTGAGGCATGATCTTATGAAGATATATAAAATTATGAGGGACATGGACAGAGTGAAGAGTCAAGGTCTCGTACAAAAGTGGAGTCTAACGCTAGAGGGCATAGTTTTAAAGTGAGGGCAAAAGATTTAAAAGGGACAAAAGTGGCAACTTTTTCATGCAGAGGGTGGTGCGTGTATGGAATGAACTGCCAGTGGAAATGCTGGAGTCTGGTAAAATTACAAAATTTAGTCAGAGAATCTTAGAGATGTACAGCATGGAAACAGACCCTTCGGTCCAACTCGTCCATGCTGACCAAGTATCTCATCTCAATATTGTCTCACCTGACAGCACCCAGCCCACATCCCTCTATTTCCTTCCTATTCACATACCAATCCATACACCTTTCAAATTTTGCAATTGCACCAGCCTCCGCCACATCCACTGGCAGCTCATTCCACACAGACACCACACTCTGTGTGAACAAATTGCCCTTTCGATCCCTTTTACATCTTTCCCCTCTCACTCTAAACCTATGCCTGACACACACCAGGGGATAAATCTTGTCCATTTACCCTATCCATGCCCCTCGTGATTTTATAAATCTCTATAGGTTCACACCTCAGCCTCCCACGGTCCATGGAAAGTAGCCACAGCCTATTCAACCTCTTCCTATAGTTCAAATTCTCCAAACCTGGCAACATGCTTGTAAATCTGTTCTGAACCCTTTCAAGTTTGACAACATCTTTCCGATTGGAAGGAGACCAGGATTGTATGCAATATTCCAACAGTGGCCTAACCAATGTCCTGTACAGCTGAAACATGACCTCCTAACTCCTGTAATCAGTACTCTGACCAATAAAGGAAAGCACGCCAAACGCCTTCTTCACGATCCTGTCTAACTGTGACTCCACTTTCATGGAGCTATGAACCTGCACTCCAAGGTCTCTTTGTTCAGCAACACTCCCTATGACGTTACCATTAAGTGTATAAGTACTGTAGAGATTTGCTTTCCCAAAAGGCAGTACATCGCAATTATCTAAATTAAACTCCATCTTCCAGTCCTCATTTTCTCATCTGCTCAAGATCCCATTTTAATCCGAGATAGCCTTCTTCAGTGTCCACTACACATCAAACGACGCGTGGATGAGTATATGAAGTGGACGTGTCTAGAATGATATAGACCAAATGCTGGCAAATGAAACTAGATTAATTTAGGATATCTGGACGGCAGGGACGAGTTGGACAATAAGGTCTGTTTCTGTGCTGTACTTTTCGATGATCCTATGACTCAATGACTCTATATCTCAAGGACATCATTGCATGTAATCACGAAAAACTGCTCTGTGTCTCAAACGACATCCCTTGCAGAACAAAGTAAACGTGCAATGTGAGAGATTCACAGCGTTTGATTTTTCTCCCAAAACGTTGCTGCTTGTGCAGTGGCATGAGTCCAGCAGATGGTGGCGTTATACCACTTTAAATAAAAGTGGAACAGACAGGCACAGATTGAGGGAGAGAGAAAGAGAGACACGATTATTTTAATTCAATCATACAAACATCCGCCAAGACAAAGTTTCCCATTGCAGGCCAACATAGACACAAAGACAAACACATGCATACAAAACAAAGATGCATATGAATATGAGAATTACCAGTTTGAACACAAGAGGGACAGAGAAAGAGGAAGAGACAGACAGTCAAAAAGGACTCACGTCCAAAACAACAGTGACCCCATGGGACAGATGTGCAGGCACAGCAATATAACCAAACACAGTAAAATGCAGATATATGGATACCTAACAGACACAAATACATAGTTACGCTCAGCAACATCCACACATAGAAACACGCATAAATAGACCGACACACACAGATAGACAGACAGACACACATCGATAGAGACAGAAAAACATACATACACATAGAGACAGACACACACACATGCAGACAGGCAGAGATCACATACATTCACAGAAACAGAAACAGACACAGTTATTCACCTCAATACGCACAGCAACAACACGAAGAGACACGGAAATCTATACAAAAATGTTGACACTGTATGAACACACACAGGCAGCAATACAAATGCACACAGCCACAAACACACACACAATAGACCCGTACATATACAAACACTCACCGGCACACATACCGACACATATTCTTATACAAACACACACACACGCATGCACACACGCACACACACATGTGGACAGGTAGACACACATTTACATATGCAAACACACACACCGACATACACGCAGACACGGACACACAAACAGACACACAGACAACGACACACATACAGACACACGCACACACACACACACAAAGATAGATATTGCAAAGGTCAGCAAAAGTGACTGTCCTGGAAATTTTTGCATAATGTTGGCCGGATAGGTGCACGTTTAACAAATTTGTGAAAGAAACAATCAAAACTGTTGTGGCTAGCAGAACATTCAGCGGCATTTCAAAGGATGAAGGCAATCTTAATTAATGAACCAGTGCTGGCAATGCCTGATTTTCCAAACTATGGAAAGAACATCCACTGAGCTTCCTCATCAGTCTTTCCCTCCATTCATAATACACATTGTGTGTGTGTGTGTGTGTGTGTGAGAGAGAGAGAGAGAGAGAGAGAGAGAGAGAGAGAGAGAGAGAAAGAGAGAGAGAGAGAGAGAGAGGGGGGAGAGAGAGAGAGAGAGAGAGAGAGAGAGAGAGAGAGAGAGAGAGAGAGAGGGAGAGAGAGAGAGAGAGAGAGAGAGAGAGAGAGAGAGAGTCTCCAGTAAAGCAGGGTTTAAATTATTTAGATTATGGACAGATGGCTCATAATATTTTTGGCTGTAGCTGGATTCTAATCCTTTGTAATAAATTTTAAATTTGCAACTGTACGGAAACCTGGACCAAGGTTTCTGCAAATCTTTGTCTAAACCACTGGTAGATTGAGGAACCCTGTTCATATATTGACATCACTAAATTTAGTGACAACTCCTCAGAAGACCTCCAGATAATTGAAAAGATGAAAGCTGTTCTTTGGATCTTTCTGGATGGTTTTCTGAAAATCTCTATAGTTCTGGGGTATCAGGATGAAGGGGTAGATAGTTTGAAACACTGTCGATCCTTTGGATGGCTCGCTACTGTGTGTTGTTTTCTGTTGCAGGACCCACTGACTGTCTGTCTCGGCCTTTTGTTGTTTACTGGGAAATTTGTTGGAGCATGTCTCTCCCGGAAAACTGTTGCATTTTGCTTTATGCTGATGCCATTAGCACCTGGTTGCTGTGTTTGCACTGTGTGTCGTATTTAGAGTATGTGACTTCAGAGTTCCCTTTGCCCGTGTAGATTACCTTGCTGTTTCCTCCTTGGCCATGCCTTGCTGTTTGGCCAAGTTGGCCATCCACCTGTTTTAGGAGCCAGGAGACTTTGGTCTCCAGACTTTTTATCAAAGAATGTCATGCTAATGAATTGCTAAGCTAATTTGTAACGGTTGGTTCTCTTGTCAGGGAAACCCATGTTTCGTGTGAAAGCCATCGTTTGCATTGGTCTAACTTGTCATCATACATCTGATAACTGATATAATTCAAAATATAAAAATAAAATCCAATTTTGTGGTGCAGCGACAGCATTCATTAAGAAAAAAATGCAAGTGATTATTTTAGTGATTGTAATGAGGTCAGCCAAGTGAAAATCATGGATTTTGAGTTCTCTGATTGGGGCTGTTAACCTGGTCCAGTCAGGGGGGACTGATCAGAACAAGAGCCTGAAAGATTCTATTCACTCTTATTGCTGGAGCTGGGAGAGCTGTATCAGTGTTAAAGACTCTCCACGTGGAAATAAAGGGTGGCTCGATGGGTCGACTGGCCTTACGTCCATTCCTATTTCTTATGGCCTTCTTATAGACTTGGTGATAGGATACCTGCCTCTGTGGTGTTATTTCAGTGGCAACGAGTGAAAAGCAGGCTTCAGAAGAAATTCAATCTCATCGGCTGGGGTAAGCAATTCTGACATCATGCCGTTACTTTGACACTTGACTCATTCGATTCTGCCATTGAAGATTTGACCCAATATATGGAAAGAATGTGTTTTTTTTTCTGGACAAATGACATTGGGATAGATGTAAAGCAATGAGTAATTCTCCTGACAACTTGTAGACGCGCCGTGTTTTCTGTGAGTAGAAACCTATCTTTCTCTGAGGAACCAGAGATGAAAACGTTTCAAGATTTGATAGATTTAGTTCAGGAACGCTGTGGCCCAAAGCCGGCTATAATTCTGACAGGCTCTCAGTATTACTCTGCAATTCGAGAATCAAGAGAATCTGTATCAGGATTTTTGACCAGATTAAGAAAATCGGCAGACGCATGTGACTTTGATTTAATACTTAACAAGTTGCTGACAGACCGTTTTATCCTTGGGATTAATGATGCAACCATGCAAACGTACCTTCTACTTGAAGCACAACTGGAATTCAAACAGGCACAACAATTATATTCTGTGTCATCCAAGCTGGAAGATGGGAAAAATTTGTGGCTGTGGAGCTGCTCATTTTTTGCGGTATTTTAGGTGTTGGAGGTGATTTCTTCGAATTCAAGGATCAGCAATTTCTGTTTTATATGATGTTGCATTGTTTTGGATCTTTGGAGAAAAAAAGTCAAAACTACAAGACTTTCCAAAGGTTGAAGGACAGGCAATAGGAAGCACATGGTCAGTGCGGAAGAGAGAGAAAGAAACCCACACTGCTAACTGACACAGCAGTGGATCTGCGCAGTTAATGCCTTACTGTTTGAATTCATGTATCTCTGCACATGGGAGTGCGCCTAGGAAAACATAACAAACAGCGAAATTCACAACTGATCTTGAAGGAACCCGTTCGGGAGAGATCGAAGCGCAGAAACAGATAATTGTATAATTTTCACTGTAGCTTTGTTGTACATCTACAATACTGGGTAGAGTGGGTTCTTTCTTGATTACATGTTTTATTGAGATTATCTCCTGATTAATTTTAAAAAATATAAATAATAACCATAAAAGTAGCCTGGAGCAGTGTTATTAGAGCAATAGGAGGGTGCTATTTCCTGGGTATGTGGATTGTGAAGTAGCTGAAATGGCTTTTAGTTCAGTCAAACGCTCTTCTTGTCGAAAGTGGGAGTTTACAGAGTTTATGTGTTACTGAGTATTGTACTTGCAATAAATTGCTTTGCTTGTGAATCCCATCTAGTCGAGTGGATCAGTTGGAGGAACCATTAGAGGCAATGAAGAATTTACAAGAGGAAGTGGGTGTGATGGGTAGCAGTTGCAGGAAGGGAGAAAAACCGCAGATACAGCAGGTAGATGAGTTTACACCAGGAAAGGTTTGAGACTTAGGCAGGTACTGCAGATGCCTTCTGTGGTTATTCCCATTTCAAACAGGTATGGTGCTTTGGAAAGGGTAGGGGGGTGATGGACTCTGAGGGGAATGTAGCACGAACAGTCAAGTTTCTGCTATCAAGACTGGCTCTAAAGTAATGAAGATCCAATGAATCAATTGTGTTAGGCGACTCTTTCGTCTGAGGTACAGACAGATGTTTCTGTGGTCATTAGCGAAAAGTCACAATGGTGCGTTGCCTCCCTGGTGAGAGGATCAAGGATATTTCAGAGAGGGTGAAGAATGTTCTCAAAGGGGAGAGGGACCAGCAGGAGGTCATTCTACAAATTGGAACCAACGACCCAGGTAAGGAAAATGATGAGATTCAGAAGGGAGAAATTAGAAAGTTAGGCAGGTGTTAAAAATTAGGTCATCGAGGGTAGTAGTATCTGGATTGCTCCCGGAGCTACGAGCTAGTGAAGGTGGGAATAGGAGGATAGAGCAGATGTATGCATCGATAAGGAGCTGGTGTGTGGGAGAAGGGTTTTCATTTTTGGATCATTGGAATATCTTCTGGGACAGAAGTGATCTGCACAAAGGATGAATTGCCCTTGAGTTGGAAGAATTATAATATACTGGCGGGGAGAGTTACGAGAATTGCTGGGGAGGATTTTAACTTGGCAAAGTATGGGTGTGTGACCCAGGAAGATAATGAGCGCAGAGATCAATCTGAGACTGGAACAGTTGAGAAAAGAAGCGAGTCAAACAGTCAGGTAACGCAGTAACAATGCAAAAAACAAATTAGGACTGATAAATTAAACTGCAATTACTTCAATGCAAGGAAAGGCAGCTGAACTCAAGGCATACTTAGAAATATGGGACTGGGATATTATAACAATTACACAAACGTGACTCAGGGATGGACAGGACTAGCAGCTTAATGTTTCAGAATACAAATTCTACAGGAAGGATAGAAAGGGAAGCAGGAGAGGTGGGGAGTGGGATTTTTGATAAACGATAGCTTTTCAGCTGTACTTAGGGATAATATTCCTGGAAATATATCCAGAGAAGTTATTTGTTTGGAACTGAGAAATAAGAGGGGAATGACCAGCTTTTTGGGAATGTATTATAGACCTCCTCATAGTCAGCGGGAAATTGAGAAACAAGTTTAGATGGATATTTCATTTATGTGTAAGAGTATTAGAGTAGATATGCACAGTGATTTCAATTTACAAACATAGACCTGGACTGCCATGGTGTTAAGGGTTTGGAATAAGAGGAATTTATTCAGTGTGCACAAGAACATTTTCTGATTCAGTGTGCAGATGTAGATATTTGAGAAGATGCAAAACGTGACCCATTCTTGGGAAAAGGACAGACTGGGTATAAAAGTTGAATTTCTAAATTGTTAGAAGACTAATTTTAACGGTATTAGGCAGGACCTTTCAAAAGCTGATTGAAGGCAAATGTTCACAAGTAAAGGGACGGCTGGAAAATGGGATGCTTTAGGAAATGTCAAAATGAGAGTCCAGAGACAGGAAAATCCTGTTGTGCTGTAAGGAAAGGCTGGCAGTTGTAAGGAATGTCAAATGAGTAGAAAATGTTGTGCGTTAGGTTCAGGAAAAATGTAAGCATAGGTCAGGTACAGACATGAGATCGAGTGAAAGCTTAGAAGAGTACAAAGGCAATTTGAATATACTTAAGAAGGAAATCAGGGGACATGAGGTAGCTTTGACAAATAGGATTAAGAGAGAATCCAGCGGGTTTTTACATATACGTTAAGTGCAAAAGGGCAAGATGGGAGCAAATAGGGCCCCTCAAAGATCTGCAAAGCAGTCTCTCTATGGAGTTGCAGGAGATGGGGGAAATACTAAATAAATATTTGACATCAGTGTTTATCATGGAAAAGGACATGGAAGATATAGAATGTGGGGAAATAGATGGTGACGTCTTGAAAAAATATCACAGATTAGGTCGTGCTGGTTGTTTTGAAACGCTTAAAGGTGGATAAATTCCCAGGGCCTGATCAGGTGTACCCTAGAACTGTATGGGAAGCTAGGGAAGTGATTTGTGGACCCCTTGTTGAGTATATTTGTCTCATCGATGTCACAGGTGAGGAGCCGGAAGACTGGAGTTTGGCTAACGTGGTATCATTAAGAAAGGTAGTAAGGACATGGCAAGGAACTATAGACGGGTGGCCCAGTATCAGAAATGGGCACGTTGTGGGAGAATATGCTGACGGACCGGATTTACACGTATTTGGAAAGGCAACGACTGATTATGGAGAGTTAACATGACTTTCTGCTTGGGAAATCATATATCAGGAACTAGATTAAGTTATTTGAAAGTGTGAAAAACAGTATTAATGAGGGAAGAGCAGTAGATGTGATCTATATGAACTTCAGTAAGGCGTTCGACATTGGAGATTAGTTAGTAATGTTAGATCTCATGAAATGCAGGGAGAACTAGCAATTCTAATACAGAACAGGTTCGAATGTAGATGGCAGAGGGTTCTGTGATGGGGACGGGGGTGGGGCGTGGAGTAGTGAGGATGGGTTGCTTTTCAGATTGAAAGTCTGTGAAAAGTGTAGTATCACAAGGAACAGTGCTGGGTCCACGATATTTCCTCAGTTATATAAATGATTTGGATGTGAACAAAGGAGGTATAGTTTTGCCGATGACACCAAAAATGGAGGTGTCGTGGACAGGGAAGAATATTACCACAGATCATAATGGGATCGTGATCACATGGACCAATGGGCTGAGGAGTAGCAGAAAGAGCTAATTTACATATATGGGGAGGTGCTGCATTTTAGAAAAGCAAACCAGAGCAGGACCTATCCACTTAATGATAAGGTCCTGGGGCGTGTTGCTGCACAAAGACACCTTGAAAGTAGAGTCGCAGCTAGTTAGGGTAGTGAAGAAGGCATTTGGTCTGCTTTCCTTTATTTGTCAGAGTATTGATTATACGACTTGGTAGTTCACCTTTCAGCTGTACATGACGTTGATTTCGCCACTTTTAGAACATTGCGTGCAGTTCTGGTCTCCTTCCTATTGGAAGGTTGTTGTGAAAATTCAAAAGTTAAGAAAAGATATACAAGGATGTTGCCAGGGTTGAGCAAGAGGGAAAGGCTGAATAGGCTGGTGCTGTATTTCCTCGTGCACTGGAGGATGAGGAGTGACCTTATAGAGGTTCAAAAATCATTAGGAGAATCGTCGGGGTAAATTGATAAAGTATTTTTCCTGTAGTGGCAGAATACAGAACGAGACGACATAGGGTCAGAGGGGAAAGGCATAAAAGGGCCCTATGGGCCCTGAGGGGAAACCTTTTCACACAGTGTGTGGTGTGTCTTTGGAATGAGTTGCCAGAGGAGGTGATGGATGCTGGTACAATTGCAGTATTTAAAAGGTATCAGAATGGGTATATGAATAGGAAGGGTTTAGCGGAATATGGGCCAAATACTGGCAAATGGGACGAGATTAGATTGGGAGATATGGTTGGAATAGACAAGTTGGATCGAAGGGCACAGAACACTCTGTACATCTATAAGGGCCTATTCCTCTGATTGGCTGTATCATTGAAAAATAAGACAATTGTGGCACAATGGTAAAAGGGTATTCTGATGAAAGCGGACACCCTCACCAGTCCGACTGAACTTGGGGAACACCACTTGACTGAAGGCAATATCTTCACTCTGGACAAATCCTGAACAGTGAGACTCTTGATCAGCCCACAGCAAAACCTCAAAACACAGCCAAGCCTCAACCAAATGGTTAAATTATTCTCCAGGATTGGCCTGCAAAACCATTGTGTTGCTGCTGGTATGTGGACTCGAGATAGCAAAAGAGTCTCTCCAGGATTAATTTGAATAAGAGAACTCATAGGCTGGTATCCAGGAGAGTGCAAACACTTCAGTCCCCCTTTGACTTGTTGAGTGCAGTTAAAGTACTCAGAAGGGTCTGTCATGGACAAGGCCAGATTTCTCACAATATTTTACGAAGGTCGCCTCGACGCTAATGTTTTCTTATTTTAAAGGCAGTTGCGAAGTGGGTGTCCCAGGTGTGATTCAGCTGGTGAAACCACTCGGCTTTCAGCAAAACAGAATTCATTTGCATACTGCAGTTGAAACACGAACCAAAGAAAACAGAATTTCGAGCAACTTCAGTATTGGTAAACTGAACCAACCCGATACAGCAACTATAACGAATTAACTGCTCGAATTACAACAGCATAAACACACCCGTTGGCAAAAAGGTAAATTGAAACACAGACTCTTACAGGCAGGAATGAGCAGCAGTCAGAGAGACAGACTTCAATAGAAAGTCAAATTAATTCCGAGCTGAATCTTATAGCTCCCCTGTACTCATAAATATGCTGAGTGCTACAGCATAAGCAAACGAGAATACAAAGCCTGAACGGGGAGAACTGGCCTCTCTCCTTCCATTGTATGACGACATTCTTCTGAATCTCTGCCTTTACGACCTCGCTTTAAAAAAAGGACGAAATAACCTTCTTTAAATGACAGCATCGCCAAATCAAAACCAATCAAAATAAATGCCTGGTTGAAAGGTCAGCCAGTTCTAATTGAGATCGATACTAGTCCGGCCGTTCCAGTGCGAACATAACCAGTTTTAAACAAAATTCGCTCTGGACTCCAACCCTGAAGTTACTGTAAAGTCGATGTTTTTGTCATCAACAGCCCTTCCTTCATCTATCAAGTTGGTCACTTCCACGAAGAACTCTATTAAGTTGGTAAGGCACGATCTCTCCCGCACAAAACCATGTTGCCTATCACTGATTAGTCCATTCTTTTCTAAATATAAATAAATACTATTCCTCAGTATATTCTCCTGCAACTTTCACACCACCGACGTAGGCTCACTGGTCTGTAGTTACCCGGAATATCCCTTCTATCCTTCTTGTACAGGGGGACAATATGAAAAACCTCCAGTCCTCCGGCACGTCACCTGTATTTAAGAATGTCACAAAGATATCGGTCACGCCCCCACATATTTCCTCTCTCGCCTCACTCAGCAACCTGGGATTGATCCCATCTGGTCCGGGGGATTTGTCCACCTTAATAACCTCTCGCCGACCCAACACATCTTCATACTTATGTCAACGTTATCCAGACTAATCAAACTTCTATCTCTAATCTCAACATTCATCATGTTCCTCTCCACAGTGAACACTGATGCAAAGTAATCATTCAGAACCTCACCCATTCTCTCAGGTTTGACACAACCTTCCTTTGTTATCCTTTAGTGGACAATTCCTTTCTCTAGTTCCCCGCTTGCTTATTGTATAAGAATATAATGCTTTGGGATTCTACTCAATTCTCGTCGCTAAAGTTATTTCATGACCTCCTTTATCACACTTGATTCCTCGTTTAAGACTTGTCCTACTCTTCCGATATTCTTCCAGGGCCCGTGCCGTTCTTAGCTGCCTAGAGCTTATGTAAGCTTCCCTCTTTCTCTTGGCGAGTCATACAATTTCTCCTGCCATCCACGGTTCACGAATCCTGTCCTTCCTATCCTTTGCCTTCACAGGATATGCCTATCCTGCACTATTTTTAACCTAACTATGAAAGCCTCCCACATGTCAAATATGGACTTCCCGAATATAGCTGTGTCTAATTCACATTTCCAATCTCCTACCTAATTCTGATATAATTGGCCATGTCCCAGATTATTACTCTTCCCTTAGGAACACTCTCTTCTTTATCAAAATGCATTCTAAAACTTACAGAATTGTCATCAGTGTTCCCAAAAAAATCCCCCACTGCTACTTCTACGAACTGTCCTGGCTCGTTCCCCAGTACCAGGTCCAATATGGCCCCTTCCCTCGTCGGACTATTTACATACTGCTCTAGAAAACTCTCCTGGACGCTTCTTACAAGTTCTACCCCAGCCAGACTTCTGACGTTAAGTGTATTATCTCAAAGGTAACCCAATGGAGAAGAATACCCATTAGCGTATACGTCCAACAGTTTGGCTAAAATAATGAGTACATATTCCCAATTATGTTAGGAAGGATTGAAGATGAGAATTCATTTATTCTGAATTGATCCAAGTGCAAAACAACATCTACTGTGTGTCACATGACACTTGTACCTGAGGCAAAGTCAGAGGAACCTGACCAGGTACCAAAAGACCTCAGGAGGAGCTACAAGAGAAAAGAATCGTACTGTTTCCTCGGACTCAGAGCAGGGAGGGCTATAGCTATTCGACCGAGCTCAGTTACGTGGACTGGCAGACAGATACAAGCAAAGGTGGAGAGTTTGGTGCTGGAAAAGCACTGCAGGCCAGGCAGTATCTGAGAAGCATTCGAATCGACGTTTTGAGCAAAAGCACTTTTTCAGGAATCGGGTTAAAACAGTAGGTCCTCTCTCTTTCAGCAATCTCGCTTCGCAAACAGCAGAGACAGTGATGGGAAATGATTGCTAAAGAGATATTTCGCAGCAGTCTTTATACAAAGAACAAAAGAACAAAGAACAATGGTGGAAGACAAGTGACATTCCATTAATACTAAAGAATACAGGGGCGAGGTACTAAATCCCATTACCATCACTGGAAACATTGTGCCTGACAAACTAATTAATCTAAAGGCATATACATCCCCTGGCCCTGCTGGTTTGCATCTTAAGATCACAAATGAAGTAGCCACAAGGATAATAGATGCATTGAATGTAATTTTCCCAAAAAAAAGTCAGTCATAGAGATGTATAACCCAGAAATAGACCCTTCAGTCTAATTCGTCCATGATGACCGAATGTTCTAAATTCATCTAGTCCCATTTGCCTAATTTGGCCCATGTCCCTCTCAACCCTTCCTATTCATATGCCCATCCAAATGCCTGTTGAATGATGTAATCGTCCCAGATTTTACCACTACCTCTGGCAGCCCAATCCATACATGCACCACCCTTTGAGTGAAAATGTTGCCCCTTAGATCGCTTTCAAATCTTTCCCCTCTCACCTTAAACATATACCATCTATTTCTGGACTCCACCACCCATGGGAAAAGACCTTCTCTATTTACCCTATCTATGCCCGTAATTTTTGAATAAGCCTCGAGAAGGTCACCCCTCAGCCTCAGACCTTGAATTCTGAACAAGTACTGGAGAATTGGAAAACTACTAATAAGACACCGCCATTCAAGAAGGGAGGGACAAAAAGACTGGATAACTATCGGCCGATTCGCCTGACAGTTGTTGTTGGAAAAGTATTGGAATCAATTATTAAGCAAGTAATAGCGTAAAAATTGAAAACCCTGGATGTCATCAAGCAGAGTCAGTGAACCTTTATGAAATGGAAAGTCTGTCTGCCCGATTTACTAGTGGTTTAGATATTCGAGAATTCACTCAGCTAAAATGGAAAGGCGAGCATAAAATGATTATATTTATAAGGAAACTGCCGTTGAGAGCATAATGAAAACATGGGAAGTTATAGTACAGATAGAGGCCATTTGACATATCTGAGCCCGAAAGAACTCCCCGCTAGTCCCACTCTCCAGCTTCATTTCCAGCCCCCTGTAAATTCATCGCTGACAAATAAATATTTAGCTCTCTTTTATAACTTCCTATGCAATCCACTTGTACTAAACTCGCAGGCAGTGCATTTCCTTGCTTTATATTGGCTGCACATTCAGAGAGTTGCTGCCAACAAATATCATCAAAATATTTATAACAAAAAAGTAATGCAAGTTTCGTAACACGGATTTCTAGTGAACTCGACTCGTCTCCAGTCTGTGTGCCCATCTACACCTACCCTCTGTTTCCTATTTTTCAGCTAACTATTAATTCATGCTGCCAAGGACCCATTCGTCCCAAACATTTCTGAATTGCTCACCAATATGCCATGTAGTTCTGTGCCTAATGTTTTGTGGAATTTCCATTATGCAACAGCCACAGCACCACCCACATCCACTGCGTTTGTCACCTCGTGAAAAGAAGTAATTAAATGCTTCAGACCGGAGTAGTCTTTCACAATGTCACGCTGATTGCCAGGTTTTAACTTTTGCTTTGCCCCATTGAGAACCAAAAGTGTCACAGTCAAATCCTATAGTTCCACAGAAATTTGTCATGTTCGGAGAGTTCTGTACAATTTCCGTCAATGGCTCTATGATCTGCTCCCTTCTCTCTTGAAGCAATCTAGGGAGTATACCATTCATTCCTGCTGACATTTGGAGCGCTGCCAGCCTTTTTGGAATCTCTGTTTTATCCATCCTTGTACTGTCGAGTTGTTCAACATTCATAGTTTCAACTGGACCAATGTCACCATTTTCTAATTTAGTCAAGGCAGAAGCAAAATATTAATTTAGTATCTCCACCATAACCTTTGATAGTAAGCAGCTCGCCCTACGTGTTCCTTATTGACCACTCTATCCTTCACTAATCATCTCCATTTGTATGCAAATATATTAAAGAACAGAAAGCAATGTTTTTATTTCCTGATAGATTTCATTGCACGTTTAGTCACATGACTGGACGGACAGTGTCAGTGAGAGTGAGGCCAGTGATGTATCTGGACGGAGAGTGAATATAAGAGTGATGTCAGTGATGTATCTGTTGTAATAATTTGCCATCACTGGATTAAGTTCGTCGTGTTAGAGTTGGTAGCATTATGGCTGACAGATTACAGATAATTTTTTTCTTATTTAATTATGATAACCATTCTCTCTCTCTCTCTCTCTCACGCACACACACAGACACACACACACACACAAACAACACACACACACACACACACACACACACACACACACACACACACACACACACACACACACACACACACACACACACACACACACACAAACACACAGATCCTTTCTTCCTCAACCTTCAATACCCCACCGCTGGCTATTCCTCAAAAATTCCCTCTACCTCAGACGTCAAGAAGGGTGAAACTGAGGACGCAGTTTCCAATTCACCAAGTATATAGTTTGTAATATTAATCTGCTGGTTTTATGAGATTTGTGGCTGCTTCTTACATTTTAATTCAATGATTATTCACCAATGTTTTTCCTTGTGATGAATTTTGATTGCAAAGCTTTCATGGACTACCAGTCTGCCTGAACGGAACTGTCATTTGATGGACGAATTAAGGAGTCACATTACACAAACTCATTTCATGCTTGGTCACCAACTGTGTTATAAAAGGCAAGCCTTTGTGAATCTTGCACCCATTCTCAGCGAAAAGATACAAGGCATAAATGTGAATTCTTCTAAACAATGGTGCAGCCGATAATTATACAGATAAGGATATCTTCTATCCTGTGTTGGTAACCTTTGGTGTTCCAGCTATTTTCTGAAAAAGAATTGGAACGTAAACTGTGTTTCTTTCTCCACAGGTGCTGCCATACATGCTGAGTTTCTCCAGCTACTTTCGTTTGTTTGTTTGATTCAGATCTCCAGCATCTGCAGCTCTTCATTCTATTTAATTAACGTATCTCACTTCCTCATAATTACATTTGAACAGAATGTGGATTGTCATGTAACACCGTCCATAGGAACAGAAATAGGCCATTCAGCCCTTCGAGCCTGTTCTGCCAATCAATGACATATTGGTTGAGCTGTGACCTGACTCTGTTGATTCACCTTTGGCCGGTATCACTCAATAATTTAGTTTAACAAAACAATTGTTGATTTCCGATTAATATTGTACAACTGATCAAGTATCAACTGCAGATTTTGGGAACGATTTCCAAACCTCTTCCACCCGTTGTGTAAAGGAATGAACCCGAATGTCTGATTTCAATGCTATAAAGTTGGGGCTCACCATGTGAAAGTTCTTTTTCTCTCTCTCTCGCTGCCTGGAGTGTCATACAAATTTAGATTTCACTGCACCAGGAGATGATGGATGCAGAATCCTTGAATATTTTCCAAACCAGCTTTGATAGATTCTTGTTCAGCTGGTCAATCTAGGGCAATCTGGGGTCGATGGGAATGTGGAGTTCAAAATGCAGGCAGAACAGCACGAACATATTGAAAGGCAAAGCAGGCTCGAAGAGTCTAATACACTACTCCTGTTCCAGTTTCGTACGTTCATACACAACAGTGAGATGTGCATTCCGCTGTTGAACCTGTTTATTGATGTATTGCGGAAAAATGAACGCTCCAGCCAAGGTTACCTTTTTCAGAATGGATTCCATTATCTCTTGAAATCTTTTCCTCCTGCTTTCCTGGAGAGTAAGCCAATCTTTGTCATTCGTCACGCACTGACCTTGACAAGCTAGTTTTGACCTTCCTTATTCAACCATAGATTTGATTTGATTTGTTCTGATTTAATTTGATTCATTAATGTCATATGTACAGTGAAAAATTTTGTTTTGCATGTAGTGCAGGCAGATCATACTGTACACATTGCAAAGGGTAATTGAAAAGAGCAAATAATACAGCTGCAGAGAAGGTTCACAGAGAGCAAGACCGAAAGTGTTCAGGTTAGATGGTCTGGTAATGGGAAATGCAAGGTTAGTGGGCTAGGACAGCACGGTGATTATGGGTGGAGTGTTCTTCATATCACAAGCGTGGACCTGTTGTGCCCAATGGCCTTATTCCCTACTGTAGGGATTCTAGAATCTGTGAAAAACGTACCATTTACGAAATCTATTTAGAAGTCTGATAACAGCCGGGAATAAAATGGTCCGGTATCTATTTGCACTTATTACAGATATTTATGACCTCTTCCCGACTGAATGCATTGAAAGATTGTAGAAGTGCAATTAGAGGGGTCTTTGATCATGCTACTTGTCTTGCTGAGGCAGTGGGAAGTAAATTTAGAGTCATCGGGTGGAAAGAGGAAAGTACACAATTCATAACACACAGCACAACATCTGTACATTGGCAGGTGAACCATCATAACATCTAATATTTTATTCCACATGGGATGTGTGTGTGTCACAAGACCGACAAACATTTATTGCCCATCCCTCACTGCCCAGAGAGCATGTTGCGAGTCAATCACATTGTTGTGATTCTGAGTCACAGGTAAGGGCAGCAGTTTCTTTCTTAAAGGGCATTAATGAACCAAATTGGATTTCCTCTGACAATTGACAATCATTCCATTATCATTATTAGATTCTTAGCTCTAGATATTTATTGAATTCAAACTTTACGAATTCAGATTCAAATGTCTAATTCTGACTTGAACCAAAATCCCCAAAATATTATTTGGATTTCTGCGTTACTAACTTGGTGATAATGCTGCTCGGTCCATCATCTATTCTATTTTTTTGTATTCTCTAACTGACCTATTTTTCTTCTTTTCCTCCAGCAAACTTCCTGGCAACTGTGATTCTGCTGTGGTTCTGTTCGCCGAGCTGGAAGTTTTTGTTGCAAACGTTTCGTCCCCTGTCTGGGTGACATTCTCAGTGCTTGGGAGCCTCCTGTGAGGCGCTTCTGTGGTGTTTCCTCCGGCGTTTATAGTGGCCTGTCCCTGCCGCTTCCGGTTATCAGTTTCAGCTGTCCGCTGTAGTGGCCGGTATATTGGGTCCAGGTCCATGTGTTTGTTGGTGGAGTTTGTGGATGAGTGCCATGCTTCTAGGAATTCCCTGGCTGTTTTTTGTTTCGCTTGCCCTGTAATGGTAGTGTTGTCCAAGTCAAATTCATGTTGCTTGTCGTCTGCGTGTGTGGCTACTAGGGATAGCTGGTCGTGTCGTTTCGTGGCTAGTTGGTGTTCATGGATGCGGATCGTTATCTGTCTTCCTGTTTGTCCTATATAGTGTTTTGTGCAGTCCTTGCATGGGATATTGTACACTACATTAGTTTTGCTCATACTGGGTGTCGGGTCCTTCGTTTTGGTGAGTTGTTGTCTGAATGTGGCTGTTGGTTTGTGTCCTGTTATAAGTCCTAGTGGTCGCAGTAGTCTGGCTGTCATTTCAGAGATGTTCTTGATGTATGGTAGTGTGGCGAGTCCTTCGGGTTGCGGCATGTCCTCGTTCTGTTGTCTCTCCCTTAGGCATCTGTTGATGAAATTGCGAGGATATCCGTTTTTTGAGAATGCCTTGTATAGGTGTTCCTCTTCCTCTTTTTGCAGTTCTGGTGTGCCGCAGTGTGTTGTGGCCCTTTTGAATAGTGTCTTGATGCAACTTCGTTTGTGTGTATTGGGGTGGTTGCTTTCATAGTTCAGGACTTGGTCTGTGTGTGTGGCTTTCCTGTGTACCTTAGTGGTGAATTCTCCGTTTGGTGTTCTCTGTACCCTCACGTCAAGGAATGGGAGTTGGTTGTCCTTTTCTTCCTCTCACGTGAATCGGATTCCTGTGAGTGTGGAGTTGATGATCCGGTGTGTATTCTCTGTTTCCGTGTTTTTAATGATTTTAAAGTTGTCATCAACGTATCTGACCCAGAGTTTGGGTTGAATTTGTGGTAAGACTGTTTGTTCTAACCTTTGCATTACTGCTTCTGCCACGAATCCCGAGATCGGTGAGCCCATGGGTGTTCCGTTGATTTGTTCGTATACCTGGTTGTTGAATGTGAAGTGTGTTGTGAGGCACAAGTCCAGTAGTTTAAGTATGCCGTCTTTGTTGATGGGTTCAACGTCCTGTTGTCTGTTATGTCTGTTCAGCAGGTTGGCTGTTGTTTCTCTGGCTAGGGTTTTGTCAATAGACGTGAACAGTGCCGTTACATCGAATGAGACAATGGTTTCTTCCTTGTCTATGTGTATATTTCTGATGATGCCCAAGAATTCCTGTGTTGATTGTATAGAGTGTCTGGATCCGCTGATCAAGTGTTTCAGTTTCTGCTGTAGTTCTTTCGCCAGTTTGCGTGATGGTCTACCTGGTAGTGATACTATGGGTCTGAGTGAGATGTCTGGTTTGTGCACTTTAGGTAGTTCATAGAATCTGGGGGTGTTATTGCTTTCAGGTTTCATTCTTTGTAGGTCCGACCTGGTTATCTGCCCGTTTTTTTGTAGGTTCCTTAGTGTGTTATTTATCCTATTGGTGAGCTGTGGGGTGGGGTCAAACTTCCTCTTTTGGTAGGTGTTGGTATCTGCAAGTAGTTGTTGTGCTTTTTGGATGCACTCTGCTTTTTCCAGGATGACCGTCATTCTGCCTTTGTCTGCTGGTAGTATGATTATGTTCTTATCGTTTCTTCGTGATTTTAGTGCTTCCCTCGCCTTGGTGTTGAGGTTATGTGTTTGTCTTTTCCTTGTTATCAGGGGTACATACTTTGCCTGACTGTTTGTTGTGTCTCTTCTGTCAGTCCATTGTTCCTGAGTGTGCATTCTCGTGCTGCTAGGAAGTCTGCTGTCTTGGCGTCTCTGTGGTTGTAGTTGAGTCTCTTGGCCAGAAAATTGTTCTTTCCGTGTCTGTGAGCTGTCTGTGGGAGAGGTTTTTAACCCAGGTGTGTGTTGTGGTGTCCTCTTTGTTGTGTGTTAGTTTGGCCATTTTTTTTCTTTTAGTGCCTTTTTTTTTGCTGTGTGTAGTCCTGTTATCAGGAAGAGGATGGTATATGTATGGAATGTGATGCCAGAGGAAGTGGTGCAGGCTGATACGGTTGCAATAATTAAAAGACATCTAATTGAGTATATGAATAGGAAGGGTTAAGAGGGAAGTGGGTCAGGTGCTGGCAAATGAGAGGAAATTAGGGTAGGATATCTACTCGGCATGAGAGAGTTGGACCAAAGGACTAGTTTCTGTGCTGTACATCATTGCGACTCTATTTACACAAACGTAAAAGCGTTAACTTTGTTTCTCTCTGTCCACTGACATTGCCAGACCTGCTGAGTTTCTCCAGCGCTGTCTTGTTATCATTTCAGATTTCAACAATCTTCAGTTCTTTGCATGCGTGCTTCACATTCAGACTAAAAGTGGTTCTTCTTGTGAAAATGATCAGTCACCCGGAATCGGTTCTAGTGCATGTATTTTGTGTGTGACATTGTCTGAAACTGAATTTTCTTCTGAATTAAACAGAGAGCGCCTTGGAGAAACTCAACAGGTCAGGCAAATCCTGCAGACAGAGAAACAGAATTAATGTTTTAAGTCGAGTGACCCTTCCTTAGAACTACAAAAACAGTAAATGATGTTTATCTGACAGGCTGTCGAGGTGGATTTAGGGCAGGAGTTTTGAGGGAGGTGGGTATTTTCTTTTGAAAGTGTTCATTCTGCAGACATGACTCAAAGAGAAAATGCATTTTTTACCATTCTCAGTTCATGACAACCGTATGGGCGTCTGTCTTTCTCTTGGTCTTCAGTTACCGGAATATGAAAGAATGTCAGAAATATTGTGGAGCATGTGTATTTTCTAAAAAAATACAGGTAGGAAGGAAAGGGTAGTGCGGTAGGTCAGTCTGAGCTGGGTAAGTAAGAAAGCAAGAAATGATCTGGACAGGAATGTGCAGAATCATAGAGGTGAACGTGAGGAATTAACACGACAAGAAGAATTTGTTGGGTGTGACTGACATTATATCAGGAGAAAATGAGGGCAAGTGCAAAAATCAGTGCATTACTCGTGAGGCAGTGCAGTGGCTCAGTGGTCAGCACTG
Organism: Chiloscyllium plagiosum; assembly: GCF_037043375.1. Taxonomy (NCBI): domain Eukaryota; kingdom Metazoa; phylum Chordata; class Chondrichthyes; order Orectolobiformes; family Hemiscylliidae; genus Chiloscyllium; species Chiloscyllium plagiosum. The sequence goes on along the minus strand of NW_028270159.1, from coordinate 101,057,868 downwards.
CTCTCCACAGCACCAGGGACTGGGGTCCGGTTCTACCTTTAGGCAACTGTTCCTGTGGAGTTTGCACATTCTCCCTATGTTACATACGTTTCGTCTGGGCACTCCAGATTTCTCCCACAGTCCAAAGACGTGAAAGTTAGGTACATTGGATTTGCTAAATTAGTCCGTCGTGATAGGGGTGCATAGACGAAGCACATTGGCTGCACTAAATACGGGGTTACAGGAATGGCTTGGGGGACAAGATCTGAGCAGAGTGCTCTTGGTTGGGCCAAATGGCCTCTATCAACAGTGTAGGGATTGTACGATCCATTTAGGGATAGATTCCTTAGTGTCTATGTCTCCCAGACATTAAAAGGAAAATAACACAGAGCAGAGAAAGATAAACTTGTTCCATTGTTTCGGGATTTTCGGACGAGGGAATATCGTTTGCGAATCAGGGCCAGACTATCATGAAGGATTTTTGCACACGAAGGGTTTGAGAGGTCTCTTCCATAAACGACAGTGAATGCTGGATCTATTGATAAATTTCAACTTGAGATCAATACATTTTTGTAAATAGATTTTAAGCGATGTGGAGCAAAGGCAGGTATGAAGCTCAAAGAGCTGAATGACCTCCTATGTTCAATGTGATGCATATGCCTAATTCAACTGCAACTTCTTTGCGAATATTGCGGCTCTGATTTTCTCCATTCGTGTCTATTCCCCATTCATTTCTAGGACAACAGGACGAGGTGTTGTTTAATGCCCTGTCCATCATAATAGACGCACAACTGACGGGAATCCTCAATTTGAGGTTAGAAATTCTGTTTCCGGATCTGAACATAAATTCCAAACTAGTTATGGGAGGAAGTGAGGACTGCAGATGCTGGAGATTAGAGCTGAAAATGTGTTGCTGGAAAAGCGCAGCAGGTCATGCAGCCTCCAAGTAGCAGGAGAATCGACGTTTCGGGAATGAGCCCTTCTTCAGAAATAGATTTCTGAAGAAGGGCTCATGCCCGAAACGTCGATTCTCCTGCTCCTTGGATGTTGCATGACCTCTGCGCTTTTCCAGCAACACATTTTCAGCTCCAAACTCGTGATGCAAATTTCGATATGTTCATAGTAATGTACTTCTGGTTGAATCAAATAAATGAAAGGTGCTGATCACTGAAGCAAATATCTTGACTTGTTTTGCAGCCCTGTATCAACAACAATGGAAGGCTTTTGCCAATCCATCCTTATATTTTTGCCTCATTACTGCTTCCATGAATGAATAAAAATAAAGTGATTACCCATAGTGCTCCATCTATCTCATAGCCCCTGATTGTGGATTATTCATAATGATCGTAATAATTTTTTGAAATATCTGTCATTTCCAGCAGCAATCAGAGCAACAATATCCCAACATAGATCAAGGTGAGAGAAATTGGCCCACAGCTTGATGTGAGAGGAGCCGATTTCATGAATGGTAACCTCTGGACATATAGTGGAATGGCCCGTTTGTTCACATTTACTTCGGACTGATCCCTGTTTATATCCCCTATCTCTCCGCAGTAGATGGGAGGACGCCATGGTAACCCAAACAACTACCCTTTTCATATAATTCTGACATTCTTGACTCCAAACCAGCTTTGCCCCTCAGGGTAATAGGAATGACTATCACCACGGTCAGTGCCTCATCGTGATGTCAGTAACCCCGACCTCGGTGAGCTGCTGTCACTGACAGTAAGAGATGTTGGTAGGGGTTTCTCTTGGAACAGATTGTTCACGCTGTTTGTCACTGATCCAGGATGGGACCTTCCATTGGCTAACCTGCCTGAGCTGTGCCCTCAGCTATTCCATCACCCCGTTAATCATCTTGGCGTGACTCTCCACCATCGTGGTGATTAGCCTCATTCTGTGTAGCTATCCTGTCGTCTCTTGTTGATTGTTTATAATTCAGTGCTTCACTGGTTCATTTGACTTGTTGGGCCAAAGTTCTGGGTTTATTATCCCAGTTATCCAAACTGAGGTTATTGACTAGTAACATTCCTGCCCCATATGCTGTGACGAGATCAATTCTCGTCTATTAACTGCTGACATGGGTTTTTCCTCATATTGGCGTATCCCTCATTTCATTGTTCTACAGATCACGTGCAAATGTAATCATATAAAACGGGACTGAAACCACTACAGTAGCTGTGCCTTTGTTGGATCTATTATGATTTGCATTTCTTCCTGGTGAACGTTATCAAACAAGATTTTACCAGTGAAATTAGTGAATAGTCCATTCCCAGGTCTGTGTGTATGTACTTCCATGCGTGTGCACGTGTGTATGTGTGTGTGTGTGTGTATGTGTGTGTGTTTGTGTGCACACATGCGTGTGCATATGTGGTTTCCAGTAAGTCACAAATTGATGGTTTCACTTGAACAGCACCAATATTGTAGGTTGGACCCACAGGATCCAATCTGCACACACCACGTGTCTTGTTGGTCATTCCACAGGGATCCTGGACACAAGTATCCTTTTGCCGTGCTGCATCTTTGCATGCAGTCATTACAAAGATGTTAGCCAATACGCAGAAAGTGTAAAAAGAGCTTAATCGCTGCCTCAGAATATCGATTCCAGTGCAGAGAACAGAGAACATTTTCTGTAAATATCTTGGTCTAATCCCTGGCAGCATGTTCTACATGACATCAGAATGCTCAAATTGTTGAACTGTCACCCATTCCTGGTTCTGCACCCCTGCCCCTTACAATAGAATAACAGTTTCTCGTATTGTACAAGGATGGTTATGTACCCCTAGTCTGCTAAAGTGATTTGTGATCTGGGATAGGGCACATGGTGTTTGATTTGACAGCTTTATTGCTGGCAGATTTCCGATTCGGCTTTTGTTATTCCGTTATGATGTTCTGAGCAGCAACGCCACTTCATATTTAGAGATTAAATTGATTATTGTAATGAATTTAGTCATTTACTGAAATTTGTTAAACAGTAACAAAGCTGAGTAATGCTGTCACCTCGATTTCCCCAAGGAGCTTCGATACAGTAGAAGACCATGTCTCTGGAAATGCATTGGCTCAGAGTTTCAAACAAAGAGATTGCCAGCTGACTGGAGTGATAGATCACTTCACACGGAGAAATAATTTACCAATTAATGAAGTGGAGAAGGTGTTCGACAGCACTCTTGCTTTTATTGGTATTCCTGGTATGGACATTCTGATAATTGAACTTGTTTTAATCTGCTGCTGATCTGCTGTCTGGTTTTACCTTTTGAACAATAACATCTCAAGTTCACTGACTGGGCAGCCTTATCCAGACACCGCAACAGTGACAGTAATTCACTGAGTGGCACTTTCGGTACAATTCTCCGCTGACTGAGACTCCCAACTTCACTGCTACTGCAGCATTATCTGATATCAATGTTGTCGCATCTGATCCAGTTTCACAGAGTTTGAAGGTAATAGGAGAGATAAAGCGAGTTACTTCTGAAAAGGGGTCACTGGATCCGAAACGGTAAGTTTCCTTTCTCTCCACAGATGCTGCCAGTCCTGCTGAGCAATTTCTGTTTTGTTGTACAAATGAGGCTTGTTTAGAAGATTGAAGTGTGATCTGTGAAAAATCCCAGAAGTAATTAACTGGAAAAGACAGGAAAATATTAGCGATTTCCACTGGCTGATGATTTGATAATAAGGCAGCATGGTCTGAGAATGAGGACCAGAATGTTCAGCAGCAATGTGACGTAGCACATCCAGAAGCAAAATGTGAAAGTGGTTGGGAGCTCTCATCCACAAAGGGAGCAGTTGTTAATATTCATTTTGAGATCTTTGTTTGAGTAACAACAAAGGAATTGAGGAAGTTGCATCCTGCTTTGATTTGTAAAACTTCATCCAGCTACCATCCGTTACAAAATTCTCTCCGCCTTCGCCTGTATCGCCAGAGAATTCACATCTTGACAGGAGCTGCTGAGCTTTTCCTTTTTGTTTCTGATTTGCAGAATTAGGATTTTTTCCGTTTATCATAACTCAGTCCTATGTCTGTGTTGGGATGACTGTTTCTATTGGCGTTCTGCACCTGGCCAGCGTTGGACCTGAGGACTGTGAAAAACTATCACAGGCATTTGAATTGTTCCCTTTCATCCAGAAAAATCTCAAACTTGCTTCTGTTCTCATTGGAGGATCCACGAGCTCAGCATCTGTCCAAAATCCATAATCTCTGGAGCGGTTGGGCCATAGGTCAATCTGGGATGGGTGAAAAATTCTTGAAATTCAAACTCATTCAATCCCAATCACTTCCACTTCCACACACAGAGTGCACTGGGTGGTGTGGTAAAATTTTATTTTTGCATGCTGGAAGACACAGAGGAATTTATAATCAATAATGTTATTGTGTATTTTCCCATTTTTCTTACATAGTTAATTTGCTGGTGACGTTTATCCTTTCCCGGGGAAAATGTGGTGTTTCCCCTGGCGGTTATGGCAGCTGCCGATCTGATGGCCATTATCACTGACATTATACTAACAGATTTTCACTTTTATTACTGCTCAGGTTCTGTCGTGTCTATCACTCCTGTGTGCAGTGTTGTTGGGTTGTGTCGCATGCAGCCACTGTCTGATCTGTCTGCTTCACTCTCACTTTCTCCTTTGACAGATTTGTGAGTATTTGATATCAGAAGCTGAAAACAAAATATTGCACTGACAGAACTGTAACTCTGGTTCTAGCAACAACCTGCACCCTGTTTTGTTTGAAAACCATCCCCTTCAATTTTCAATATGAACGTCAGTTGATAATCAACAATGTGCCGTTCTACTGTAAAACAAAATCAAGCTACTTTACTGAAACTTGGTGAGTGGTATTAGATTGACTGGATACAGTTTTGCGCCCTTTACTGCTATTCGCTTTAATTCTGTTCTGACAGTCAGGCACATTTTATTGATAAGGCGAGTCTAGCAGATGCTGAAGGGTGAGAACGAAGAAGAGAATTGCACAGACCGTGAGATGGAGAGCAGAAGGAAGTCTGTGGTATTGCTCTTCGCTAAATCTGGGACTTTCATAATCCTGTGGTTACTCTTTCTTGTACAGTTCTTATGTCATTCAAGGAATCCATCCTTATGATTACTCGGCTTTTCTGTATTCCTCAGGTATGACTGGTTACATGCTCCAGAATTTAAGTTGTTGCATAAATATATCCATTTATGCAGCAACGTTGCCGAGGTTCAGATTGAACGACAGTAACACAGTAAAATACATAGTTACATGAATTTCTTCCATTATGAATAAATAAAACCGCTAACTGAATCCAAAAGAAAGTTCTGATTGTTTCCAGACTATGGAATGATATTTCCAATTCTCTGACGGGATGTGGACATCACTGGTTGCGTCAGAACTTATTGCCCCGTCACCAGTTCCCACTCCATGAGAAGACAAGAGTGAACTGCCTTCTTGATACGCTGCAGTCCATGTGCTCTGTGTTCACCCACAATGCCGTGAGGAAGGGAATTCCGGGACTTTGAACAAGCTACACTTCAGGAACAGTGATATATTTCACAGTCGGGATGGCGAGAGAATTCGAAGGAAACTTACAATGGTATGGCGTCCTCATGCACCTGCCATTCGCTTTAATTCTGTTGCCCAATGCCCTGACAGTCAGACACATTTTAGTGACCAGTCGAGTCCAGAATATATTGAAAGGTGAGAGCAAAGGAGAGAATCAACGAGACCAGAGATAGACAGCAGAACCATTTTCCTTCTCGTTGTAATTGGGTGTGTGTTTGGAAATTGCTTCCTGACGATCTTTGGTGAATTTCTGTGCTGCATATTGTAACTAGTGCGCACTGCTGCTACTGAGTGTCGGTGAGGTGGGAGGTGATGTTTGAGGATACGGTGCCAATCAAGACTTGCTGCTTTGTCCTGTTTGGTGATCAGCTGCTTGAGTGTTGTTGGAGCTGCCCCATCCAGGGCAAATGGGGACGTTGAAAGTGAAGCCTTATCCCAATGCAGGGAGGGAGTTCAACTAGGAAAGTACGGATTTGCAAGTGCAGCACAATCCAAAGCAATTGTCCCGGGATTGAAATTTCCTACTGGTTAAATCCTATCAGATTGGAACCCTCTATAAGTCTACAAAAAATCATATCCTTCAAAGAGATCTGATGAAACTAAATAACACAGTAATTTAGAAAATGTTTGTCGATTAAGTCCGTGGTCATACTCCTGAGTACCAATTCAACAGATTGCATACTAATATCACAAAGAGCCCATGATGACGAGATTCAAGGTGAGGAATTGTGACAGGGGATTACATGACAGTATTAGAACCACACTTGAAACATTTATTTATGCAGTGACATTGTCTTGGTTCAGCGTGAAGTTTCATAACGCAGTAAAAAATCTAGTTCTATCGATTATATCCATGAGAACAAATGGCTGAGGTCCCTACTTTTAAGCATCATTGTTACAGCTGCCAAAGGGGTCATACTCCAATGAAGTCTGAAGCAGGAATTTCCTGTCATGTAGTGAAGAGTCAAATTAGAATAATGAAGATCTCTTTTGTTGAAAGTCAGACAATGTTACCCTCTGCTGGACTCCCCACACCACTACACATGGATTGGTGGAGGGTAAAATATGCCTGACTCAATCAGAAAGACACAGTGAGAGCGAGGCCAGTACAATCAACGCAGATATACCCACACGCACGATCACAAGCATACAGAATCTCAAACACAGGCAATGATCTGCACACACACACACACACAGACAAACACACATATATGCAAGGCTGGTGTGCAGTTGGTAACAATTGCACTGAGGTCTCTCAGTCGGTAACTCAGGGGAGCAACATTTGTGCTCCGTCTGCAGTGAGATATGATTTGTCTTTGAGCACCATTCCTGAAATAATAGACATGAATTAGAGTATTTCTGCTGCAATTGTATTCAAAACCTTGGAGTGCATCGACTCTTCAGGAGACTATGGTGAATTTTATTACAATTTCTGCAGGTGTGTTCTGATGTAAACTCGCAAATCAAATTCCAAGTGAGAAATGATATAAAACTGGAGTGGATAAGACAAGCACTGGGTATATTCACCTTCTTCTCCTCATGTCTCAGGGAGAATATCGCAAGGGATCAGGCAAAACTGATTTGTTTTTCCAAAGACATTCTTTGAAGAACGGAACAAACATGCAATGTGAGAGATTCACACAGCTTGATCGTTTCTCTGATCAAAAACTGCTTTTGCTGTGGCGTGGGGAGTCCAGTTGAGGATGGCATTGTCTAAGTGAAAACAGAGGGACAGCCAGATGGAGAGAGAGAGAAAGTCTGAAACTTCGATTAACAACATTTTAACTTATTCATTCAAATCTTCATTGGAAAAAAAGTAATTCCCATTGTGGGTAGGGATGGGCACACACACTCGCAAATAGGCATATACCAGTACAGAGAGACAGACACATACACACACTTATACAGGGACACATCATCATCAGCATCAAATTACCACCTTAAACACAATAGTGACACAGATAGAGGGTTTTTAACCTCAGTTCAACGGCTTCACTTTCAAAACAACAGAGACGCTACTGCACAGACATACAGTCACAGAGATACACATTGAAATATAAACGTACTGTCATATTGACACACAAAAGGCACAAACATGTAGATGGTGCTAGAAGTCACATGTTGCAGTTTGAACAGTTGTATTTGGAAGCTTGTGATTTCAATTAAACTTGTTGGACTCTGACCTGGTCTAGTGTGACTTCTGATATTGTCCACCCCAGTACAACACCGGCACAGGCACAGAGGTAGATTGTGATAAATATACACAGCAATTAAACGCACTGTAATAGACACACTTATATACACTGACACACGCACATGCACTCACAGACACTTGTAGATCGTCACGCATGCAGATTCATCACCAGAAACATACAGATAGATACAGAGGGAGATACACATAGGCACAGACACAGACACTCACATAAGCAGAGAGATGTCCAGAGATGCATGCGTAAACCTAGAGAGAAAAGCAGACAGACACAGGCACTCACACACAAAAGCAACACAGAGAGACAGACAAACACTCATATATATGCGCTCACAATCACATGTACACGCAGACAATCACATATACACAATCACATCACCGGCACATCACAGATTCTCAGACATGTACCCAGACACTCAGAGACACACATGCATCGAGAAACACAGTCATACATGTACAAGCACACAGGTATTGCCAATGATAGCCAACGTGAATGCCACTAATGTCGGTGGAGTAGTGGATAGTGCTGAAGGATGTTGCAGGGTACAAAGGAACATGGATAAGCTTCAGAGCTGGGCTGCGAGGTAGAAAATGGAGATTAATGCGGAAAAGTGTGAGATGATTCACTTTTGAAGAAGTAACAGGAGCACAGAGCACTGAGCTAATGGTTCGATTCTTGAAGTGTGAATGCGCAGAGACCTCGGTGTCCATGTATATTGATCCCTGAAAGTTGACGCCCAGCTTGACAGGGTTGTTAAGAAGGCTTACAGTGTGGTAGCTTTTATTGGTACACGGATTGAGTTTCGGAGCCATGAGGTCATATTGCGTGCAGTTCTATTTGCTGCATCACAAGAAGGATCTGGAAGCATTAGAAAAGGTGCAGAGGGGATTTACCATGATGTTGTCGTGGGAGAGAAGGGGGTTGAGAGGATCCCTAATAGAGAGATACAAGATGATCAGAGAATCAGAAAGGATGAACAGTAAGAGTCTTTTTCCTCGTCTGGTGATGGCTGGCATGAGAAGACATGGTTATAAATTGAGGAGTGATGGATATAGGAAAGATATCAGAGGAAGGTTATTAACTCAGAGATTAGTAAGGACATGTAATGCCCTGCCTGCAACAGTGGAAGACTTGACAATTTGAAGGGCATGTAAATTATCATTAAATAAATATATGAGTGATAATGGAATAGTGTAGGTGAGATGGGCTTGAGATTGTTTTCGAAGATCGGGGCAACATCGAGTGTCGAAGCGCCTGTTCTGCGCTGTCATGTTCTATCTTCTATTAATTTCCTTTTATTTCCAAAACCTAGTGTGAAATTGTTAGATTTTTTTCGGAATGTGTATGTTTATTGGAACGTTTTGCATTATCTCAGCTTTTGAGTTGTGCCATTAAAGAAACTTGTGAAGGAACCAAGTAAAAGTGATCTGATTAGTAGAATGCGAGACTGCCTTTGTGGGGATGAAGGGAATTTGAATCAAAGGGCCAATGTCGGCCATCGCTGAGCTTTCCAGAGTTTTGAAATGGCAGTTCATGCTGTTGACTGCTGTCATGTTGCAGGATGATGACTCAGAAATAGAGAAGCTCATTGTGTTCTACTCTTGAAAAGAATACGCATCATAGGAAACACATCCCAGAGAAATAGAAGCTTTAGGATTGCCGTTGGCTCTTCAATACTGTGAAGCCTGAACCCAACTGGGAACAATAAAATGCGAAGTTACACTGGACAGAATCCACTGGTCTTCATTGAAAACTTTCCAACAATGATTGCAAGACAATTCAGTTGGATCCATTTAATGTAAAGATCATACACCTTGCTGGAACACATAATGTAAATGCCAATGTCTTCTCTCAAATGTCAAATTATGAAATAAATGAAAGATATAAGGAATGCTGATTGTTAAACATTGTCACATGGGAGAAAGAATAAATAGATTGCAGTCTGATGTTATATTTTTATACATCATATACTTTGCAAGGAAATGCGTTTTTGAATGGCATTTCAGTTTTATAAGGGCTGAGGTATATGAAAAACATTTTTTCCACCTCTGGATTTTAATTGTTGACTAAAACGAAAAAAGACCTACTTCAAAACCAGAGGTTTGGTGGAGGATTGTTGCATGCTTCGGAAGCAATTCACTTGACAGTGAGAGTGACCCAATGATTGAAGTGCTTGCAGATGAACAGAGATACTTACAGATGGAGCCTTGGTTTAGAGCAAGTAGTTGGTTGGTTTGTAAACAACCGACCGATTATCAATACCAAAGGCCTTCTGTCTGCCATCAGTGACGTGATTGTTTCTCAGACAGCTGAACCACTTGGGGTTCTGAAGTAAATCCAGAGAAGCCTCAGACCTCCACCTGATAGGAAGGTCTCTCTCTGTTCCCAGCAGTAAAAATTCATTTAAGCCAGAAGAAACCTGGTTCATTTTTTCTTGTGCAGGTCATGTGTACTCTGCCGTATAATGAGGATGACAGAGAATATTCATAACTGTGAATCAGTCTTCGTACCTTTTGTAAATCAATAAGAGCGTTGAGAGAAAGAAGACTGTGAAACAACATTCTGAACGGAAGAGAATAAATACAATTAGCACTGCTGCCTCACAGCGCCAGGGACACAGGTTCAATTCTCACCTCGGGCTACTGTCTGTGTGGTGTTTGCACATTCTCCCCATGTCTGCGTGGGTTTCTTCCGGGTGCTCTGCTTTCCTCCCACAGTCCAAAGAAGTGCAGGTTAGGTGAATTGGCCATGCTAAATTGTCCGTAGTGTTAGGTGAAGGGGTAAATGTAGGGGAAGGGGTCTGGATTGGTCGCTCTTTGGAGGGGAGGTGTGGACTTGCTAGGCCGAAGTTCCTGTTTCCACACTGTAAGTAATCTAATCTAATATCATTTTCATTGTGAAGAGGAATTGGGACTTCCTTCTTAGTTTTTCTCTCCATCCATAACATTCTTTCTTTTTCTCTCTTTCGTGTTTGTTTGTGTGTGCATGTGTGTGTTGGTGTGCGCGTATTTGTTTGCATGTGCTTGTGTGTGTGTGTCCCTCTGTTTGCATGTGAGAGTGCATTCACGTGTGTGTCTGTAGTTACATGTGCAAGTGTGCATGTGAGTTTGTCTGCGTATGTAGAAGATTGAGTTTTGAAGGGGATTACACATTTAATTCGTTGGATATAGACTGATGGCCAATAATAGTTTGGCTGTAGCTGGAGTCTGATGACTTAATATAAATTGGAAGTTCCATGCAATGCAAATGACTGTGAGTGTTTTTTGTTAAACTTTGTCAAAGAGATAGGGTGTAGGTTTGCTCGCTGAGCTGTAGGTTTGGTATCCAGACGTTTCATTATCAGGTAACATCATCAGTGGCGACCTCCAAGTGAAGCGAAGTTGTTGTGTCCTGCTTTCTATTTATATCTTGTCAAAGAGAATGGTAAATTCTATGTTCATTATTTAATCATTAACTTTTGTAACAACTGCAAGAACAGTGGGTAATGATTTCCAGTGCACTTGTCCAGATAGTTGTGATACCGCTAAATCGCATTGAAAACATTGAGAAACAGGCTTCTAGAGGAACTGGACGGGACTGCAAGGAAGGTTTTCCTTCAATCTATTGTATTAAAAAGGTTTATTAAATATGGATTTGACACAATGATTAAAAAATGAGGTCGGATCGTCATGTCACAATTATTTGTATTCTGTTGTACTGTATTCATTCATTTCTTTTTAATTCAAGAATATATTTTAGGAATTTAAATGATCTTTATATGTTAATAATCACAAAGGCAGCACAGTTCTGTACAATAGTACAACAAGAAAACAGAATCGTAGGAGTTTGAATCTATCCAAACAAACGTAGACACATCTTACACAGAAAACGTATTTTTAAATAGAATTGGGACACTGGAAGCTTCCGCTAATTGCACAGAGGCTCATTGTATATTGGCTGAAACACCTTAAATGGTCATCTTACCCCACTGCACCTCGGAGGCAATTGCCCCAAGATTGAGTGCATCCCAGAGCACATAACCCCAACTCTTGGAATGGGCTAGTCTGCAACACTCAGTCGGTGTCAACCCATTGTTCTGGAAGGTTAGACCAAAGAGCGTCTATCACCGGGTTAATAGTCCTCCAGGTGCAGGCAATGATTTTCTTGATTTGTATCCCGGGGAACAGGACCATGGACCGTGATCCACGTCACGGAGCTGCTCGGGATGAACCACGATACAAACAACTGCAACTTCCATCAGATTTCGTTTCTACATTGCAGAAGGAAGTTTGACAGCCGGTACCAACCCGAAGATGTTTCATGGGCAGTGTGTGGTGGAACAGAGCGACAGGGAGTACAGGAAGGATCTCACAGGGACTGCACTTCTCAACAACAGCCAAGCGGTCCATTGGCAGTTGTAGGACATTTCTAGAGATGAGGCGTTCTTCAAAATGCCTTTGACAGCATGCAAAGGGAACCAAACAGACGACCCACCCTCTTCTTTTCGTGCAAGGTCTCGAGGACACTACAGATGACCACTTCCTGACGGACTATGGTCAAAGGTGATTTCTCTTTGCAAATTTCTGCATGAAGGAGAGGTGATGTGGAATGGTTTAACTATTCGGAGAGTCCAACGGGATTAAGGCCAGTCCAATTCTTTACAACATCGGGGACAAATAGAACCTCAGTACGGAGTGACGCTTGGTGTTTGTGTACCGAGGGTCTACGCTCAGATGGATGCAGACACACAAAAAAGTGGCCATCAGGATGAACGTAGTGTCGGGTACGATCTTCATATCGCCTTATTCAGAGTTTTGTTCATGAAGTCCCTGTACAGTCCGTCTTTGGCCTCCAGATGAATGGAAGATGTTTCAGGTAACCGCAAAAGTGGAGGTCCATGAATTGGCCAGAATGGCGCCACTTACAACAACAGAGGAAGAGTGCCGAAGCGTGTTGATGAACAAACACACATCTTCAGATGTGACCCCTCGTTCTGGAGACCTTAATCAGGAACATCCTTCTTGAATTGATCCTGTTTGGTCCTCTTCGAGATTAATATGATCTTGGATAAATAGTTGTACTGTCGTTGGATGTCTGAGGAGGGATGGAAGTTAAACACAGATAAAAACACCAGCAATGCATTGGTTCCGATTTGGATTTCATTCTAACGGGTTTTTAATTAATTTTTTTCTCACTTTAAACATTCAAATTATATCAGGGACGCACCAATCCCCACTTAGGAACTCTCCTCTGAATTGAGATTGAGGAGTTTCGGCCTACAGTCTCGGGATTTCAAAGAATTATAGGAAATCAAATTGAGGAACATAAGATGCGAAAGGGTATTGGCAAAGTAGACAAACAGAGGATGCATTCCTGCATGGGCCAATCGAGGATTAGAATTCACTGATTGAGGATACGAGTTTAGCCGATTTAAATCAGAGATGTGGAGGAAATGTTGCTCTCAAAAGGATCACGCATCTGCAGAATTTACACTCTCAGGCATTTGTGGATGCAGGGACATTGAGTACATTTAAAGAGGACACGGACATTCTTGATCAGCAATGGCTTGAGGGGCTACAGAGGATAGGAAATGAAGCTGAGGTCAACTTCAGATCAACTGCGTTCGTAAGGACTGGAGCAGCAGTCTCGAGGGACCGAATGGGCTACTGCTGCTCCTCGTTCTTATATTCTGGTGTTCTTCTGTTCCAGAGTCGATAGAGTCTTTGAAGGTTGAGGGTGAGGTGCTGGAAAAGCACAGCAAGTCAGGCAGAATGCGAGGAGCCGGAGAATCAACGTTTCAGGCAAGAGCCCTTCATCCCCGAAACGGCGACTCTCCTGCCCCTCGGATGCTACCTGACCTTTTCCAGCATCACACTCTTAACTCTAATGTCCTGAATCTGCAGTCCTCACTTTTTTCTGGAGTCTTGGAAGGTGAGCATTAATGCATCCATTACTCTTTGGGCTATTTCGTTAAATACTATGGGATGTTAATTATTGGGCCTCAGGGATTTATGTATTTTAATCTCATCAGTTTGCCCAACACCATTTTCTCACTCGGGCTGATGTCATTCTCACTCGCCCTGATGTAATTCACTCACTCTTTAGAGCAGAGAATGCATAAGGAGACCTGGGTGATGTCTTCTCAGATTATGAGAAGCATGGTAATCTGGATAGAAAGCATCTGTTCCCTCACTGAAGGATAGTAACAAGCAGGGACGATTTTAAAATGAAAGGCAGGAGATTTAAAGGGGATTTGAGGGAATCTTTCCTCCCAAATCGTGGCGGGGTTCTGAAATGCACTGTCTATGAAGTTGGTGGAGACATAAACCTCACAAGCTTTAAAAGGCCTTTGGTTAAGCACTCGAAATGTTATGTCATTCAAGGCTATGGGCCAAATGGTGGAATGTTGGACTTGTGTCCGTAGAGGGTAATTTGTTTTCTGGGTCGAGCTCGATGGGCTGAAGGGCCTCAATGATTTATTCATCTGATTGGACTCTCTGTCCCCCAATATTATCTGAGTTCTTTTGTGACCTCGTTTGTGAAAAACGAAGTTAAGTCTGTATTTAATTTTGTTTCCCATTATTTCTACTTGAATTTGTAAGGGATGTCCATTTGACTTCATTAATTCTTTTCTCTTCAAAAGCCTAAAGAATATGCAACAATCGTTTTATTTTCTTCTTTGCAAGCCCACCCTCATTTTCCTTCTCTCTCCAACTAAATCAGTCCCTGTGTTCTCCCTTGCTGAAACCTAAACCGCTCCCAATCCTCAAGTCTATTGTTCTTATGTATACCAATGTGATGCTTGTTGCTCACATCGAAAGCAAAGACGTGTAACAACCTTCAAATCCCTACAGACCTCGCGCAGGTATAAATCCCAGGCTGCATTAACTTCGTGCCTCAATTTTAATACATTCAGATGCGACACCACAGACCAGTTCACGGAGAAAAATGCTAGACGTATTCCTCAGTGTCTCTAAAATACTGTACGTATTCCTTGCCATCATTGGTGTTCCTGGTAAGTGACAATAAATATTTCATGTTTGTGAATCTGTTTGGGAACTGGTTACTGCTTTAACTGAAACAGAAATTGCTGGAAGATCTGTGAAGAACGAATTCAAAGTTAATGTTTCCCCGTGTGACGATAGTGCTCTTTTCAATTATGTTTTCTTTGTATTTTTGTTCAGAGCTATTATAAAAGACACAGACTCCGTTATGTCTAAGTTGAAGGATTATTGGGCCAATTTTACTACAGCTACTGCCTCAGGCAACAGGCTTTCAAAATTTAAAACAAAAATCACTTGTACAAAGAAAGGGGAGTGGCTAGTTCTCCCAGTTCAGATTTACTTTGGTTTGTTTTGGTTTCAGCACAGTAGATTTGAGAAAGCCTGCTGGACCCTAAAGAAGCAGGTCCAAGCTGCTCATTCTCTCTCTGTTTGACATTTCTCCTGTCAGACCACGGTTTGAATTTACCTTTTGGGTTTAGGGCTATTTAGCACATATAACATAGAACAACACAGCGCAGAACAGGCCCTTTGGCACTCGATGTTGCGCCGACCTGTGAACTGTTCTCAGGTCTTCCTCCTACACTATGCCAAAATCATCCATGTGCTTATCTATGGATTGTTTAAATCTCCCTAATGTGGCTGAGTTGACTACGTTAGCAAGTAGGGCATTCCATGCACTTACCACTCTCTGCATAAAGAACCTGCCTCTGACGTCTGGCTTAAATCTATCACCCCTTAATTTGTAGTTATGCCCCATCGTACAAGCTGCCGTCATCATACTAGAAAAAAAAACTTTTGCCGTCCACCCTATCCAATCATCTGATCACCTTGTATGTCTCTATCAAATCCCCCTTAGACTTCTTCTTTCCAATGAGAACAGACCCAAGTCTCTTAGCTTTTCCTCATAAGAACTTCCCTCCAGACCAGGAAACACCCTGGTAAGCCTCCTCTGCACCTTTTCCAACGCATCCACATCCTTCCCGAAAAATGGGGCCAGAACTGGACACAATATTCCAAGTGTGGCCACACCAGCGTTTTGTATCGTTGCAACATGATATTGTGGCTCCAGAACACAATCTCTCTACCAATGAAACTTAACACACTGTATGCCTTCTTAACAGCACTATCCAAATCGGTGGCAACTTTCAGGGATCTATATACATGGACTCCAAGATCCCTCTGCATATCCACACTATCAAGAATCTTTCCATTGACCCAGTACTCTGCCTTCCTGTTATTCTTCCCAAAATGCATCACCTCATATTTAGCTGCATTGAATTCCATTTGCCACTTCTCAGCCCAATTCTGCAGTTTATACAAGTCCCCCTGCAACCTGTAACATTCTTCCAAATTGTCCACTACTCCAACGACTGTAGTGTCGTCTGCAAATTTTGCTAATCCATTCACCTATGCCTGTGTCAGTCATTTATAAAAATGACAAACAGCAGTGGTCCCAAAATAGATCATTGTGATACACCACTAGTAACCAGACTCCAGGCTGAATATTTTCCATCAACCACAGCTCGCTGCCTTCATTCAGAAAGCCAGATTCTAATCCAAACTGCTAAATCACCTTCAATTCCATGTATCTGCATTTTCTCCAACAGCTTACCACGTGGAGCCTTATCGAAGACTTTACTGAAGTCCATGTATAGCACGTCAACTGCCCTACCCTCATCTACATGTCTGGTCACCTTCTCAAAAAACTTAGTGATGTTTGTGAGACATGATCTGCCCTTGACAAAACCAAGTTGACTATCTGAAGGCAAATTGTTGCTTGCTAGTTTATTATAAATCTTATCGCTTATAAACCTTTCCTACAACAGAAGCAAAGCTCATTGGTCTATAAATACCTGGGCCTCTCGACTGCCCTTCCTGAACAAGGGCACACTTACAGTCCTCCAATTCTCTGCTACTAAACCTGTAGACAATGACGATTCAAATATCAAAGCCTAAGGCTCTGCTATCTCCTCCCTCGCTTCCCAGAGAATCCTCGGATAAATCCCATCCGGCCCAGTGGACTTGTCTAATTTAACTCCTTCTAGAACTGCTAACACCTATTCGTAACTAACCTCGATCCTTTCTAGTCTAATATCTCGTACATCATTCTTCTCCTCTACAATATTCTCCTTTTCCTGAGTGAAAACTGATCAGAAATGTTCGTTTAGTACCTCCACAGGTTCCACACTCAACTTCCCACTTCTGTCTTTGACAGGGGATTGTTGCATTTATTCGGAATAGCATTATTAAGTTAGTTAGTCTGCTGTGCTTTTGGAAAGGGTAAGTTATTCTATTTTCTGTTCTCTTTTGTTTGTGTTTCATTCAGTGATCTTGTAAATAAATTCTGTTTTGTTCAAAACTAAGTCGTGTGACGATTTGCATATCTCCTGGAATATACATGTTACACCTGTTGAAAACAACTGGCAAAGTTAGGGGCTGGGCTCCTTTCTCGAAATGTTTTAAGAGGGGTCTGTCCTAGTCCATAATACACTGATTTCTCTACATCGATGCTCCCAGATCTGCTGAGCTTTTCCAGCCATTTATTTTAACCTTGCGGATTGACAGCAACTGCAGCTCTTTCAGATTTATTTGCTTACTGCCATTGTTGAGGGATTGATATTCATTCACATACTGAACTATTATTCTTTTATGTTGTTCAGTGATAGTCAGCATCGTCCCATCAAGCAACAGGGCTATTGTTTCAATTCAGAGAGAGATGATTAGATGTGGTTTAACCTTAGGGTCACGACATATCAAGTGAGGGGAGAGATTGAGAAGAAGAGCCCTTCGTGGTAACCTCGGCCGATGTAGCGTGTTGAACCCACATCTTTGGTGTTCTTCTGCATCAGAAATCAGCCTTTGAGTCAACAGAGTCTACCTGAACACTTAGCTTAGCCAAGCATCCTTAATAAGTAACGAAAACAGAAATTGTGAAGAAACTCAGCTGGTCTGGCAGCATCTGTGGACAGAAAGCGAAAGCAGAGCTAGTGCTTTGTGTCCAACGACCTTTCTTTGAAATCTTCCTTTCAGTTCTGAACAAGGGTCTCTGGCCTCGAAACATTAACTCTTCTTTCTCTTCGTCAACAGATACTTTTGGACCTGCTTAGATTCTCCAACAGCTCCTTTTTTTGGTTTTAGATCTCCAGCATCTGCATTTCTATGCTGTATCCTGAATGAATAACCCTTTGCTATTACCTAGGTTATTTGTCTCGATTTCTTTTCTGAACACGAGCCCTGTTTCTCACATACTAGGCCGATTCTCTGAATCTTTGATGTCTCCCAGCACATGCACCATTAATTCTGATTTGAGTGCAAAGAACTGTTCGGAGAAAGGAGGAAACCAATGCAATATAAAAGTATACTGCATGTGTATCATTACATTTTGAGGACCCCATGTATTACACAGATCCTCTGTCATTGTGCAATTTTGCGAAGTTAATTCACTAACAGGATCACTTGGCCCATTGGCCACTGATTGGAGAGATTCACTGCCCGAATATTGGTGACTGACTAGCGTGATCCGAGGACATTTGCAACACAATGTGGATGCAATCATGGTAAACTCACACTGAATATGAGTCAGTAGCAGTAGTTTCTACCGCACCTTGAAAATCCAACAAAACTGTGCGCACTGGTAAGCACTGCTTCATAAATAATCAATGAACCCTGCCAGTCCTTCCCTCCCTTGAACCATGTTTCTATAATAGCTATGATGTCCCAGTTCCATATCTACAGCCACGCCCTGAGTCCATCTGCCTTACCTGTCAAGCCTCTTACATTGCACTAAAAGACATTTGATTTATTAGTCTGACTTCGTTGTCTGTTTTTTCCTTCCTGCCTTCACTATTTGACGGGCTCCTCTCCTAAACGGAATCAAGCTCAGACTTTTCTTACTAAGTCATTGCTCACACCCTTATCTCCAATTAATAAGT
The DNA here is from genome assembly GCF_037043375.1 of Chiloscyllium plagiosum. Taxonomy (NCBI): domain Eukaryota; kingdom Metazoa; phylum Chordata; class Chondrichthyes; order Orectolobiformes; family Hemiscylliidae; genus Chiloscyllium; species Chiloscyllium plagiosum. Next base: position 101,039,228 of record NW_028270159.1, on the reverse strand, counting down.
TTAAATCCTCCTGAACAGCTCGAGCAAATGTCCCCACCAGGATATTGGTTCTGTTCCAATTCATGTGCAATCCGTCCGTATTGTACATGTGACTTCTACACTAGAAGAGATTCCAACGATGCAGAAATGTGAATCCTTCTCCGCCGCACCTCCAGAACCCCAGTCATACATTCATCTGCCCTATCCTTGCATTCCCACTCTCGTAAGCATGTGGCACACGGTGTAATCACGCTACTGCTACCTTTGAGGGCTTTAGTTTTAACCACCTGCCTAATTTCTGATATTGTCTGTTCAGAACATTCTCCTTTCACTTCCCATATCCCATTGTCTCTTGACAGACAGCACAAAATAATTGCTGCATCAATTCCCACTGATCGACTTCCACTGGTCCAATCACCACTTAGAAAAGTACAGCACAGAACAGGCCCTTTGGCCCATGATGTTGTGTTGAAGCTTGACTCGTGTTTGCTTCGATTCCTTCATTCCCTGCTCACTCTAGAATTCCCATCTTCTTCATCGGCTCATGGTCTTACATGGTCAACGTCAACATTTTTTCCTTCTTTATGTCGAATATATAGATTTGGTCTGTGGCTCCTGCAAACGTCTGCTATTTATCTAAATGGAGGACATCAGCCTTTTTATTCCTGTTGCATTCTGAGACCTTTGCTTTGTATCTTAACAACAGATCCCACTTTCAGAGCTAGAATATACTACGGGAAATATCTACGTCAGAGGCAGCAAGTGTTGAACAGGTGTCGGCACGTTTTTTGTATCTGGGCTGTGATTGGAGAACGCAGAATTTCAATCTGGAGTGAGCTGTTGTAAATAAACAGAGTGCTTTGACCCCATTTGGAGCACTGCGAGCAGATCTGGATGCCAGACGTTAGGAAGGATAGATTGTCCTTCGAGGAGTACAATGTAGGTTGACGAGAATAATGCCTGTACCTCTGGGTTCAGTTACACGGAGAGATTATGCAAACTGAATCGTTTCCTCGAGAATTTAGAAGGTGAAGGCATGATCTGATCAAAGACTTCAAAATATTAACGGGAATAGACAGGGTAGATAAAGATACTTTCACTGTTTGGGAATTAGGATGAGGGTATAGTATTTGAATTAGGGCAAGCCCATTAAGGGAGGATATTCAGACGCACTTCGACACATAATGGGTGGTGGAGGTTTGGAATTCTCTTCAACAAATGAAAGTTCTTAATTTTAAATCTGCGTTAATCATATGTGTGTCAAGCAAATTAATGAAGGCATATGGGCTAAACGCAGATTTCTGAGTTTGGCCATAGATTTAGCATGATCCAACTGAATGGTCGAACAGACTTGAGGGGCGGAACGACTTACTCCTGCTCCTTTATTCCTATGGTCCACGCACTGGTATATAAAGGTGTTTACGCACACTGAGGACAGATTATCGAAGGACCCCTCCTCCGGATCTCTCGGCTCTAAGAATTTCTCAATCATTTCGTCCCAACTGCAGTAACTTTTTTTATTCGTTTTATCATAGTCCTGATAACGTTTATCGTTAAATCAACCATACCTTTCGCTCAGTAATACCATTGTCTTAGCTAGATTTCAGATGAATGAGAGGAAACTCTCATACGGCCCTGCAAAATTCCAACAGGGCTGTTTGGGATATCAGCAGGACGGCTTTTCCCAGCGAATCCAGATCCAGGGTCCAAATTTAAGGATTCGTGGGAAGACATACCGATTGAGATGCGGTGAAATTTCTTCATCCAGAACCTGTGGTATTCGCTACAGAGAAAGCAATCAATAAGAAAACGTTAGAGTGATGGTGGAAAAGCACAGTAGGTCTGGAAGCATCCAAGGAGCAGGAAGTTCAGGACTTTCCTGATGAAGGTATTTTGCCCAAAAAGTCGATATTCCTCTCGTCGAATGCTGCCTGACGAGCAGTGCTTTTACAGCACCACTATAATTTTGACTCTAATCTCCAACATCTGCAGTACCCACTTTCACTTAGCTGATACGAAAACATTGTGTGATTTCAGGAAGGACTTTTATTATCGACCTTGGAGTGTAAGGAATCAAAGGATATGTGGGGAGAAGAAGAAACAGGTGACTGAGTTCGATGACCTTCCCTGATATTATGGCCGAGTAGACTCGTAGGGATTAATCAACAAAACTGATCCTAATATTTTTGTGTTTCTTTGCTTATGCGGTCTCCAAATCGCCCTACCCCCACATAACCGATACCCACCTTTTAGTTTTCACTGTTTCGTTAAATATCTGCACCCTTCGAAAGATTTGCATTCTGCTCAAAGCGTATCAAACCGAAGCTGTCACTCGGTCTCTCTGTCCATAGATATTATCTGGTACATCACTATTGCTCAATTCTTTGCATAGCGGTATTAAGCAAGTTGACTTCTGATCCTTTGTGCAGTGATTGGCGGGATAATCTGAAACTCTGAAGCTGTCCACCCTCTGTGGCTCGATAGTTTCTTGTTTCTTTTCAATGTGAATGTATTGCTTCAGGAAGGCATGTTGGTTGCCAATTTTGACCAATACTCTGATGGAGAGGTCGCTGAGGAAGATCGCAGAACAAGAGTGAACTCTTCCTTAAGCAGTTTATTGAACAGATATCCTGGAAGGGGATCGATCTCCAACGCTTGGATAATGTTTATCGGTCAGACTATTGAGTACAGGGGTTGAGAGGTCATATTTTGGCTGTATAGGACATTGGTTAAGCCGCTTCTGGAATATTGCGTGAAATTCTGGTCTCCTTCCTATTGGAATCCTATTGTGAAACGTGAAAGGGTTCAGAATAGATTTATAAGCATATTGCTAGGATTGGAATGTTTGAGCTACAGGGAGAGGTTGAATAAGCTAGGGCTGTGTTCCCTAGGGCAACAGAGGCTCAGGGTTGACCTTATAGAGGTTTATAAAATCATGACGGGCATGGATCGGATAAATAGACAAAGTCTTTTCCTCCTGGAGTGGAGGAGTCCAGAACTAGAGGCCGGTTTAGGGTGAAAAAGGAAAAATATAAAAGGGACCTAAGGGCTACCTTTTTCACACAGAGGGTGGTGCGTGTATTGAATGAGCTGCCAGAGGAAGTGGTTGAGGCGAGCACAATTGCAACAATTAAACGGCATCTGCATGGGTATATGAATAGGAAGGGTTTAGAGGGATATGGGCCAGATGCTGGAAGGTAGGAACAGATTGGTTTGGGATATTTGGTCGGCATGGACGAGTCGGACAGAAGGTTCTGTTTCCATGTCGTACAGGTCTGTCTCTCTCTGACTCTATGCTTTTCGTGGTAGTCAGAAAGTGGCTGAGAATGTTCACCAACCAATCTCCTCGTGTCGCATGAGAGGTATCGTAAAAACGATGAATTTATTTCCCTTTAGCTGCCACTTACTGTGTATCTTGAGTCCACAGAGGTCAATGCGAAAACTTGAAACCAGCTATAACCGAACGCCATTGTTGGGTGTAGGGATAGTTTAGTAGGCTGAAAAGATAGTTTGTGAAAGAGTTTCGTGTCAACAGTGTGTGTTCAATTGCCATTGCTGGCTGAGATTAACACGAAGGACTCTGCGTCTCAGTCTCTCTACTTTCCTGATGTGTGGTCGCCCTCAGGTAAAATCACGACCAGTATAGAGCGATCCCCTTATGATGGAATCATTTTCTGCGGTTTCAGTTACCTGCGGTTTACTGCGGCCAAAATATATTACAGGGAACCTTCCAGAATGGGGGACCTGGGGCTGTTGAGAAGGTAAACTTCTCATTTAAATGAATGGGCTCTGGTTAAATGTGCTAAATTCAAGGCAAAATATGTCAGCTCATGAACAGAAATTCCTTTGTGACTAATTTCTTTTATTTTATCACCCACTCTTGCAGTCAATGTCATAGCGATTATAATCTTGTCTCGGCAGAAGTGTGGACTGAGCAACTGCATCACGCGTTATCTCGTCGCCATGGCAGTAGCAGATCTATTGCTCATTATCATCGAGGTCTTACTGAGACAAATTAATGCTTATTATTTCCCATTATGTTTCTTGGACATCACTCCTGTCTGTAGCATTCTCAGTGTCCTCAGTTGTGCAGCCACAGGTTGTTCAGTCTGGTTCACTCTCACTTTCTGCTTTGATCGATTTGTATTCATCTGCTGCCAGAAGATTAAAACTAAATATTGTACTGAGAAAACCGCAGCTTTGATTCTAGGAATGACATTCATTCTACTGTTAATGAAAAATATTCCTTTCTACTTTGTATATGAACCTGCAGAATTAATTGGCAAGGTGCCATGGTTGTGTTCTATCAAGCCTAGTTATTTTACTGAACCTGGGTGGGTGATGTTTTCTCGATTCGATGCCATTTTAACGCCAGTACCCCCATTTGTGTTAACGATATTATTCAACGCACTGACAGTCAGACACATTTTGTTGGCAAGTCGAGTCCACAAAGGACTGAGGAGTGTCAACAAGGGCAAGAATTCCAGTGACCCAGAAATGCAGAACAGAAGGAAATCTGTGTTTTTGCTCTTTGCTATTTCCGGAAGCTTCATACTTTTATGGCTTGTATATGTCTTAAAATTTTTTAATGCTGTATATTACTTAAACGATAATTCATCTTATATTTTCGAAAACGTTGGGTTTCTGCTGCAGAACATCAATTGCTGCACAAACACTTTTATTTACATGGTAACTCAATCCAAATTCAGAGACCATTTGCAGAGCACTGTGAAATGTCTATTCACGCCAATTATTCTGTTAACTAATAGGCAGAAAATATGTTAGCGGTCTTTTGTGTTGGTGTTACCTCTGAGAAAGGAGGCCTAGCATCAATCCAACCTTCTCCCGGAGTATCTCCTAACATCTTTAAAGAAAGTGTCGCAGCAAAAGTTACCTGAGGACAGAGCAGCAGTGAGTCTGAGTGATTCTCGTGCATGAGTGTTGTATTTACCATAAACCTTCATCAACGATTCACCATTGGCACTGGTGGCCTGATGAACAAAACTAGTTTTACACCAAATATAGATGGTGGTGATGGGGAATGTAGGGCCGAGTCAGAGTGTGGCAGAAGAGATGCTTGGGAATAAACAGCGTAACTGACTGACTATTCCAATATTTCCTGCGGTCAGTGAATCAATCTATTAGGAAACTCTAAGTGAACGGTTCACCAATTGATACTCAGCAGACATAGACTGTTCTCCGCCCAGTCCCCCAGTCACGTGCAGATCTGCATGGATGTCCCGAGTTCAGTTGACATAATTTTCCGGGTTAGTGATTGGAAAATGAATGATAATGAACTCCATAGAGTCCCTGTAAAGCCCACAACAAAGCTTCTACTATCATGTTTTCATATCCGGCATGTTCATCTCCATGATCCACCGAGTTATGACTAATTCCCAGTTTGTTGGCATCCCTGAAGATTTAACTCTGGGAAAGTAATGGGAAATAATTCAACAGTTATGGGGTCCATTCAGCAGTATTGCATTTCTCACTGTCACAACTGATCATTTCCATTTAATGTGAAAGGCATTCTCAATGGTCCTCAGAAATTCCAAGAATGTCATAGAACGTTATAGTACAGGTGGAGGCCATTGAATCCATCATGACTGTGCCAGCTCCAGGAAGACCTGCGCAGGTAGTTCCACTCTTCAAAGCTATCTAAATTCATCAGTTTCAAATATATACTCTGCTTTCTTTCAAAACACAGTATTGAATCTGCCCGCACAACTCTCGAGGGCCATGCATTCCACATCCCAAAATTTCCCGGAGCAAAGGTGTTTCTCCTCATCTCACTGCCTTGTTCACAATTTTTAAATTGTGACACCGAGTTACTGGCATAACAGCCAATGGAGACGAAATGTCCTTCTTGATCCAGTCAAAATTCTTCATCGTTTTCAACACCACAATAAAGTATTCACTCAATCTTCGCTGCTCCAAGGAGAATGTGGTAAGCTTCTCTAATCTTTTATGAAAATTCCCTCTTTCCTGGCATCATTCCAGTAAATATTCTTTGAAATCTCTTTAGGTTTTGACATCCTTCATTAACGAATGTGCCCATAAATGAACATAATGACCCAAATGTGGGCTGACCAATGGTTTTTAGAGGTGTAGCACCACTGGCTAGATCTTTTTTACTCTCTCCCTCTGTTTATAAACGCCAGGATAGTATAAGCCTTCTTAACAACTGTTACAAATTAACCCCTCAGGGAATTGTGCACTTAACTCCAGATATTCTCTGCTCCCGTACTCCTCTCAAGTTGGTACAATTCAGCCTATATTCTCTCTCTGCGTTTCGTCTCCAAAAGTGTATCAATTCATATTTCTCTGCATTGAAATTCAGGTGCCAGTTGTCTCCCCATTTGGACAACTTGTCAATAACTCCCTGACGTTCCTCAAATCCATCCTCACAATTCACCATTCTGCCTAGCTTCGTACCATCTGCAAAATAGTCCTCGATATGTATCTCCCAATCCCATAACTAAATCAGAAAACGCAAGGATTCCAAAACCAAAGTCCATGGAATGCTAATTTCAACTCGCCTCCAGTCTGAGAAATGCCTATTCGCACATTTATCCCCTATTTCCTATATGTTAGACAACTGCCAATCCATGCTGCTAAAGTATAATCCTTAACAAACAAATAACTTGCGAATCAATGTGCCATATTAAATGTTTTCTGAAACTTCAATCATATCACATTCACAGCACTATCTTTATCCACCGCCTGTGTCAAATTGCTAACGAATTCAATTAAATATGCCAGAAATGACACACCTTGACAAAGCCATGCTTTCTCTTGCAGCATCCGTACAGTGTGGTAACAGGTCATTCAGCCTAAGAAGTCCACAACAACGCTATGAAGAGTAACCCACCCAGGCCCATTCCCGATATTTATCCCTGACAAATGCAGCTAACTGGCATGTCCCTGGATAATTTCCCATGGTCAATTCACTCATCCTTTGATTGTGGGAGGAAACACACACAGAAACGGGAAGAACGTGGAAACACTGCACAGACAGCCACCCGAGGATGGAATCGAGCTCAGACCCTTGGCACTGGGGGACAGCAGTACTGACCACCGAGCCACCATGCCACTCCGCTGACTGTTTGGCATTGACCTATTTTTCTCTACGAGTGTTTTTGCTTATCCTGTATTATTGCCTGCAGCTGTTTCTCCAGTTTTTATATCAATCTGAGATGTCTGTAGTTTCCAGGCTTATCATTTGTCCTTCTCTTAAACAGCAGTGTCAGACTTACAGTCCTCCAATCGCATGGGATTAATCCTGTGTTCAGTGAAACCCGGAAAATGCCCGTCAATGACCTACCAATTTGATGCCTTTTCTTCTCTCATCAATCCAGAATGCATCCCATCTGGCGATTTCTCTACCTTGATTCTCTCCAGCCTATGCAGTACCACTTCTTCATCTAACATGATTCTGCTGAGAGGCTCAGCAGCTACATTCCCAGTTGCACAATTGTCAGCTTCCTTTATCATTACCTTGCCGTTGATTACCAGCCCATCATAATTCGTCATCCTTGGATTTTTTTAAGCGCTGTGGTAAACTTTGTTCAATGTTTCTGCTTTTTTTTTTCTTTCACATGTAATCTACCTCATCAGTTGGACATATAACAGCAGCTCAGGGAGACTGTCTGCTTCCTGTCTTGAAATTGAGGATATCCTCTTCACAATCTGATCAGCACCAGCAACAAGGTTCACATTACGTACGATAGCAAATGCAACACTGTTGTAATTATTACTGCTGCTATGTATGTCGGGAGTGTGCTGATGGAAAAGCACAGCAGGTCTTGCAGCACCCAAGGAGCAGGAGTATAGACGATTCGGGCCAAGGCCTTTCATCCGGAATAAGGCTGGGAATCGAGGGGATGGAGAGTTAAAGTGGAGGGGTTGGGGCTGGGAGCAAGGGAGCTGAGAGTGCGACAGTTGGATGGAATTGGGGGTAAAGGTGATAGGTAAGAGGGAGTGTGGAGCGGATAGGTGAGATGGAAGATAGACAGATGGGACAAGTCAGGAGGGTGGTGCTTAACATGGAGATTGGAACTAGGATAAGGTGGGGGAAGAGGAAATTAGGAAACTGGTGAAATCCACATTGATGCCATGGGGTGAAGGGAGTCAGAAGATGTGGTTTTCTTCCTCTAGGTGCTGGGTGGTAAGGGAGCGGCGATTGAGGAGGCCCAGGATCTGCATGCCCTCCGCGGAGTAGGAGGAGGAGCTGACGTGTCCGGCCACATGGCAGTGGGGTTGGTTAGTGCTGGTGTCTTGGAAATGTTCTCTGATTCACTCGGCAAGAAGATGCCCTGTCTCCCCAATGTGGAGGAGACCGCATCGAGAGCAACAGATACAGTAAATGACGTGTGGAAGGGCAGGTGAAATTCTGATGGATGTGCAAGGCTCCTCTGGGTTCTTGGACGGAAGTGAGGAAGGATGTGTGGGCGCATGCATTGCAATTCCTGCGGTGGCAGGGAAAGCTGGCGGGAGGGGAATTGTGGGTGTTTTTATTTATGTTTATCAATTTTATCTTAAATTGTAAAGAATAAAATTGGTTTTGAATTCCACCATAGCAGGTGATGACATTCACTTGTAATAAAAGTTTAATCACATCAACAGTTTCAGTCTGGGAAAGTAATCTACCATCTTTCATTGATGTGGCAGATACGTGACTCCAGACCCACAGCAACATGGTGTACTTGAGCTTCTGTTTGGAGGAATTACAGCGGCGGTCTCAGCAATGAAAAAGGAAGCCGAAAACATCACCCCGATACAAATGTATTCATTTCCCTTGCAACAAATCATAGCGTTCTATCAGAACATACAAACTGAGAGCAGGAGCAGGAAATTCAGCCCCTCCAGGCTGTTCCCCCATTCAATGCAATCATACCTGATCTCAATTTCAACCGAATTCCATGTGATCAAAGAACTGAGGCCATTAGAAATGTCTCACTTTAGGACTCCTGCAGTGAGTAAATCCCTCCAACACCAATGCAAATAACCAGCAACGTGTTCCATTCAAAATTTGCAGAAGGACTTATAGATCGAGTGTCAGTTGTCGCATTGTGGTTTACCAAGCTGGGAAGTAGATTTGCAGACTTTTCATTCCCCGTCCAGCTGACATCTTCAGTGCGTTGGAGCCTTCTGCAAAGCGCTGCTTGGTTCCATTCCTATTACATCTGGTTGCTGGTGCCGGTTGTTTCTTATAGTGGCCGGTATAATGGGTCGAGGTCAATGTGTTGATTGATGGAGTCTGTGGATGAATGCATGCTTCTGATCGTCCTCTGTTTAGCTTGTCCTACGATTGTTGGGTTGTTCCAGTCGAATTAGTGATCCTTGTCATCTGTGTGCGTGGCCACTCGGGACAGCTGGTCGTGGCGTTTAGTGGTCAGTTGGTGTTGGTGGATGTGGATTGCGAGTTTGCCGCCAGTTTCTCTATTCTCGTGTGGCGTGCAGTCTTTGCATGGAACCCTGTAAATTACATTCGTCTTGCACATGACGGGGACACCGTAATTCGTTCTGGTGAGTTGTTGTCTGAGCGTGGCTGTTGGTTTAATGGCTGTCATGAATCCCACTGGTCAGAGAGCTTTGGCTTTTAGTTCCAAGACTGTCTTTATGCTAGGTAGCATGGATAGTGAGTTTGGTCGTGTCATGTGCTCGTTGCATTGTTTTTTTGGCATGTGAGAATGAAGTTGCAGGGATATCCATTCTTCGTGAAGACTCTGTAGAGGTGTTTTCCTTCTCCTCTTTGCAGGTCGGGAGTGATACAATGTGTTGTAGCCCTTTTGAACATGATCCTAATGCAGCGTGTCTTGTTTTTTTTTGGGTGTTTGCTGTGTAATTCAGAGTTCGTCGGTATGTGTTGATATCCTATACACTGCTGTGTTGCATTCACCTTCTGCGTTCATTCTGCCATCACATCCAGGAATAGAAGTCGATTATTGATTTTCTTCTCTCTCGTAATTCTGATCCCTGTGAGCATGTTATCGATTATTCGGTGTGTGTTCTCAATTGTTGTTCTCTTCATGATAACAGAAGTATCATCCACGAATCTGATCCAGAGTTTGGATTGGATTTGTGGAAGTTCTGCTTGTGGACAAGACTAAATGTATTCAGAAAGCAGAGACCTACTGGCAGACATTGACACCTACCTTCAGAGGGAGTGAGACCCCATGCCATAGCTACCCAATAGAATAAAAAACACACTACGGAACATACAAAAATGGGTTAATAACCAGAATTGACCTAAAAATGATGAAAACAGAAAGCACCAAAACACCAACCAGAAACGTCCTGTCAAAGGATACAGCGTCTGAATAATTTAACCACACTTCGTTGTGTTAACAATGATACAATCTCACCATCTGATGGCCCCCCGATACTACTGGACATGCAGTGGTGATGTGTGAAAACCCTCAGGGGGAGAGAGCGGAGAGCAGTAGGGCAACAACTTACAACACCAGTCAATTGACAGCACGATCAGAGGGTATACACACACACACGCACACAAACATACACACACGCACAAACACACACACACACAGAGTTGTGGAGAAGACTACAACTGTACTGAAATCCCTGCGTGTTGGACACACTCATTGAAGAAATGTTGTGCCCTCTCTGCAATATGGGAGTAATTTGTTTTTAAACAGTATTCCTGACATCGTACACAATGAACAGAATGTTTCCACTGCAATTGCATCCAAGCACTTTTCAATGATATGGTTCATGAGGAGATGAGGATTTGAAATATGACTGAGACTGTTGTTAAAAGCAACAAATATATGCAGGTTCTTATTAAACACAAAACAGCTTTTCAAATTAAAATTACATAACAAAATGGCTTCAAGTTATAATTTGACAGTATGAACCTCCATTTCTATTTTGCTGCGTCAGCTGAACTGCAAGATAAAGCAGACAACAGAGTCTTCATAAAATGACCATGTAAGCATGAGATGATGATTTATGTAGACAAGAACCATTTCCCGAGAAATACCATTGCATTAGCCTGCTGTCAATCATGTCGTCCGATTACATTTTATTGGTTAGATTAGACTAGATTACTTACAGTGTGGAAACAGGCCAACAAGTCCACACCGCCCCGCCGAAGCGCAACCCACCCATGCCCCTACATGTACCCCTTGCCTAACACGACGGGCAATTTAGCATTGCTAATTCACCTGACCGGAGCAGGAAACCGGAACACCTGGAGGAAACCCACGCAGACACGGGAGAATGTGCAAACTCCACACAGTCAGTCGCCTGAGGCGGGAATTGAACCCAGGTCTCTGGCACTGTGAGGCAGCAGTGCTAACCACTGTGCCACTGTGCCGCAGGGTCTTTCCTTGTAATTAAGGCTGTGCTGTCTCTTTAAAAAATGTATACATGATGTTTAATTTTCGAATGCAATTGCACAAGATTTCACCATGGAACACAAAAGCTATATCATCTGTGATGCTGGATAAAGCTGCGCCAGGCTGCCTTTTTTATAAAACTGGTAACCTTGATTTGTACAGACAGCATTCCTGTAGATTCTTTTAACTGGTCTCGAAACCGAGAGGTTCCCACTGGGATCCACATGTTCATATGGTAGCGCGAATTGTGGTTCAGCAAGGACGATTCATGGACAGAGGTGTAAGAGCCTTGAGTCCTTCACCCTTGAGTGTTAAGGAATTGGGCCAGCCAGACGTGAGTATTTTATATCCGTTTGGTTTGCTCTGATTCAAGTCGTGGTTGAACTGACCCATCGTTGTCTATTGCCCTATTTCAGCCCAAAAAGGATCTGTCCTACCAAGGGAGGGGAGAGAGGGAGAGATAAAGAGAGAGAAAGAGAGAGAGAGAGAGAGAGAAAGTCGAGGACCTTTCCCGAGATGAGAACTCCACAAAAGAGTGTCAGGGAGAGATTATGTACACAAAAGAGAGAGAGATTATACACACGGCCAAAATGGGGAGAGTGCCATCCATGGTCAGACTTGAGAAACGGATCTGAAAATAAGTCGAGAAGGGTTTGTGGAAGTCGAAAAATTGTTGTATATTGATAGGCTGTTGGGTAATAAGTGCTTTTCAGTCAGAACTATAAAAGGACGCTTAAAGATGACTAATGACATAGATAATGGAAGATCCGTTCTTCACCGTAAGTAAAAATATGTGTGATATCCAAAGTCTTTTTGAAACTTTCTGGCACCTTAATTAAAGCATTGGGTGACGAGCAGTGGCCACTAGGTTGTTCAAAAAGTATTCAATTGATCAGATCTGCCCAGAAAATGATTTGTAAAATGAACATGAATTCCAAAGCAGAGGAACTAATTAGATGTGGAGACAATATGATGATGAAGCTCAAAAAGAATCAGTTTAGTGCCCATGGTGGAATAGTGCCACTGAATTGGAAATTTAATTAACTGCTGATGGTGCCATGAAATCTATTGAGGTCCTCAAAAGACTCCTCAGGAGTTCGTTGATCTTTTAAACACCACAATTACAGTTTATGATGGCAATGCGCAAGATTTTCGAGCCCTTCTTCAACAAGTCCTGACCCGCTCTGAATATGCCCATTTTACTGAATGTATTGGTCACAATAATTTTACTGCCCTCTCTAATGCTGTCGCTCAAGCTCAGCAACAACAAGATGATATCCCTGCTGCTGCATCTGCCATACTAGCAAAGCCTATTGACTTTACTCGCATCCTTGAACGTCGCTCCACAAACAAGGAGTCTGCTGAAGACTTCCTTGAAAGTTTTGGATAATATAATGAGGCTTATTCCAGCGACTGGGCTTAGAATTTAAATGCTATTATTGCTCAGTATGATTCTAGGCTATTAAACTTCCTGTCACCCTCTGTCGTCACAGCAGTCAAAACAAACAACTTGGACTGGGTTGAAGCGACTCCAAATCAAGTCCGTCTTTCTCTTAAGGCCTTGTGGAAACAGCAGAGTGAAACCAGACCACCGATCCGCGTAAAATCAGAATTTGTCGTCCAAGAGGAGGCACCTCAACAACTACCCGTGTGTCAGAGTAGTGGCCCTGCACCCATTCGAGGCCACGGTCGTGGGTATGGCAGAGGGACACCCACTACGTGTCTGCCCCCTAACTGTTATAATTGCAACAGTCTATATCACTGGGCCCGTGACTGCCCGACTCGAAACTGCCTTACTTGCGGCATGCCCCTCCATGAGACCTCTAATTGCCCTAGAGGGGTCACACAGGCGGACCAAGGAAGTTTTCATGAGAATAACCTCAGAACTTCTATGACACTTGGGTAAACCTCCTGATAACACTCATCCTCCACCACAAGTCAGAGGGGAAGGACAAATCACCGGTTTTTCACAAAATATTCCCTTTTGCCGAGTCAAACTTTCAATGGTTGGCTACTCATTAGTCTTGTTGTTCATTGTACCTGTTGTATCTGTAAATTGGCTGCGTTTTTTCTGTGCGTTTCGATGTTTGCTCTTTGTTTACGCGGGTGGCTGCTGTTCTTGTTGTGTTAAAAATACATAAGAAAGTTGGCCAGTGGTACAATTCTCGAACACTTGATTAAGCACTTATCTGCTACAACCAAGATTTCTTTGACATTTGGAATGTGTGTGTGTGTGTGTGTGTGGGGGGGGGGGGGGGTGGTGGTGGTGTCTGTGAGACTGCCTGCTGCTTGCCAAATGTTTAACCATTCCAGCTTCGGTTTGAATGCACATTTGATTGCTGTGATTGAATGTTGAGTTTTGTTGCCTGCAGCTTGAGATCCGGGATTGTTTTGGATTTGATCTGGAAATTCAGCATATTAAGGTTAAGGTTCCTTCAATGAATATGGAATGAAATATTAACCCGTGTTCTTCATGACTGCCCCACTGTCAGTTTCTAACTGACCTTTTATCCATTCATCAAAGCCAACTTTATTCAATTTCAAATCAGTTTAATACGGTTAAGACAACATTTTTTTTTGTTTCAGACTCGTTTGTTTCCACTTAATTTTAAGATTTCTGTGTTTCATTGGTAATTGTGATGTGACAGCCGCAGCTTTATAGAGGGAACCCCTCCCTCAACGACGACTGAAGTTTTAATTCAACATCACGTTCTGATAAATCATGTGACAAAATTAATATCTTATGGTTAATATCTGTGTCTTTGGACTCGGCCATTATTCGTGCATTAGAAATTTTTTTTATCATCTGAGTAGACAAGATCTTTTAAGGCAACTCCAGTCATTTCACGACACATAGCATTGTAAATGAACAGTGACTGGTCAGGACCACTTAAGGAACTTAATCTTGGACTTAAATTAAGGCACTGAAACCTGATAATTATAATGGATTTCAAAGTTAGAAACTGAATACATTTTACATATTAAATATTAAATACTAAAAAATGAATTTCCAATTTTTATTGATGACTTTTAAAGTGTCTTAGTCATTTGTTGAGTTTCCACCCTTAATTACAGATAATTATTATTTTATTTATAAATTTTAATAATAATTTGCATTAGCCCAAATCACAAAATCAAAATTAATTGGCAGAATCGCTTGGTTTCATTCCTTTACACATTGTCAGTGACCTGCCTCATTGCCTCATGTTTAATTTGAATCATGGTTGCATGGATTCGTTATTAATTAAAGGATGGAAAGTTAACTTACTGGTGAGTTGAAGAAATTCTGCATGTAATTGGGGAATGGTCATATATCAGATGGAACTTCCAAAAGCTGGGGAGGTGACTGAATACGTATATGAAAAAATATAAACAGGCCATGAGAAATTGTGTAAAGCTAGTAAGATCGCGGAATATATAAACAAGGTTAAAGAATCAATACCGTAAAATTCCCGAGTCTATTTTGAGGATGAGGAATTTGTATACCCGCTGAGCCCTTAATTTCTCCTGATTGACTCCAGCCTTAGTTTAAACAACCCACTTGTTTCAAACCTCTCCTCCTTTTAAAAATGAAGCATCCGGTCTTCACAGCTGATATCATGGGGATGAGTGACCTGTGCCATCCTAAACCGGGTCACATCCCAGAAATTAGAGTTATGTTAATGAAGCATGTCCAGACCTCAAGACCAAACCAGCCTAATAAGCTAAATATGTCCAAGGGCGATACGAATGGAAATGCAGTGAAATTCTGGGAGTAACCTGAATACAGATGACTCGTGTTACAATACTGAAAGATGTGCCTATCTGCCTGATGGAAGTGACGTACAATTCAACAATAATCTGGAAGACCAATTACCTTTGTTTAACCTTATGCTTTTGCAATGTTTTCTACTTGGAAACATGATCTGGACCAACAGTACGAACCAGACGAGGAATTCCCAGTCACAAATGAAGTGAGCGGTGGTGTGCTATTGGGATGGCCAGAACCGGACTGAATCACGATGCACGTTGCAGGTAAAACAAAATATATCCAGCTTCCTCGCGATCCCAAGGCCATATGCCAGCTCTGATGTGGTTGATTGGAACCAGGTACCCACTGGTGGCTGAATCTACCTCATGAACCCCACCCGATCACCACGGATAGGCAAACTTTTCCTAAGGAGATGCTGAAAATGGGAACATGCATGCCCCAGCATTTCACCTTTGAGACTGGCCACAAAACAGCAAAACCCCCAGGGACAAATGCCTGCCCCTTGCTTTAACTGTTGAAATGTGGCCACTAGAGATTGATGTGTCTCTAATGTTACCTTGGACCTGATGTTGGAAATCAACATGCTTTCTTCGTAGCAAAAGGAAAATATACCAATATACACTGACTCTTTATTGCTCTTTTAATATGATCCACGATTTTAGAGCTTATGGTCCCATTGGGTCCCCAGTAAAACCCGGTTTGACGGAGTATAAGGATGGGTATGCCAGGCCTGAGTAAGGTACAGTAATCACGGGGGATGCCCCTGCAGCAGAGCACAAATTATGCTCTCAAATATGGTATCTCTCGATACTCAAACTAGAATGTCGACTGGACAAGTTTGTGCGCATTCTTTTCTGCTGCCTGTGCAAGGAGGAAATTGTTTATACTTTATTACAATGGACACTCAGTGGCCTCCAACCTCGTTGGGAAGGACCCTTTCATGTTCACCTCACCACTCCAACTGCTGCTAAGGTAGCCAAACATTCCGCCTGTGATCAGTAATTGGACTCTCTTCTGATGTTAAAAACTAGTCACTCACAAAGTTTGTGCGTACTGCAAAATCCAGAGTGCAGAAGGTGCAGTTCCATTCATAAATATTTAAATTAATGTTTAAGTTAACTGAGCGATCACATTGTTAAAAGGAGCATAACAGGCTCCCAATATGTAAATAGCAAGCTGTTATGTATCCTGTCTGCCCAGATCATGATCTGATCTAATCTAATCTAAATTTGAAACTCCACCTGTTCTATGGTGGGGTTTAAGTCAAACTGTTTGTGGTCAAGTCTAATGACGTTATTTTTTTTAAAAAAAACTCAGCTGGACACAAGGAATCCATTCTAGCATTTCCAACCAAATTCTGGGGGACAATAGCTATCCCCTCAAAAAACGTACATGAAATATAATCTAATTTTAAATACACTCGAATAAGAACACTGACTAATTCCTTCTGCAAGCTTTTTGATTCGCCATTTGTAAACTATACAAGTCCAAGTACTTTACATCTCTTCAGTTCAACCATGAAGTCACCATGGTGCTGTTAGACCATAGGATTGCTATCGTATTAGAGGAGACTGGTAGAGATTAATCTCAGGTACAACATGCATCAGGCCAGGTGAGACGTTAAGAAGGAGAGCCCTTTCTGTGCAACTGAGCTGATACAGGAATTCAACCCATGGTGTTAGAATTTTGCAATATCACCAACTGAGCTGTCAAGTGTTACAATTAATAGTATCTGAATGATACAAACCTTGTTGACTCGGGTCTCAGAACTGATGTACAGTTCATTACATCCGAGAAACGAAACAGCAATTGATGTTGATACTTCCAATATGGCCAGTAACCATGGAGTAAGTAGATCACCCAAGCCGGTGTCTATATATGAATGGGAAGAACATGTTTAGAACAGTCTGAGATTTCTGAGAAATATGCATTGCGGCACGTAATATTTTAACCCAATTAAAGAAGAAAATGAACCCAAGCCGTGGCGAAGAGCATATCATCAAATCTATAAAATGAAGATGATTGAGCATAATTCTGATTTTCATCATTAGTGTTACATCCCCCACCCCCACCCCCACTTTCTGCTCCCATAACTTCGATTACATCATGATCCCAAATTACTGGACTTTAAAATATCGAATTAAGAATTAATAGATTGGGAAACGAAGAATAATGTACAGATCTTCAGTGTAAGATTACACCCATTGAAAGGATGTTTATTTTCTACTTCTGTCTAAGTGCTCTAACTAACTCCCACAACAACTGTGTTCTTGGATCATTTAAAATCATCTATGGCTGCAACCCCATTATGAAACACGTTAATTAATTTACTTCGAGAAGAAGGAGCCAAAGTCATTCCCAAAAATTCATAACGAGGAAAATTTAACTTCGTTCTGGTGTTACGTGCGCCACTGACACGGTCAAATTTATATTGTCCATCCCTCATTAGTCTCGGGAAGATTTTTGAGAATTGTTGCTGCCCTTGGGATCCGGACATACAACAGTTAGGGAGAGAGTTCTTGGAGTTTGATACCTCGACAGGGAGGGAACGGTAATGGACGGTGAAAGTGCATGAGAGAGTTAGAGAGGTTTCCAGAACTGAAACAGGACCTTCGGCCCAAATTGTCAAAATCGATCAGCTTTCTCATATAATCAAGTCCCATTTATTTGCATTTCTTCCCTATCTCCACATAGATATCGCATCCATGTATCTATTCAAAAGTTTCTGAAATGAGAACATTGTTCTCGCCTCCATTGTTACTGCTGGCAGCCTTTCCAGACAATCACCAACCTCTGTGTGAATAAATTGATCCTCGGTACACTTTCATGTCTCTACCGTCTCATCTTAAATCTATGCCCGCGAGTTTTAGACTCCCTAGTGGTAAGGGCACATTTGGAGTGCTGACTGCAGTTCTTTTCACTCCAATATAGAAAGAACATAATTAAAATACTAAGTTCTGAAAAGCTTTAGTCTGATGCTATCTGAACTGGAAATGTGTGAAAAGGAGGGAAAGTCGGGGTGGGCGGGGGACCTGATGGAAGTCTATAAATTCATGAAATGTACAGGTAAGGTAGATAGCTAACAACTTTCCCCATGGTGGAGGATATTGCAGTTAACATAATCCCCATGAAATTAAAAAACGACACTGGAAATTAAAAATCTTCAAATTTAAATATATTTTCATGTCCTTCTAAATGCATTTTAAATAAGGATACAGCTATTTTGGGAGCGATAATGCTCCTGCACTGTAACTAAATATGTAAGAAGGTCATCCATTCTCTCTCCAAGTGTGCATATCCTGGTGGGGAGTGAGTGAGCTGTTGATCATGCATCTACTGCCCATACTTTTCAAGTTTCTACCCTTTCGGGTTTGGAAAGTGCTCCCCTGGTTTGTTTTTGTGCATCTTCTAGCTGCGAGTCAGTGCTGTCCCTGTGCATAATTAATGAAGGTAATGAGTTCTGAAACGTCACACGTGCAGTGCCAATCAAGCTGGCCACTTTCTCCTGGATGATGCCGACTACTTGAGTTTTGTGAGAGACGCACTCACCTCAGCAAGTGTGGAGTCTGCCATCGCATGCAGACATGGGTAGAATGTGCAAAGTCCGTAGAGTCAGTTGCCTAATGGTGGAATCGAGACCGGTCCTTGGCACTGTGAGGCAGCAATGCTAATCACTGAGCCACCGACAAAATCCTTAGAAGCAACCTTGTAAAGCATGAACTGAGGCTTATTGGATCTTGCTCATGTGAAGCAGCTAAGAATGTTTTGCGTTTTTATGAAGGCTATACTAAAGCTAATTACTTTTGTTACCTTGATACGGTAAGATGCTTAAGTAGAATAAAGTTGAAGTAAAGTAAAAATAATGGAGGGAGTTGTTCTGTTCCATACATGCTTCGGAGCTCCATGCACAATAAAGTCAATGAAAGTAAGCAATTCTTTGTACTTTTTGTGTGTTTTAAGACAATACTTTTTCTATACTTACTTTAACTATACAAGGAAATTCGACACTTCAGAGTCAGTGATATTTGGGATGTACGTATTGAATTCGAAAATAATGAATGCATCCACGATCACCATGACGACACTGATCATGTTTCTCAACGCCAGGCACGTCCGCACATTAAAATAATAAGCAATAACGTATTTATATATCCAATCTCCCTGATAACCATCCCATAACCATTGGCTGTTTGCGTGAAAGCAATGGAGACAAGCCCAAAAGGTGAGGATTATGTTGCCAACCATTGCAATAGAAAAATATGCATTGTTCTAGGAGAGAGCATTTGATGTATAACAAATTGACAGAATTGTGACGATGCAGAAAGTGGCCATTCGGCACATTGTGTCTGCATGATTCTATCACTCAGTACCAACATCTGTCATTCCACCCATATCTCTCCACATCCAAATACCAATCCCGTGCTGCCTTTGTCGGTCCCAACTGAATCTGCCTCCATCACAATTCTGCACAGTGTGTTACATTCTGTAACTACGGGTTTCATGAAAAAGTACCTTTGCTGTCAAATCGCACTGCTTCGTTTGCACATTATTTTTAATCCATGGACTCTCTTGTGAGCAGGAACGACTTCTCCCTCTCTACTCTGTGAAACTCTCTCTTGATTTTGTGAACCTCTGTCCCATCTCCTTTTCAGCTTTCATCTCTCCAAGGAGACCAGTTTCAACCTTTTCAAACTATGCTCATCTGGAACCAATCTTGTACATCGCCCCTCCTACTGATAAAGAAATTCTACAGCGCATGTCGAGGCCATTCGGCCCAACAAGTCTGCACTGACCCTCTGAACAGCAACCCTCCCACACCCTACACCTGTCGCTCTAATCCACCAAGGATGCACATCCCTGCTCTCAATGGACAAATTAGCATGGCCTACCGGACCTAAACTGCATGTTTCTGGACATCGGGAGGTAACCGGAGCACCCAAAGGAAACCCACGCCGATAAAGGGAGATTATGCAAACGCCATAAAATCGAGATTGGAATCAAATGTGGACCCAAACAATATAAGGCAGCAGTACTAGGCAATGTGTCACTCCAAATCGAGTCTAGTAGCCCCCATCAAGTCTGCACTGACCTTCCAAATAGCATTCCACATTGTCCCCGTAATCCCACATTTTCCATGATCAATCCATGTCAGCTGCACACCTCAGGACACCAAGGGTCAATTCACCACGGCCAATCCGCCTCGTTTGGACATTGTTGGACTGAGTGGAAACCGATGCAAACACGTGGGAGGATGTGCAAACTACACACAGACAGTCTTCCGAGGTGAAATTCGAAACCAGGTCCCCAGCACTAAGCGGCAGCATTGCTAACTACTGAGCCACTGTCCCTCCAACACTTTCTATTTCCTGGAGCGTTTATTTTCTTACGTGCCACATCTGCAATTCTTTCTTTTACATTCTTGCAAATATAACAAGATTGCACATAAATTCAAGACATCAACGGCCTATTTTAACATTCTGCATTAATGTGACATGGAAATGCAGAAGAATACACTGCAGGCGGTTCAGTACCAAACATTTTACAGATTTTATCCTGTCATGTGCTATTTTACTATAGTCTGTCTTAATTTATAGTGATGACGTTGTTTGCGCCATTGACTTTATCACCTCAGAAAAAAAAATTGAACATTAGCACAATAATGGTAACTTTTAAAACTTTCATACAGCAAAACTCCAGTATAGGTGTACTTACAGAGTGTGCACTTGAGATTGTTTCTAGTGTATATGAGAATGTCCCGCAGAACATAATTTGAAATGGAAAGCCGGCATATCAATTTTACTTCACCAAACGCGTTCACAATGATGCTAAGTATCTCAAACTATGGGTTCTCCCTTCCATTTTATTTCTTGACTTTGACTCGGTTGTAACTCATCTCAACAAACAAGAAACAGAAATTCCTGGAGAAACGCAACAAGTCTCATTACAGATGACTCTCTGGTTTTGTCTTTTTATTAGATCTGCAGCAAAACCTGTTTCTTGTTTGTGTTGGATCACAGCAATTTCTGCTTTCTCTTTGCTCCAGATTTCCAACCATCTCTGCTTTTATTTCTTTCAAATTTGCAACAATGTCTGTTGTTTTTGGTTTCATATTTCCAGCTATTCTTGGTTCTATTTGCATTCAATCTCCAACAATTTCAAATCCTATTTGTCTGAGATCGCCAGCAATGCTCTTTCAGTTTCAGATCTTCAGCTATTTCTCCTTTACTTTGTTTCAAATCTCCAGCAGATTACGTTTTTATTTATTTCAGTTCTCCAGCAATTTCTGTTTTACTTTGTTTCGGGTATATAGTCATTTTGTTTTTATTTGTTTCAGATATCGAGCAATTTTTTTATCTGATCTCAAGCATTTTCGGGTTTTATTTGTGTCAGATCTCCAGCAATTCTTCTTTTTATCTGTTTCAAATCTCAAGTGATTTCTCATTTCGATTGGTTCGAATTGCCAGCAGTTTTTGCTTTTATTTGTTTCAGATCACCATCAGTTCTTCTTCTTAATTGTTTCTTATTCCGGCTTTTGCTGTTTTAGTTTGCATCAGTTCTCCAGTAATTTCTGTCCTAATTTGTTTCGGATACCAGCAAATTTTGTTTTTAATTGTTTCAGATTTCCAGTGAGTTCTGTTTTTTTTTATTCAGATGCAAAGCAGTTTCTGCATTTTGTTGTTTTGGATCTGCAGAAATGTCTGTTTTTGTTCAGATGAGATCTTTTGTATTTGCAATTCTTCATTTTATTTTTCTCCCTGTCTCTCAACGAAATGTCTTGAAGCAAGATGTTATTTTCTCTATCTGGATTCGTGTCCACAATTAGATTAAGAAATAAAGGGGCATGCAGTAAGTAACTGGGAGAAAGCACAATACTGCAGACAATGGAAACAATTCGAGTAAAGTGCTGAAACCTAAACAGAGAATGTTCCAGCACAATCTGAATATCTTCACGAAAGTGTGGCAGGTCGAACTAAGCTGTTTTTTGGGATGAAAACACGCTGACTTTTGATCAGAAAGTTCCACGATTATTTTCTAAACTGAAGTAGGAAACCGTATCTCCTAACTAGCATTTTTTTTCACGCTTCAACAGTTCACTTCGCAAACCCAAACCAAGTTTTGTACAGATGGTTCTTGTAAAACGCAATGGTGGACTTATTGTGCAACATCTCTAATAGAAAAATCGCACATGAGAAACACCGCTTAAAATGTTGGTGATGTAAACACGTTCCAGCCAGCACACATTATATAAGGTTATTTCCAAACAGTGCTGCCAATTTGTCAATCGTGTTGCAGTGATTTCACGTTACCGAAACAAACAGGACAATATTGGGTCCAAGTAAGGAAATGAGCTGCTTCTCAGTTCACTGTGAATATGACACGAACAACTTGGTTTGGGTTTTCGAAATAAAATATTGAAACATGTGAAACAATGCCACTTAGAAATATGTTTAAACTTGAAGATAACTGAGACAGAATATCACAACAGTACGTAAAGAACTGCAGATGCTGAAATTCTCAAACAAGATCAGAAGCAGCTGGAGAAACTCTGCAGTTCTGGCAGCCTCAGAAGAAAGAAAACAGAGTCACGGAACCCGAAACTAAGACATTGCAAAATTCGAAGATTCAACTTTGAATTGAATTTCAATATGATTTGGGACATGATTGCCATGGTGATCGTTGGCATTTTCTCTGTGCGTGAGAAACCTACACGAAGTTTGATGTGAACAGACATAAAAGTGCTTACAAAGTATTGGAGTTATTTCCTTGCAAGAACAAAACTGAATGTCATTGTAACATTAAACATGTAATCTATTCGGTTCCAATCTTCCCATTCCTTCTAACATGTTTTGCTTCAAATTACGAAGAACCTTACCGACAAACTGCCGCACCAATGTGTCCCGAATATCCTTGCTATGGATAGCGTGTTCTGAAATGCTGGCATCCAATTCAATATGCACCAATTGAGTACATCCAGCACTCCTAAGCCAATCTCAATGACCTAAAGGACACAAAATTAAGGTTGAGCAAAGTATGTGCATTCAAAGAAGGAGTTAACTGCTCGTGGGAATGAGGTGAACAGAAGAGCCCCTGAACAGATAAAACTCCCTGAATTCGATTAGATTATTGACCCAGTTAGAGTTAGCCAACGAGTTGCCGTCAACTTTGCACATGTAGGAGGCAATATATTCACATTACACAATCTTCAGCAAATGAGCATCTCCAACAAAAACAAATTCAATCATCAGCCCAACATTTCCATCCTCAAATCTACAGGTCTTCATATCCTGAGAATATCATTATGAAGAAACTGGATTGAACCATTCTATTGATTCCATGCCTGGCAGAGCAGGGTGAGAGTGGCTCAGAATCACTCACGTCCTCTCTCTGTAATCCCTGTCCAACATCTACAAGGTCAGCTAAGGAGTGTCGTGAAAGTCTCTCGAATTTCTTGAATGAGCACTACTCTAAAAACACGCGAGACAGTTGGAACATACACAAATAATTATGTCTGCTTGATTGGCATCCGAACAGCTAAATTCAAAATTCACTACCTTCACCACTAATGCACAGAGACACAACTGAGTAGCATTTGCAAAATGCCCTGCAGTTACTGACCCAAATTTTATTATATCTTTGATTATTTGGTGGGTGTGGACATCTCTGGCTAATCCAGGTAACTGCAAAGAAAAAACCTAAATGGAAGAAAGCAGAATGCTGTGGACAATCAAAAGAAACTCAGTACGTGCTGAGCTTCTAAAAGAAATAGTTCGAGCAGCAGCATGAAGTGTCAGACAGAACTAAATATTTGTCGTGTGAAAAGCCGCTAGTTTTCAAACAGAAAATTCCACAGTTCATTTTGTAAAAAAAAAGAATTAGGAAACCAAGAACAAGAGAGGAGCAGAACAATGAAGGGTACAATCCCAGGAATAACCTGCCTCTCAGTTTACCATGAACATGGCATAAATATTTTGGTTTGTTTTCTCGAAGCAGAATGTTGGTCAAAATAGGAACAGGACAAGGTTGTTCGAGCCTGTACCACTATTCCACCACGGCTGATCCGATATTCCCAATATCCACCATGCTGCCCTTTCCCCATAACCTTTGATTCCCCTGTTTATCGAAACTCTATCTATCTAGGCCTTGAATATATGTTTGGGCTCTATCCCCTCAGCTCTCTGTGGCAATGAGTTGCAACGATTTATAACTATTAGAGAAAAGAAATTCCTCTTCATCTCAATTTTAAATTGGTGCCGCATAATTCTGACGATATGCTTTCTGGTACATGGCTCGCCCACGAGGGGAAACATTCTCTCAACATTTGCCCTGAAGAATCCAGGGTGTTTTAAACAGTGGTGGTGAGCTCCTTTGAAAAACTGCTGCGGTTCTTGGCTGTCGAGACACACATGCAGTGCGGCTATTAAGCGGTTCCCAGGATCTCGAGCCAGCTACAAATAAAACAAAAATTGGTGATGTACATCCAAGTAGAGCTGGTGTGTGAGACTGGGAGCAGAACTTGCACGTGCTGGTCCTCGCGTGTCTCATCTATCCTCGTCCTTTGAGCTCCTGTGCAATGAGAATTGTTAAGATCTTGTCGAAGCATCATTGATGTTTGTTATTTGTCCTCCATCTCCGCTGGGTCATGACCACCAGATGAAATGGTAACATTCTGGTCGGATCATTCACACTGGGTTTGTAGAAGTTAAAGATGAAAGCCCATCTCGGTATTCTGAAAGGGAACATTGAGAATGAACATTTAATATTGAGCTCAGCAAAGATGCCCACCGCCAGTATTGGCCGAGAAAGGAACAAAATATGTTTGTTCATTATTTGCTGCATTGTTGGCAATATTGAAATTATACCTGAGGAACTTTCATAAATGATGAATGGAACCAGTTTTCATATACTGTTTTAATGGGCTTTAATGAGATTCATTGCAGCGAGAAATGTTTTGATCGGAATGATCGCACTGGGGATAGCTGCCGATTCTCTCGTTCATCTATCTAAGTCAGGTTAAATCAATTACAAAACGTATTCAACCTTACACTCAGCGTTTTCAATTTCCCCATCTTGTATCTTTCATAAGATGATGGAACAACTCCTTCATTCAATCTCCCAGTGTCTTCTACTTTGCTGTACTGTTGGTTTATGACAAATCCAGGTTCCGTGTTCCGTAGATTGGCAATGTTTAGTGAACAAAAAAAAAAGAGTTTAATTGATGTTTGGAGGTGATCATGTTCTACAAAAAATTTTGTGCAATTAAATGATACAGATTGTAGTGTGCCGGATTGCTAACCAAGTTAGAGTGGAATTACAAGCATTTTTCAGTGAACACTGAAATATGTGTTTTGGGAGTTAATTAGAGTGCATTACTGTATATTGTATTTAATATCCTCTGTGAAATAATTCCGTTCTTCCATTTTTTTCACAAAATGATATTGCTGATTTTGATATTTCAATTCACTAAAACATTAGAGACTATATTTTTTAAAAAACTATTCTACAGACGGATGACTGGATTTGAGACTAATCGATTACATCTATTCCTAATGTATTTTTTCAACTGTGTGACAATTTTTGAGAAATTGTAAGCTTGCATACGAAAACATTATTTTTTTTTTGCAATTATAAAACTCCCCGAGACTTGCACGACATTTTACCACACCAGTTCAGACAAAAATGTCAGCGGGATTTAGTGTGTTTTCTTAAGTAACAAATAGGCACTGATAATCATACTGATGCAATATTTCAGCGAATTTTCATTATTTACGACTCTCTTGCGTCCTTTGTACTAAAACACGTGTAATTGCTTTGATGAAAGGAACAAAGACAGAAACTACTGGGCAAACTCAACATTTCTGGAAAGATAGCAGAACCAAAGAAGGATCATTTGAACATTGTCTCTGTTTTTCTCTCCCTGCAGAAGCTGCCAGACCTGCTGGGTTTCTCCAATTCCTTTTTTTTACAGATCTTCAGCATCGAATTTCTTTGTTTTATTTCAATATTAAGATGACCGATTAGATTGTTGAATACATTCCAACTATTCTATTGCGTTTACTAAACATCACATTCACAGCAAGGTCAGTATTTAAATTCTAAAACAAAACTGACTGGGTATAGCCCTGCTTGCGGTGCTGATACACAGTATGTTCAAAAAACGCCTCAAAAATAAATGATGAACAAAAGCAGAACAGCACAGGAACAGGCCCTTTTACCCTCCAAGTATGCACTGAAACATTTTGCCCTTTCACCCTAAAATTGACTTCACTTACAGGAGCCTTACACTCCACTGCTTTATTATTCATCTGGATGTTTCTTGAATGCTGCTATGCTTTCACGACCTCCGCTGACAGCGTGTTCCAGGCACTCGTCATTCTTCTAGTAAAACAACGTAACTCAAACATCTCTTTTAAAAGTACCTAAATCCCCTGACCTTGATCCTGTGTTCCCTATGAATCAACTCCTGCACCCTGGGCAAAAGTCTCATACTTCCTACTTTATCCATGATATTAACAATCTTATAAATATCTATCAGTAAGCCCCTCAAACTCCTGCATTCCAGTGAAAATAAATCCACTCCATCCGAAATTTCTTCACTGTTAATATCCCCCAGAGCAGGCAACATTCTGGCAACATTTTTCTGTACTGTTTGTAAAGTGTCCATAGCCTTCTGGCAGTGTTATAATTAGAACTGTCTGCAATATTCTAAGTCATAACATAACTTGTGTATCCTTACGCTTAATGCCCCTTCCAATGAGGGCAACTATGCAGATCAGTTTGGCGAAGGAAATAAACAACAAAAATTGCAGATTTGGAAATCAAAATGCACAAAGAAGATGTAATTCAAAATAAAATAGCTCATTCAGTCATAGGCAACGCTGGTGGCTTCAATTAACAAAACCTACAGATAACACGTTGTAAACAAAAGTAACATTGCAAAATAGTGGTCGGGCATTCACGATGTAACAAAATAGAATTACTGGGGAATCTCAGCAGCTCTGGCAGCAACTGTGGACAGTGAAACAAGCTCGATATTTCGAGTTTGTTTGTTTTATTTTAAGGTTGATCTTGTTTATCTCGTGATGGGTGCTGGAGGAGTCAACCCCAATGCGTAGTTTCTGCACAGGCGGCACAGTAGAGTAATGTCTTCATATTACAGACGGTACCAAGAAACAATAAAATACAGCTAAGTACTGAGATGCTGGCTATCTGAAACAAATAGAAATTTATCGAGATCAGAAACACATAAGAGCAGAAATTACAGGATGTAATAAAGCAAAGAACATCGGATACTGGAATTCTGTAACCAACAGTAATTGCAGTATATCTAAAACAAAGAAAAACAAAAACAAAACAGACGCTCTGCAAAAAAGTACAAAAGGTAGAGATTGCTGGAGATCATAAACAAACAAGAACCTATATCACTGGAAATCCGAAATAGACAAGAACCTATATCACTGGAGACCTGGGACAAACAAAAACAGAAAGCGTTGATAAAATTCAGGAGGTCTGGCAGCATCTGTGGAGAAAGAAAGTGTTAATATTCTTCGAGTCCAGCGACCCTTCTTCAGGAAGCATCTCACGTTAATTAATATTCATTCAGACCCCTTGTGGAAATTTTCCTGTTGTTCCCAGGTCGAAAATTGCAACTGTAACAAAAGAACTAAATGTACAATATGAAGAATGCAAAATTTCACCTTGGGTAACAGATCACCGATGTCCTCTTCTGGGTCAGATTGCAGTCCGATTTTGTTCAACCTCACACAGTCTCATGGGGTGGGAGCACATCTATTTCAAATAAGAGATTGGTTTGTCAACCTTATCTGTATTGTTGACTGGTGTAAACGTGGATTCGTTCAGCAGACGAAGTTGGTCACGAAAGAGTGTTCTTCACTGGTGAATACCTCACAATACAGAGATGAGGAGATGGTCTAAATATGTTATTTATGGAGTATTAATCCAGAGACCCAGATAATATTTTGTGGCCATCGCTTGAAATCCCCAGATAGCAGGTGGTGGAAGTTGAAATCAGCATAAATCCATGAGAAAATCAATCAAAAATAAGAGTCAAACGATGGCGACCAATCGATTGCCATAAAAACGAATATTGTTAACTGATGTCATTTGGGGAAAGCAATGTCCATCTGTACCTTGTCTGGCCGACATGCAACGCTGTACACTGATGGTTGTGGTTTTCTCTTGTTTGATTCTTGGGCAATTAGGAATGGACAATAAAGCTAGAGTCACCTACATCCCATAAACGAATTTTTAAAAATCTTTCCGTTGTATCAATACCAGGGAATTGCTTCTCAATCCGAAATAGAGGGAGCCAACCGAGATGTTAAGTATATGTCACAATAATTATCGTTTGTCCTCAGTCTCCAAATTCTACTTCGTGTGCTCAGGAATAATATATGATATGAATGTAAATATGTTGTTATAGCTCAGACCAACCCTCCCCGAAATATATTCAGATGGTATAGCCACAATGGTTTTTTTATTTTAAAATTAAATGTACAGTTTTGCATTCCAGATGTAATTCGATTGGTCTAACTATTAACTTTAAATAAAACTTGCTTTAACGTTAAACTATAATTAACGTACAGACAAAATAGAAAAAAAATGACTTCCTTTATCTATAACACTGTTGAAATGCTTACTAAAATAATTGATTAGTTGATTGATTAATTGATTAATATTAATTTACTGTTTGACTATAAGACCATAAGACCATAAGACATAGGAGGGGAAGTTAGGCCATTCGGCCCATCGAGTCCACTCCGCCATTCAATCATGGCTGATGGGCATTTCAACTCCACTTACCCGCATTCTCCCCGTAGCTCATAAACCCCATGGTTGCATTCCATAAACAGACCTTTGTCAAAGGAAAGTTCAGAAAAATGCATTGTCTCACTTGCAAGGCTACCAACTGGAAGAGAGCTCCAGCTTTTAGCTGTAATACAGACAGTAATAAGAGCTTATGTGCCCAGCTTTAAGAAACTGCAGGATGTTAAAACGAAAACTCCTGATTCCTTGGAAGATTGACCCCACCCATTCAGGCTGCTTCTATTGTTCAAAATTTGAATGAAAGAACTCCACGTACTCAGAAACCGATTAATCCTTTGGCTTTGAGCAGACTGCTCAATAATTTTGTCTCAGGCATTCTTCATAAGAACGAGAACAAAATGAATGACTTAAAGCCACAGCATAGTCACATTATGATGCAAGACTGTGGCATGTGGAATTTCCTGGACACGTGTTCCCAATGAGTATCAGGTATGCAGCAAGTACTTGAAGTCCAAGCATCTTCCCTCAGAATCTTTAAGCTGGATGCTAAACCCTGGACCAAGATGAGGTAAAAATGCGTGTGTCTGAATGAAAGGGTCCTTTGCCTCGGATAGGGGAGTTTAATACGAGAGAGCATAATTTTCAGGTGAGAGGTGAAAGATTCAAAAAGGACGGGGGCAACATTTTTACACAAAGTATGTTTTTTCTGTTAAATGAACTATTAGAGAAAGTGGTATCTGCAAGTACAGTTACACCGTTTAAAAGTCACTTAGAAAAGTTCATGAAGAGGGAAGTTTTGGAGGTACATGGACCAAAGCCAGGCAGGTGGGTCTAGTTTAGATTGGGATTATGGCTCCAACCATAACAAGGACAGAACCGCCCCTGGTGCTCACCTTCCACCCTATCAACCGTCGAATAAACCAAATCATCTGCCGACATTTCTGGCACCTCCAAACGTACCCCACCACCAGGGATATATTTGCCTCCCCACCCCTTTCCGCCTTCCGCAAAGACCGTTCCCTCCATGACTACCTGATCAGGGCCACGCCGACCAACAACTCACCCTCCTGTCCTGGCACCTTCCCCTGCCACCGCAAGAATTGTAAAACCTGCGCCCACACCTCCTCCCTCACCTCCATCCAAGGCCCTCAAGGAGCCTTCCACATCCATCAAAGTTTTACCTGCACATCCACCAATATCATTTATTGTATCCGTTGCTCCCGATGTGGTATCCTCTACAGAGCGCTTTAGGGAACATCTCTGGGACACCCGCACCAATCAACCACACCGCCCTGTGGCCCAACATTTCAACTCCCCCTCCCACTCAGCGGAGGACATGGAAGTCATTGGCCTCCTTCACCATCACTTCCTCAGCACCCGACGCCTGGAGGAAGAATGTCTCATCTTCTGCCTCGGAACACTTCAACCCCAGGGCATCAATGTGGACTTCACCAGTTTCCTCATTTCCCCTCCCCCCACGCCAGCTCCAAACTACGAGCTCAGCACTGTCCCCATGTCTTGTCCTACCTACCTATCTTCCTTTCCATCTATCCAATCCACCCTGCTCTCTGACCTATCACCTTCATCCCCACCCCCATCCACCCATTGTACTCTTTGATACCTTCCCCCACCCTTCTCCCCGACCCTCTTCTCATTTATCTCTCCACGCTTCAGGCACTCTGCCTGTATTCCTGATGAAGGTCTTTTGCCCGAAACATTGATTTTCCTGCTCCTTGGATGCTGTCTGAACTGCTGTGGTTTTCCAGCACCACTCTAGTCCAGACTGGGGTATGCTTGGAACGGTTTGATTAAAGGGTCTGTTTCTATCCTGTCAGTCTCTGTGAGTCTTTGTCCTGAACCATGCTGAGGCCATTACTACAGCCGGTCATAGGACTGAGGATGTAAAGAGATTAAGTGATGTGCAAACAAAGCGGGGGAATGTGAGAAATGTTTTCACTGTGCTAGTTGATAGGGCATGCAATGCACTACCTGGTGGAGGCAGGTTCAGTTGAGGTCGCCTATCCATATTGCAGAGACAGAGAGACAGGGAGACACAGAGAGAGAGAGAGAGAAAGAGAGAGAGAGGAAAGAGAGTGAGAGAGACGGGTTGGCAAGAAATTAAAGTGTCGGTATGAGACTGAAAATGAAAATTCCACCGACTAGTTTAGGATTGGATGACTACATTATTCGAAGTGACATAATGACAACTTTTATTTTCCATTTCTTGAACAGCTACCTTTCTTCATGGCAACTTTTATTGTTGAAACCTGCTCATTTCTTTTGCAACTTCTCTAAAACTGAAATAGTATCATCAAACAGGAACATGGGGATTAGAACTCACCTCCTCTGGGTTTTAAAACGTGGACAGCGAGTTATTAACTGTTGAAACTGAATTACTACCTACTTCAACAAACAGCAGAACACAGAAACAGTCGTGACCACGGCTATGAGCTCTCCGTACACAAAGTATACCTAGTATCTGTAAACGTGTTTCAGCTTCAATAAGACTCATGGGGCTGTGTAAGTTGTCATATACATGGATATGCATCTGGGCCAAATGTGGTGAACAACTTGTTCAGTCAACGCTTGATTTTAGCAGCACGCTGTACACTTAATTCTTTGATGAGGGAACCATACTTTTTTATTCATTTGATACCAGAGTTGAAGCAATCCGTCCCCAGGTACTGACAGAAATCGATCTTTTCTTTTGATTTGGCATTAAAACAAAATGTGATATTAATGCCAACATTGGACCAATGAAACAAATTGACTTCTTCTGTGCCTGAAGTATTATGTAGAGCTTTTATCCCCATACTAGAGAAGAGATGGAGTTACATTGGAGACAGTTCATTCATTTGTCTTATGAAGAGAGATTGAACAATTTAGGCCTGAACTCATTGGAGTTCAGAAGACAGGGAGGTGACCTAATTGAGATTTCTAATATGCAAAAGGAGATTAAGAACGTCGGTGCAGAGAGGATGCTTTCTCATGTGGGAAATCCTAGAATGAGAGGTAATAGTTCAGAATAATGGGTAGCAGATATAAAACTGAGATGAGGAGGAATGGCTTCACTCAAAACGGTCGTGAATCCGTGGAGTTCGCTTCCCCAGAGACCAGTGCTTCGATATTGCGTAGATTTGAGAAGGAGATAAGCAGGATTTCGATTTGTAACAGGTTAAAGATTATAGGGAGTGGACAGGAAAGTAGAGAGGAGGGCCGAGACGAATTCAGCCATGGTTGTCTTGAATTGCAGAATAAGCTGGAGAGGCTGAATGGCCTAGTCCTGTTCCTGGTTCTTATTTAATTTTATACTTGGTCTGTCTAGGAATGGTCTGAACTACTTAAGTAAACGCGGCAATCTTCAAATCATAGATATTTCGAACCAATTTATAATCTCAGCACAAATAATGAGTGGCTGATATCGAGGGAAGAAACATTCACATTGACAGCACATTGTTCATTTAACCCGGTACATTGAAGATGTGCAGTTTCTATACGAACGGGTTGTGGTTTTGTTGATATTGACAACAGGTTGAATCTACATACACACATGCAGTACAATGTCAGTGGCAACTTTTGAGGAAATGAGATCCATTGACCAATATTGTTTGTTCGTGGCTAAAACTCGGTGGTTATTTTCTCCACTGAAGCAGAGTGAAGCCTAGAACAGGAAGAAAACTGGGGCATCTGCTGTCTCTCTTTCTCAAAGCATGTAGTTTTTTTATGAGAATAATTTTTACACCATTTCTCACAAGCACACGGGTCAACATAACTTCCCAAACTAAGCGGAAAGCAAGGGAAACATCTCTAAAGAGCACCAGACGACAAAACAAAACCTTTAAAAAGCTGACGTTGTTAGAATACTGAGCTAATCGTTGCACTGTTCTCAATTGAATTCAATTATTTTCAGGTTTTTAGTCAAGTATAAGGAGGAGCGTGGCCTATGGTTCAGTTATAGCACCACTAATGAGACTATCAGATCATACGAAATGGGAACAGAGGTAGGCCATTCAGCTCCTCGAGATTGCTGAACCATTCAATAGACCATGGATGATCTCACAATACTCATGTTCACATTCCTTCTTTTTCCTTAGAAAACTTGATTTCCCCGACGATCGTGAATCTATCTCAGCAGCACTCTCTGTGGCAAGTCGATTGCAAGTCTGACAATCCTCCAAGTGAAGAAAATCCGCCTTATCTCAGTATTAAACTGATGTTCCTTTATTCTGACACGATGTCCTTTTGTCCTTGACTCTGTCGGAGGGGAAGCATCCTATCAACATCAATCTTGTTTAGCCCCTTAATTCTGCATGTTTCAGTGAGATCACTCCTCTTTCTTTCCCATTATGTGAGATGTTAATGTCCTTTTATATTTCAATGTTATTTTGCTTACAGTGCTGCCTCTCTGGCATTCTCGTTCTCGGTGAATTCTGAATTCAATCGTATGCCTTCTCTCAGATTTAACAGCTCTTTCATTTGATAATTCTGTATCCTGTTTCCAAATCCTTCCATCTACCTTCCAACTGTTCCATTTCTTCATCAGTCAGCCATTTTAAGTTTCTTCACCGTATGCATCACTGCAGGTAATAGAGAATTATGCACTCCCACCTGCTGTTGTACAGCTCATCTGTGTTAATCATGAAACATCTTCAGCT
Organism: Chiloscyllium plagiosum; assembly: GCF_037043375.1. Lineage (NCBI taxonomy): Eukaryota > Metazoa > Chordata > Chondrichthyes > Orectolobiformes > Hemiscylliidae > Chiloscyllium > Chiloscyllium plagiosum. Next base: position 101,005,698 of record NW_028270159.1, on the reverse strand, counting down.
CATTAACCGTGTTTACTTCTGCATGAAACAACTTTTTTTAAATTTGAGTAACAAACAAGTGTTCACTTGAATAATAAACGTGAGTTAGTAACTGTCATAAATGACTGTTCATTTGTATAGTAAACCTGCATCCACTCGTGGAATAAATGTGCTATTTTTTTCCGCAATAAATATATGTTCATTAATGTAATAGAGATGTATTTATCCATATTGTAGAAGTGTGCTAATTTGTGTAACAAGCTCATGTATTTTTGGGAAATACATTCTTGTTCAGATTTCCAGCATCTGCAGTTCTCAGTTTTATACAGACACAATGCATTCTATCTAAATCTGTAAAGATACGAGTCCTTCAAAGCAGTTCCATCAAGGGGTTGATTCTCATAAGTGTCCCCACAATGTGTACACAAGCATGTGGACAGAACTGACAATCCCTCCTTCATTCTTTTCCTGTAGACAAATCATGTCATGTTGGAATCCATTCCAAACTTTTCAATACTTCCTCAGAGAATTGAATGTGTGACAATCTGAAAAATACATCACAAAATAATTACCAACAACGAGCAGCTTCTGAGTACGCTCTTGTTAAAAAATAACAAGTGACTGTTTTTACTTTGCTTTAAGAAAATCTATTAGTTTTCCATGAGCAATAGCCAGCACTAGGCAGTACAAAGTTCACTGAAAGTGTTGTCACATTTAGACAGGAAGGCGAGGAAGGCTTAGAACACACTTGCCTTCATTGGTCACAGCATTGAGTGCAGGAGTTGGTTTTACATAAGGATTTACAAGGCTGTCACCGGGATTGTTGCGTTTGAGTGCTCAGTAGATAGGCTGGGAGTTTTCTCTATATAGCGTTGGAGGCTGAGGGCTGACCATATGGAGAATGATAAAACCACGAGCAGAAATAAGGTGATTAGCCCGGGTCTTTTCCCCAGGGTAGGGGAGTCCAAAACGAGAGGACATAGTGTTATGGTGAGAGATGAAATATTTAAAAAGGACCTGAGGTGCAACGTTTTCACACAGAGTGTGGTGCAGTAATGGAATGAGCTGCCAGAGGATGTGGTGGAGGCTGCTGAAATTATAATATTTAAAATATAGTCTGACAGGTGCACGGATAGGAAAGGTTTAGCCAGTTATGGGCTAAATGCAAGTAAATAGGAGTAGTTCCGTTCAGGATATCTTATCGACATGGGCAAATTCGGCCGATGTGTCAGCTTCCAGGCTGTATGACTCTCTGACTCTTTGTACAAAGCTGCTGAATTTTCGACAACAATGCCCACATTCAATGTGACTGAAGACTCACGTTTCAATGAATGAATGGAATGTGCTTTTGCAAAGACGAAGCAGCTCCTCCCCTGGGGACTGAAGGACAGCTCTGAGACATATGTTCACAATCAGAATAAACTACCTCGATGTTACATCGGTTGAAGAATTTGTTGGATGGAGCTCATGGTATTTGAGTAGATAGCATTATTGCTGGCAGATTCCAGATTCTGCTTTTGTTCTTGCATTATGATGTATGAACGGCAACGCTTCTCCATATTTGGAATTAAGCGTGATACTGTAATTAGTTTGTTCATTTACAGAAATTTGAAAATAGCAACAAAGCTGAGCAATTCTGGAGCTCGACCTCCCCAAGGAGCTTCCACACTGTATAAGGCAGCGACGCTGGAAATGCATTAGCTCAGAATTTCAAACAAGGAGCTTGTCAATGAAGAGACAGACAATTCGCCCAGAAAAATGCTTCGACCAATTGAACACGTAGAGAAGATATTCGACACCATCCTTGCTTTTATTGACATCCCTGGTATGGTAAAATTATAATTAAACTAGTTTTAATCTGCTGCTGAGCTGCTCTCTGCCTTTAACATTTGGACAATTTTTTTCCCAGCTCACTGACTGGTCAGCCTTATCCAGAAACCAGAACTGTGATAGCAATTCACTGAACAGCACTGTCGGCAGAATATCCACTGATAAACAGTCCCAATTTCACTGTTCAGAGAGAACAAATCTTGGCAGACTTCCCTCCTGATCCCTGTACATTCAGACATTTGTCATGTACAGATGTGTAGATTATCACTGTAAATATCACAGCAGTGCTAACACTCACACGTTGTCACTGAGCGAACCCTGGAGGTACTGTTATGCTGCACTTGGGCGGCACAGAGGGGAAATGTGTCTAGGTGGGTTATTCTTCGGAGGGTCGGTGTTGACTAGTTGGGTCGAAGCATCTGTTTCCACACTGTATGGAATCTAATCGAATCTAACTTGAGTAAGATACATGGCGTAGTCTTGTTTGAAATCTTATGCACGTTCTGATTACCCGTTTCCTGAATAAAATCCGAAAGAAATGGAAGCAGATGTTGCTGGAAAAGTTCGTCAGGTCTGGCAGCATCTGTGAAGAAAAATCAGAGTTAACATTTCGGATCTGGTTCTGAGGAAGGGTCAATGGGCCCGAAACGCTAACGGTGATTCTTCTTCACAGATGTGTGCAGAACTGCTGAGATTCTACAGCAACGTCCGATTTTGCTTTGGACATGTTTCCTTTATCTGTTGCGGCTCCAATCAGGATTTGGTCCAATGTGAAGAGTAGATCACTTGAAACATGGAGAAGGGGTAAATTTGGTTTATTGACAGTCTAATCGCCAGTCTTATGACAGTCTTGAGAGCAAGATTGCTAATAGGTTTCTGTGCCTGCCAGATTGGAGCTGGGAGCTGAAGTAATCTGTTAAATTCACTCAGTCACCTTAAAGTCAGACAAATCTCAGGTCTCCTTCTGCTCTCCTAGGTGGGACGTGAGGTCAGTCTCTGGCTAAATTCCGCAATCTCTAGAGTGATTGTCTTGGAAGACAATGTGAGGATGGTGTGGAAACATTAATTTCAACCTCACTCAAATCCAATCACTTGCACTTACAGGGTGTGCAGGATTGTTTTGGTAAATTGGTATTCTTGATTTTTGGAACAGGCATGGAGAATAACTGATCAGAATTTCATTAGGTCTTTTCCAATTTTTCTTCCACAGTTAATATGCTGGTGATTGCTCTCCTTTCCCTGGGAAAGTGTGGTGTATCCCCTTGCACTACTCGCTACCTGGTGGTTATGGCCGCTTCCGATCTGATGGTCATTATCACTGACATTATACTGACGAGTTTTCGCTTTTATTATTACCCACGGTCTTTCCTGTCCCTCACTCCAGTGTGTAGTGTTATTGGGGCCCTGTTTCGTGCAGCAAGAGACTGTTCTGTCTGGTTCACTGTCACTTTCTCCTTTGACAGATTTGTGACCATATGTTGTCAGAAGCTGAAAGCAAAATATTGCACCGAGAAAACGGCGACTGTGGTTATCGCAACAACCTGCTCCCTGTTCTGTTTGAAAAACATCCTCTTCTATTTTGCCTATAAACCTTGGGTGATAATCAACAATATGCCATTCTCCTGTGAAACAAAGTCAAGTTACTATACTGAGACTTGGTGGATGGCATTAGATTCGCTTGATGTGGTTTTAACCCCTTTACTGCCATTCGTTTTAATTCTCTTGCTCAATGCTGTGACAGTCAGACACATTGTGGTGACGAGTCGAGCCCGGAAGAGACTGAAGGTTGACAGCAATGGAGAGGATCGCAGAGACCCAGAGATGGAGAGCAGAAGGAAGTCTGTGATTTTGCACTTCACCATATCTGGGAGTTTCATCCTCCTGTGGTTAATCAATGTTGCAGATTTCTTACTTTATGTCATTCAAGGAATCAATCCTGATGATTACCCACCCTTTCTATATCACTTCGGTATTATTGGTTTCATGCTCCAGAGGCTAAGTTGTTGCACAAACACATTTATTTATGCAGCGACATTGTCTAGGTTCAGGGCAAAAATCAGTAATGCAGTAAACGACCTGATTGCACAAATTCCTTGTGCTATGAATAAATAAAACTCCTCAGTGATACCCACAGGTGGGTTATTTTTATCCAGACCATGGAATGACTTTTTTTTAAAATTCACTCGTGGAATGTGGGCGTCGCTGGCTGGGTCAACATTTATTACCCACCCCTGAATGCCCTCCCTTGCGAAGTTGGTAGTGAGCTGCCTTTTTGAAACACTGAAGTCCACGGGATACACATCAACGAAAATTTTGTTAGAGTAGAAATTCTTGGATCTTGACCCAGCAACAGTGAGTTATGGTATTATTTTTCCAAGTCTAGATGGTGAGTGGCTCGGAGAGTAATTTGCAGGTGTGTAGTGTTCACGTGTAGGTGCAGCCCTTGCCTTTTTGGATGGAAGTCGTCGTGGGTTCAGTAGTTGCTGTCTCAGGATATTTGTCGAATATCTGCACTGCATCATGTAGACAGTATGCACTGCTGCTCCTGTGTGTCTGTGGTCGAATGAGGGGATATTTGTGCATGTGGTCCCAATCAAGTGAGGGCTGCTTTGTCTTGAATGGTATCAAGCTTCTTAAGTGCTGCTGGATCCAAGACAAGTGGGGAGTATTCCATCACACTCCTGACAGAGGTTACTTATCTCAGCCCAGAGAGAGAGTTGATCTGGGAACCCATCTTAGCACAATCCAAAGGAATTGTCCAGGGGAATAGAATTTCCCACCTGATTGTTACAATCAGATTAGAACCTTCCATAAATTTCCATCAAAATCTAAGACTTAGGAGGTGTCTGATTAAATTAAGTATAATAGTATATGAGAACGTGCCCCACGATAAAATGCATGGTCTCACTCCAGAGTGGCAATTCGACAGACCACATGCTAATGTGACAAATAGTCAACGATGAATGGTTTCATGTTGGGAAATTGTGGAAGGTGATCACATGATGTTATGAGAACTCACCCACCAAATAAATGATAGCAAATTGTTGATCTCCCTGTTTTATCAGCATCTGAGTGGGTTGCCTCGCCAATGCTCTCCAATGAGAAATGTTCTGCCATGGGTATGAGAGTCAACATCGTGAAATTTAGCTCCCTGTATGTTGAAAGTGATAAAATGCTCGCCTCTGCTGGCCACCACAAGCCACCATACTGTGATGGAGGGGGAAACCCCTTGGATTCGTTCAGACAGGGAGAGAGGGAGGACAGTAGCTCACAGTACCAACCAAACTGACGGCATTATCAACATACACACACACACACACACACACACTCACACACACACACTCACATGCTGGTGTGGAGAACATTCCAATTGTACTGAGGCCCCTCAGTGTAGAATATGCACATATTGAGAAATGTTGCATTTTCTCTACAATGAGAAAACAATTTGTCTTTGCGCAATATTGCTGATATTATTGATATTTATTCGATCATTTCCATTCCAACTGCATCCAGGCACCTCCCAGGGAAACGTTTTTTGAGGAGACAGGGTGAACTTTGCAGCTGCCATTGTTTTCTGATGCTCTGTCACATGTTCAAAGTGATATTCAAAGTCGGAGAAATTAAGACCAGTTTTCGACCAAAAGACTATAAGACATAGGAGTGGAAGCAAGGCCATTTGGCCCATCGTGTCCACACCGCCATTTAGTCATAGCTGGTCGGCGTTACAATTACACTTACCTGCGCTCTGCTTGTAAACCTTAATTCCTAGCGAGATTATGAATTTCTCAATTTCTGCCTTGAAGACACCCAACGTCCCGGCCTCCACAGCGCTCCGTGGCAATGAATTCCACAGGCCTACCACTCTGGCTGAAAAAATGTCTCCTCACTTCCGTTTTAAATTGATTCCCTCTAATTTTACAGTTGTGCCCACGGGTCATAGTCTCCCTGCCTGATGGAAACAACTTCCAAGGGTCCACCCCTTCGAAGCCAGTTTTGGGGATGTGCATTTCCTACTGTTTATATCTTAAGGACAACATCGCAAGGGATTGAACACAACTGTGCTGCATCACCATACATTTCCTATGAAGAAGGAAACAATCGTTCAACGTCAGTAATTCACAGATTTTGATACTGTCTCCAAAGATAATCGACTGCTTCTGCAGTGGCGTGGCTAATCCAGAAGAGGGTGACATTGTATCTCTTTAAACACAAGATGGGGAGAGAAAAGATGGGGCAGATTGGGCTCTGAGCTTTTGATTCACCACACGTAAATTAATTCATTCACGTCCATCAGGATAAAGTCATTCACTTTGCAGGGAGAGATGGACACACGCGCACACGCACACATAGAAAACAGACGCAGAGACACATATGGAGACACACATCAACATAAGATTAATATTATGTCGTCTTGCACACAAGAGGCACAGAAAGAGAGCGTGAGATACATAGAGAGAGAGACAGACAGAGAAGGAGAGGGAGAGAATAACCGCTAAAGCAACAGAGACCCCGTTGGACATCGACACAGTCACAGAGATACATGGAAGCTGGCATCCCGTCACCTAGTCACCCTTTATTTACACGGACACAGTACTTGACACTGGTCTCCCTTCCTCACAGCCCGCTGTCATACGTCGGACACACTTGTTCACTTTACAGCCAGGGCTCTTGATTGGACGTTAGCAGATCACCAATCAGGGAAGTCCAATTCTATTACATCCACTTGGCTGTCCTCAATAGGTTAACAACATTCCTCCGCCTCTCTGTCTGGGGACGTATGTTGGTTCTTTTGTCCTATAGCTTCTCATAGTTGGTCAATTCCTCCGAGACCATGTATTGCAAAAGTCGTCAGCAGCTTTTCTATTGTCCTCCTCGTGTTTGAAAAATGTACTATATACACGGCCAAACATTTTGAGTGGGCATCAACAATGACTGAGAATGTTGACTACATGGTTAATGTGCAACCAACTCGCAACCCTTTGAGCGAAGAAATTCCTCCGTCTCAGTCTGAAATTTGTGCCCTTTTAGTCTGAAGCTGTGCCCTCTAGCACTGGTCCCTTCCATGAGGGGAAGCACCCTCCCAGCATTGACTCTGTCAGACCCCGCTCTGTTTCAGTGAGATCATCTCCCATTCTCATAAACCGATGTGAGTACAGTCCCAGCCTGTTTATCCTTTGCTCCTGAGACAATCCCTCCATCCAAGGCTCATCCTGGTGCCGTGCCTCCAATGGAATAATACGTTTTCTTCATTAAAGGACCGAATTTGCTCACAGTACTCCGCATGTGGTCTCCCCAGCACCTTGTACAGCTGCAGCAAGACTTCCCACCTCTTACACTCCAACCCCCCTGGAAATAAGTGCCAACTCATTCCATGACCCCTCCTTCTATCTTGCTGCCCTTTGGTGTTAGCTTTCTGTGTGTCCTGCACAAGTTTATCTCCAGTTGAATAATACTCTGCACTCTTTTCAAAAATGAGAAATTTGACATTTTTCCGCATTATGCCAAGTTTGACCAGAAGAGGTGTTGGGTTTCTTGCAAAAACATTAAGGCACATACGTTTCTGGTGTCTAACCCAGACTTCTGAAGGAAGTGTTGATGGAGATTTCTGTGACATTTCGATTGCATTCAGCCATAAGTGAAGTCACAGAAGACTAAAGAATAGACAATGTTGTTCCTTTGTCTAAAAAAGGAAACGGGATAATCCAGGAATTTATAGTCTAGTGAGCCTTACATCAGTGGTAGCGAAATTATTGGAGAAAACCTTTAGAGACAGGAATTATTTGCATTTGGAAAACAATGGGCTTATGATGGATAGTCAGTTTCACGTTGTGTGAGGGAAGTCTTGTCTCACAAAATTGTTTGAGCTGTGAGGAAGTGATTAGGCTGGTTGATGGGGGTAGAGCAGTGGATGTTGTCTACGTTGACTTCAATAAAGCATTTAACAAGAAGTTCCAGAAGATTAAGCTGGATTGGATGAAAGGGAAGCTGGAGACAGAGGGTACCAGTGGAACGGTGTTTTTTTTAATGGATTGGAGGGCTATGAGCGCAGTGTTGCACAAGGATTTGTGCGCTTGCCTCTGTTGCTCGCAAGTACGTCTCAGATAAAAATGTAGGAAATTAGTAAATTGGCAGCCGACATGAAAATTGCTGAATTTGTGGATAGTGAAGAAAATTATCAAATGGCACACTAAGTTACAATAAAGAACTACGGATGCTGGGAATCTAAAAGAAAAATAGAAATTGCTGGAGAAACGCAACAGGTCTGGCATTTTCTGTGGGAAGAAAGCAGAGTTAACGTTTCAAATCCGGTGACCCTTCATCAGAACTATTCTCATTTCAATGGATGCAGCAGGATGCAGATAAATTGGAAATCTGGGCAGAGAAATAGCAGATGAAGTTTAATCTGGAAATGTGTGAGGTGATACATTTGAGATCTCAAACGTTTGTGGGAAGCATACAGTAAATGATAGGATCCTGAGGAGCAGTGACGCAAAGAGGATCTTGGGGTAACAGTCCATTGTTTTCTGAAAGTGGTGACGCCAGTTAGTAAGGTGGTTTAACGAGAGTCAAACAGCATGCATGTCTTCATCAGTTGAGGCATTGAGTGGCCAATTTGGCAATCATATTGTAGCTGTATAAGACTTCAGTTATGCCACATTTGGAGTAGTATGTGTAATTCTGGTCACGATGCTACAAAAAAGATAGAGACATTGGAGAGGGTGCAGTAGAGGTTTACAAGGATTGTTGCCTGAATTGGAGTGTATTAGCTATAAGGAGATATTGGATAAAGGTAAATTGTTTTCGCTAGAGCATCGGAGGCTAAGGGGCGACCTGATAGCAACGTATGAGGCGTGGATAGGGTTGATCAGCAGACTTTTCTTCCCACTGTCGAAATGTCAAATACTAGAGGGCACCGATTTAAGGCGTGAGGCGAAATGTTTAAGGGAGATTCGTGAGGAAGCGTTTTTCATACAGAACGAAGGAGGGGTCTGGAATGTGCTGCCGGGAAGATATTCGAAACAGGTACGAGTGAAATGCTTAGAAGACAGACGCACGAACAGGGAGGGAATAGAGGTTTATGGATCAAGTACAGGTAGATGGGATTGGTTATAAGACGGAGGTTGACCCCCTTTGAGAACTAAACCCGACAAACCCAAAAAGGAACACCTCCCTCTATAATCTGTAAAAGGATTGCGAAAAGTGGTATAACCTGCGTTTCAGAAAATCTACTGGCTAAAGAAACTAAATCCCTGAGACTCATTTTAAATCAACACGTAACAACTCAATTATCGAACTTGAACATTGAACAAATTAACTAATTCATTCACAAACCAAATAAATTCCTCAGAACTGCTAACTTTTCCTGACAAAAGCAAGTTTCCAATAAAATCAAGCCCCACCCATATAACAAAAAAGTCTCTCGAAATTACAACCAGGTTCGTGTCTTCTGGAATGATCTGTTCTTTCCCACATCTATTTTTCCATCAGGAATGCCTTCTCCGTGGGTTGTCCCTTAGTTATTTAAATAGTTCTTTCTCTAATATATAGATGAGGATGAGAGAGCCAGCAATTCTCCCTCAGGAGCTATGGCCCCTCCCCCACCTTATTCCAAATACAATCTTCCAACTCGGCACCACCCTCTTGACCTATCTTACCTGTCCATCTCGCACCCCAACTATCGTCTCCTTCCTCCTCTCCGACCTATCACCTTCAACCCCACCTTCATCTGCATTTTGAATTCCCGACTACCTTCTCCCCCAGCCCCATCCCTTCCATTTATCTCTCAGCCGCCTTGGCTAACAAGCCTCTTTCCTGATGAAAGGCTTATGCCTGAAACGTCGATTCTCCCGCCCCACTGATGCTGCCTGACCTTGTGTGCTTTTCCAGCACCCCACTCTCGACTCTCGAGAACATCGCGACTTCTGGCCTCATGACAGAGAGAAGGTCATTGATGATGCAGCTGAAGATTGTTGGGCCTCAGGCACTACCCTAAGGGATTCCTGTTGAGATGTCCTGGAGCTGAGATGACTGACCCTCCACAACCAATGCGATCTTCCTGTGTGCCAGGTGTGACTCTAACCAATGGAGTGTTTGCCTCCTAATACCCATTGACTCCAGTTTTGCCAGTGTTCCTTGGTGTCTTACTCTGTGAAATGCTGCCTTGATGTCGACGGCTGTCACTCTCACCTCCCCTCTGGAAATCAACTCGTTTGTCCATGTGTGAATCAAGACTGTAATGATTTCAGGAGCGTAGTGGCCCTGGCGAAACCCAAACTGGGCGTTATTGTACAGATTATTCTGAGCAGGTGCTGCTTGACGCGACAGCCTTATTTTTTGCACTGATGTGCTGGGCTCCTCCAACATTGAGGATGTGGATATTTGTGGAGCCTCCTCTTCCAGTGTCTTGTTTAATTGGCCCCCACCATTCACGATTGGATGTGGAAGGACTGTAGCGCATAGATCTGATCCTTCGGTTATGGGCTCTCTTAGCTCTGTCCATCACTTCCTGTTTATGCCAATTGGCATGCAAGTAATCCTGTTTGGTAGCTTCACCAGGTTGATACCTCATTTTTAGATATGCCTGATATTGTTTCTGGCATGCCATCCTGCGCTCTTCATTGAACAAGGTTTGTTCCACTGGTTTGATGGTAATGGATGAGTGGGGGATATGGCAGGCCATGAGGTTATGGATTGAGCTGGAGTACAATTCTGCTGCTGTTCATGGCCCACAGTGCCTCATGGATGTCCATTCTTGAGCTGCTACATCGGTTCAAAATCTGTCTTATTTAACATGATGATTGTGCCATACAAAATGATGGAGGTTATTCTCAATGTGAAGGCAGGTCTTTGTTTCCACAAGGACAGTGTGGTGGTCACTTTTACCTATACTGAAGCCGGCAGATTGGTAAGGATGAGATCAAGTGTGTTTCTTCTTACTATCAACTCTTGCTGTTTCCTTCACCCATGCAATAGATCCAGTCCAGCAGCTATATACTTTAGTACAAGACCAACTCGATCAGTAATGCTGCTGCCGGGCCACCCCTGGTGGTGGACATTGAAATCCCCCATTCAGAGTCCATTTTGTGTCCTTGTCACGTTCAGTGCTTCCTGCAAGTGTTGTTCAACATGGAGGAGTACAGATTCATCAGCCGAAGGAGGACAGTGTGTGCGAACCAACAAGAGGGTTTTTTTCACGTTTAACCTGAAGCTATGAGATTTCATTGGGTCCGGTGCTGATGTCAAGGACTCCCAAGGCAACTCTCTCGCCTCCAAATACCACTGTGCCGCCATCACTCCAGATTGTGTACTGCCACTGAGACAGGAGATATCCAGGAATGGTAATGGTAGCGTCTGGCATGTTAACTGTAATGTATAATTCTATACAGATGATAGTGTCAGGCTGTTGCTTGACTAGTCTGTGAGACTGCTCTCCCGATTTCGGCATGAATCTCCAGATATTCGCAAGGAGAACATGCTTGACAGGGCTGTTTGTGTTTTGCCATTGTCTTTCCTGGTTCCAAATTCGATGCCAGCTTGTTCGCAATGATCAATGTTGCAACCATGCTTGGCTTTCTGCACAATAATGATCTAAATGAAGGAACTGAGGGAATTCTGGCTTTGTGTGCCCACGCATAAAGATAGGTAAAAGGACAAGCAGAATTGTGGAGGTGGGGTGCCGGCAGAAGAATTTGGCCAGGTTAGTAGAGTGGGCAAAGAAGTGGCAGATGGAGTGCAACACGGGAAGGTTTGAAGTCATTCCCTTTGGAAGGAGGAATAGAGGCGTGGACTATTTTTCAAATGGGGAGAAATTTCAGGAGTTGATGTGCAAAGAGACTTGGGGGTTCTAGCCCAGGATTCTCGAAAGTGAAACTCGCTGGTTGGGTCAGTATTTAGGGAGGTAGATGCAATGCTAGCATTTCTTTTGAGAGGACTGAGCTATAAAAACAGGGATGTACGTCTCATGCTTCAAAAGGTTCTTGTCAGACGACATTCGGAGTATTGTGCGCATTTTTGGGCCCATATCTCAGGAAGGATGTGCTAGCTCTGGAACGTGTTAAGAGAAGGTTCACGAGAATGATCCGAGGAATAAAAAGCTGAACAAATTAGGAACGTTTGTGGACTCTGGATTTTTGCTCGATGCAGTTTGAAACTTACAGAATTCTGTATGGTCTGGACAGGGGAGATGTTGATAAGATGTTTCCATTGGAAGTAGACACGAGGACAAAAGGGCCCCTGCCTTAGAATAAAGGTAAGACCATTTTGAACAGAGATAAGGAGAAACGTCTTCAGCCAGAGAGTTGAGAATGTATGGAATTAGTTCCACCGAAGGCTGTGGAGGTCAGGTATTTTAGAATATTTAAAACGGAGATAGACAGTGTCTTCAGCCTCAAGGGGATCAGGGATTATGGGAGAAAGCGGGAGAATGGGGATGAGAAAGTTCTCCGCCATGATTGAATGGTAGAGCAGACTAGATGGACTGAATGGCCTAATTTCTGCTGCAATGTCTGATGGTTTTATGATGCTGCAAACCAAATGGGCATTAAAAACCCACTGAGCCCCCTGTGCCACATGGTTCTTATGACGAATGATGCAGCTGGCTCAGTGGACTTGTCGAATGGGGTGAAACAGATAGCTGCATGATGGAAAAACTGGCCAACACTGGGTTGTTACAAATGCTTTGACTGTCCTTTGTGTGGCCCCAGAGCTGCCTGACACAACACAAGTGAAGACTGTAACAAAGGTTAAAGCATTGCTAGCCTCAGCAGAACTTGACATAGGCTGTGTCCACGTAAATTCTGAAACCTTGGTAGACCTCGGCAGAGTTTGTTCAGGCTGGGTCCACATAAATTCTGGAATGTGGACTACGCCCAGATAAAGACATTCCACACAATCCTTTCAGCCGCAATAAGGACGAGATTATGAGATGAGGTATGTGGCACCAGGTTTTGGGAGGGCAAGGTGATAAACCTCTCAAGTAATAACACAGATCATAATTCAATGTATCGGTCTAATGGAAGAAAAACCTCTCGTGACATTTATTGATAGCTATTGATAAGTTTTAAGTATAAATATTCCTGCTATTTCCTCTTAAGCACGAACTTGTGAAAAACTCAAAACTGTGATCCTCTCTCTCTTTCCCAAATTCAGCCACTCTGCATGCAGTTTGTCTTTTAAAAAGGACCGATTGTTTTGTCAGAACAAGGCTTGTTGAACTTTTGTTGAGTGTTGTAGAGTTCAGCTCTGACTGTCTTGTGGCTATGTTAAATTCACTCCTGAATTTGGCACTGCTGAGCAAAGACCAAATACCCTAAGTAAATTCTGTGAGGCACCGAAGTAATCATCGAACAATGGCCCAGAGGTGAGAGACAGACGGGCGCCACAATGACGGCTTTAACCTTGGTGTCTTGCTTTCTCTTGCTGAGACCCCTGGTACCTTGCAGAGGACGTTAACAGGTGACGAATTCCGAATCTAAATTCTAAGTTTTTTCAGTGGACTGTGATTGAAGCGCTGTGGATTAGGGATCCAGTTGCTGGCTAGCCAGGAGGTGTACACAGGATTTTTTTTGTTTTTCTGATTTTGCGTCAGCGGCACTCTTACCTTTCAGATTGGGTCTGGGACTCTGGTTGCTTTTGGTATCACGAATAATGAAGTGTTGCAGACTATAGCGACCGAGCGTAATTCACGCTTGTCATATGTGTGGTCTGTATTTCCTGCGCAGGCATGTAATTTCCATCGTCGGTTCGCAATATTAAGTAACAAGTTGGATAAAGGCATTGGCCACTAGGGGGCACATGAACCATTGTAATTGCAGAACTGCCAGAAAGGCTACCTGGACACAAAATGCGGGTTCCAATCGGAAATCACTGAAACCATATTGGACAAAGGAATTGATTAGGCGTCACAAGCATTCACAGTTAATAAGTTGGAGGGATAATGCTCATAAACAGGGAATTGACGAATGCACGAATGGTAAAATGAAAGATTGGGAAACATTAAGTTTTGAGTGTGCACTATTCAGATATCAAGACCTGAAATAAGCAGCTGCAAGTAACAGGCAGGCAGGGCGAGCCCAGCCGATTCAAATGAGGGAGGATCCTCCCAGTTGCTCTGGCATGCCGATGTTTCCTGATTCAGTGATACGAACGAAGAAGATGCTCTTAGACTCGCTGTTCTCCCCACGGCCCCAGTGCTACCTCCTCCTTATGATTCAGCTCTCTCAGAGCCTGTTGCTTCCCGCACGAGGGCCCATGTTAAACTCACATCGATGGAAAAGCCCTGCACCTTCCTTGATCAGTCTCTCCGTAATATTACTCTTCACTGTCGGACGAGGGGCCACTTAAGGCTGTGAACAATCCCGAACTGCTCGTCATGACCAAATGCGCCTGTCCATTGAGTTCTGGCAGATCTTCAATCTCCAATGCCTGTGATTAATCGTGGCATACTATCCAATCTGCAAGGATGACCCGAAAGTATTTATTGAATAGTTAATTAGACTGGAGGTTGGCAAACGTGGTGCCACTTTTTAAGAAGGGCGGTAAAGAGAAGCCAGCAAACTATAGACTGCTGAGCCTGACCTCGGTGGTGGGCAAGTTGTTGGAGGGAATCCTGAGGCATAGGATGTACATGTATTTGGAAAGGCAAGGACTGATTCGGGACAGTCAACAGGGCTTTGTGCGTGGAAAATCATGTCTCAGAAACTTGAGTGAGTTTTTTGAAGAAGTAGCAAAGAAGATTGATGAGGGCAGAGCAGTAGATTTGATCTATATGTACTTCAGTAAGGCGTTCGACAAGGTTCCCCATGGGAGACTGATAAGCAAGGTTAGATCTCATGGAATACAGGGAGAACTAGCTATTTGGATACAGAACTGGCACAAAAGTAGAAGACAGAGGGTGGTGGTGGAGGATTGTTTCTCAGACTGGAGATCTGTGACCAGTGGAGTGCCACAAGGATCGGTGCTGGGTCCTCTACTTTTTGTCATTTGCATAAATGATTTGGATGCGAGCATAAGAGGTACAGTTAAGTTTGCAGATGACACCAACATTGGAGGTGTAGTGGACAGCGAAGAGGGTTACCTCAGATTACAACAGGATCTGGACTAGATGGACCAATGGACTGAGAAGTGGCAGGTGGAGTTTAATTCAGATAAATGCAAGGTGCTGCATTTTGGGAAAGCAAATCTTAGCATGACTTATACACTTAATGGTAAGGTCCTCGGGAGTGTTGCTGAACAAAGAGACCTTAAAGTGAAGGTTCATAGCTCCTTGAAAGTGGAGTCGCAGGTAGTTAGGATAGTGAAGAAGGCGTTTGGTATGCTTGACTTTATTGGTCAGAGTATTGAGTACAGGAGTTTGGAGGTCATGTTGTGGCTGTACAGGACATTGGTTAGGCCACTGTTGGAATATTGCGTGCAATTCTGGTCTCCTTCCTATCGGAAAGATGTGGTGAAACTTGAAAGGATTCAGAAAAGATTAACAAGGATGTTGCCAGGGTTGGAGGATTTGAGCTACAGAGAGAGACTGAACAGGCTGGGGCGGTTTTCCCTCGGAGTGTCGGAGGCTGAGTGGTGACCTTTAGAGGTTTACAAAATTATGAGGTGCATGGATAGGATAAATAGAACAAAGTCTTTTCCCTGGGGTGGGGTAGTCCAGAACTAAAGGGCTTAGGTTGAGAGGGGAAAGATATAAAAGAGACCTAAGGGGCAACTTTTTCACGCAGGGGGTGGTACATGTAAGGAATGAGGTGGACGCTGGTAAAATTGCAACATTCAAGAGGCATTTGGATGGGTATATGAATAGGAAGGGTTTGGAGGGATATGGGCCAGGTGCTGGCAGGTGGGACTAGATTGGGTTGGGATATCTGGACGGGTTGGACTGAAGGCTCTGTTTCCACTCTGTACATCTATATGACTCTGTATTTATTGCCTCATCCGTAGTTTCCCCCACCTTGAGAAGGTGGGGCAAGCTGCCTTTTTTAACTGCTGCAGTTAGACCGATAATGTCTCTTACAGACTAACACCTATTATCTTGTAACCCTTTGTGTGTTTCCATCAAATTAATTCCTGAGGAGTGTTTTGATGAAATTAAATAGGATAGCTCATCAGAAAATGTGGGCTGCTACTCCAATGCAGTCTAACCAGAAACTCCCTGTCGAAGGGGACAGAACGAAAATAATGCAATCAATACTCCATGTGTTGAAAGTGATTCAATGTCGCCCTCTGCTGACCTCCTTCCACCACTACACATATGTTGGTTGAGGGCGAAAACCCTCAGGGATTTGGTCAGAGTGAGAGAGGGAGGACAGCAGCTCACATCAACATCCAAACTGACAGCAAATCAACACACACACACACTCCCACAAAGAACTGCACGCAAGGTTCGTGTGGAGAGGATTACAATTGCACTGATGTCCGTCAGTGTGGAAAACACTCAGGTGACAAGTAATGTGGAGGAGGCAGCCTTGGACAGTGGTGTCAAAGTTAAAAAGCACACAACACAAGGTTCTAGTCCAACAGTCTTATTTAGAAGGACTACCTCATATTCCACAACCACTTGATGAAAGTTCAGCGCTCCGAAATTTGGACTTTCCAAATGTTGGAGTATAATTTGGTTTTGCGTGATTTTTAACTCAATAGAAATCAATTGTACTTTCACTGCAAGGTGGAAATGAGTTAACGATTTGTCTTTGAGCAGTGGTGCTGACATTGGAGATATTAGGTAGAGTTATTCAGCTGCAAGTCTATCCAGGTATCTCTGACTGAAACTCTTCATGAAGAGACAGAGTGAAATTTATTGCATTTTTATAATGTTTTCCGATATGCTATCACAAATTCAAAGGGAGAGTGAATTCAAACCCCGATGGGGTGGGGGTGCTGAGTGAGTTCAACTCTGGGCATGTTCTTCCCTTGTCTCCTCATGTCTCAGAGACAGCATCGCAACGGATCGGGCAAAGCTGCTTCGTGTTACTGAAGGCACTGTTTGAAGAAAGAAGCAAACGTGCAACGTGAGAGATTCATCGACATTGATGATTTCTTCAAAAATGAAACTGCTGCTTGTGCAGTTGCGTGGGGAGTCCAGCAGAGTGTGACATTGTATCACTTTAAACACAAGCAGGATGTCGAGAGAGGGAGAGAGAGAGAGCAGGAAATATAGACTGTGAATCTTATTCACCATATTTTCATTAATTCATTTCAACTTCCGTGAGGAAAAAGGGATTCCCATCGCAGGCAGAGATTGACACATAGGCCGCACGCATATACACACACACATACAGACAGTCTCACTGTGATCTCTCTCTGCTGTGGACTGTAAATGATACATACCTTCGTGCTGAAATGTTAAAATATTAAGTGAGAAATGTCACTGCACTTGGAAGTATGGATCTTACTGTCTTCATTAGAGTTAATAACATCTTCCAACTGTTATGACACTGGGGAAATTATTCTGCTTAATTGAAAGCCAGCAACACTGAAAAGATTTATCCCGTGCAATAATCTCTGAAAATTCGATAGGCCAAGAACCGGTTAAAGTAATATTTAACAACTTATTTTTCATAAAGTATGATAAACAATAATTAGCTAACGACCATTTACTCGAACCTGTCCTTTAACTTCACTTCGGTAACATTAGACTGATAAAACTCCAGATCAGGATTTACAAAACAAAACTTCTTATCTCAAAACCAGGCAGCTTTTTCTTTCTCTGATTCGGGTTTTCTCTTCTTCTTCTTCTTAGGGATTTCTGCTTCACAGTTTATTGAACGATAAGGTACGTTTTTTTAAGAGAGTTATTTTTTAGGCAGTCATTTACGTGCTGGATGTTTGGCAGTTCTACTCCCAACTGTTCAACTTTCCTTGCACTTATGCCACCTAAACATCAGATTCCATCGTTGCCTTTTAAGATTGTCAATATGATGTATTCAATCTGTCTTGGACTTTGAAATTTTTCGGGGTACAATTTAAACCGATTGGCCTAATCCGAATCTGTTTTGTTTTTTTTTTCCAGGCAAGCAGCTAATTTAGTTTCGACCAAGTGTTACATTGTTACCTCATTGAGAACACGTGGTGCTGTCAGTACACCTCACATCCTCACAACACACCAGTGTTGTTTACCCATATTTTGTTCACTAATATCGCACGAAGTGTCGCTATGCGACATTGACCTCAATCTTGTTATCACTGTCCATCCAGAAAAAAACACTCACCTCACTGTTACTGCTAATCGTAAACGAGGCACATCTGGACCTCACTCTTACTGTCATTGTCCACCCGGATTCCTGACTGATGTTGGGATAAATGGTTCAGGAAATGATGATCTAATACCCTTAAGTTTTAATTATATAGTAAGAGATTAATCATGATCAATAAGTGAAGATTAATCCAAGGCACCTTCGAAACGAGCACTGAACCTAAGGATATGGCAGAGATACTAAATGAATGTTTTTCATTTGTCTTTACTGCATTAAAGTTGAACATTTGAATAGAACAGTGATCGGGAAAGGAGTAATGATAAAAAGGCAGGCAGCACTCCAGACATAGAGGTCACCAGACCCAGATGGGATTAATCCTAGATTAGTAAGAGTGCAGAGGGAGCAAGTTGCAAAGTTCTTCACAGAAATTCCGAGGCTTCTCTGAACGCAGAACAGTCCCGGTTGGGAGATTGCAAATGTGACTCAGTTCTTTAATGTCAATATACTACAGACCTGTTAGCTTGTTATCAACCTTGTGAAATTTGGTGAAGGCCAGAGTACAGGACAAGATGAACATACATGAAGAAATAAAGAAGTTAATACTTGACAGACAAAATGGCACTGTCAATGGCGGCTCCTGTCTGACAAATTTGCTTGAGTGCTTTGACGCGTTCAGACTGTCGGGGAGTGAGGGTTGTGCTGTGAATGTTGTCTATTCAGACGTTCGGAAAGTATGTGATGTGACGTAATGTGAACCTTGTTGCTGGTGCTGATCAGATTGCGAACAGGATATCCTCAACTTCAAGACAGGAAGCAGATAGTCTCCCTGAGCTGCTGGTATATGTCCAACTGCTGAGATAGATTACAGGCAAAAGCAAAGAAAAGCAGAAACATTTAAGAAAGTTTACCACAACACTTTAAAAATTCCAAGGATGACGAATTAGATGGACTGGGAATCAACGGCAATGTAATGATCAAGGAAGCTGGTGATAATTGTTCCGCTGGAAATGTAGCTGCCTCGCCTCTCAGCATTATCATGTTGGATGAAGAAGCGGTACTACAAAGGCTGGAGGGAATCTAGGTAGAGAAATCGCCAGATGGGATGCATTCTGGATTGATGAAAGAGGTAAAGGATTCAAATTGACGGACATTTTCCGTGTTTCACTGAACACAGGATTAATCCCATGCGATTGGAGGACTGTAAGTGTGACACTGCTGTTTAAGAGAAGTACAAATGATAACCCTAAAACTACAGACTTCTCAGCTTGATATCAAAACTGGAGAAACAGCTGCAGAGCATAAAACAAGCTAAGCAAAAATACTCGTAGAGAAAAATACTTTAACACCAAACAGTCAGAGGAATGGCATGGTGGCTCGGTGGTCAGCACTGCTGTCCCCCAGTGCCAAGGATCTGGGTTCAATTCCATCCTTAGGTGACTGGCTGAGCAGTGTTTCCACGTCCTTCCGGTTTATATGTGGGTGAACTGACCATGGGAAATTGTGCAGGGATGTGCCAATTTGGTGCATTTGTCAGGGGTAAATATAAGGAATGGGTTTGGGTGAGTTACTCTTCAGAGCACTGTTGTGGACTTCTTAGGCTGAACGGCCTGTAGAGATGCTACAAGAGAAAGCATGGCTTTGTCAAGGTGTGTCATTTCTGACATATTTAATTGAATTCGTTAGCAAGTTGACACAGGCGGTGGATGAGAATAGCGCTGTGAATGTGATATGATTGAAATTTCAGAAAACATTTAATATGGTTCCTCATGGCACATTGGTTAGCAAGTTAGTTGTTTGTTAAGGGTTATACTTTCGCAGCATGGATTGACAGTTGTCTTAAATGTAGGAAACAGAGGATAAATGTGTGAATAGCTATTTCTTAGACGAGAGACGAGTTGAAATTAGCATTCCATGGACTTTGGTGTTTTAATCCTTGCCTTTTCTGATTTAGATCAGGGATTGGGAGATACTTATAGTGGACTAATTTGCAGATGGAACTAAGCTGGGTAGAATGGTGAGTTGTGCGGATGCTGTTGTCAAGGAGTTATTGACAAGTTGTCCAAATGAGGAAACAACTGGCACCTGAATTTCAGTGCAGAAAACTGTGAATTGATACAGTTTTGGAGAAGAAACGCAGAGAGAGAATACAGGCTGAATGGAACCAACTTGAGGGGAGTATGGGAGAAGAGAATATCTGGAGTTAAGTGCACAATTCCCTAAAGGGTTAAGTTGTAACAGTTGTTAAGAAGGCTTATAATATCCTGACGTTTATAAACAGAAGTAGAGAGTAAAAAAGAACAAGGCTGTGACGCTGCACCTCTACAAACCATTGGTCAGACAACAAATGGGGTATGTTCATTTATGGGCATTTCCGTTAATGAAGGATGTTAAAATTCAAGAGACATTTCAAAGGAGATTTCGTGGAATGATGCCAGGAATGAGAGATTTTTCATAGAAGATGAGAGAATCGGTGCACATTCGCCTTGGAGCAGAGAAGACCTTACTGTGGTGTTCAAAACGACGAAGAATTTTGACTGGATCAAGAAGGACATTCCGTCTCCACTGGCTGTTATGCCAGTAACTCGGTATCACAAGTTAAAAATTGTGAACAAGGCAGTGAGATGAGCAGAATCTCCTTTGCTCCGGGAAATTTTGGGATGTGGGATGCATGGCCTGTGAGAGTTGTACTGTGTTTCGAAAGAGAGCAGGGTATATATTTGAAAGTGATGAATTTAGAAGGCCACGGCGGGAACGTTGGAGAGTGGAACTACCTGTGCAGTTCTCTCTGGAGCTGGTACGGTCACGATGGGTTCAATGGCCTCCATCTGTACTAGAAAGTTCTGTGACATTCTTGGAATTACTGAGGACCATAGAGAATGCTTTCGAAATTAGACAGAAATGATCAGTTGTGACAGTGAGAAATGCAATATTGCGGAATGGACCCCGTAACCATCTTTCAAACAGTTAAATCTTCAGGGACGACAACAAACTGAGAATTAGTCGTAACTCTGTCCATGGCTGTGTGGATCATGGAGATGAACATGCAGGGTATGAAAATAAGATCAGTAAAAGCTCTTGTGGGTTTTACAGAGTCTCTATGGAGTTCAATATCATTCATTATCCAATCACTAATCCGGACAATTATGTTGATGGAACTCGGGACATCCATGAAGAGCTGAGACGTGACTATGGGGAACTGGGCAGAGAACACGTTCTCTGGCTTCCAGTCTATGTCTGCTGAGTGCCAATTGGCGAGCTGTTCACTTAGAGTTTCCTCACCAATTGATTCACTGACTGCAGGAAATATTGGAATCATCATTCAGTTAGGCTGTTTATTCCCAAACATCTCTTCTGTCGCACTCTGACTCGGCCCTACATTCCCCATCACCACCATACATATTTGGTGTAAAACTAGTTTTGTCCATCAGGACACCAGTGCCAATAGTGAATCGTTGATGAAGGTTTATGGGAAATGCACTAGAATCACGCAGACTCACTGCTGCTCTGTCCTCGGGTAACTTTTGCTGTGACATTTACTTCAAAGATGTTACGAGATACTTCGGGAGAAGGTTGGATTGATGCTCGGTCTCCTTTCTCAGCCCTAGCACCACCACAAAAGGACGCTAACATATTTTCTGCCTATTAGTTAACAGAATAATTGGCGTGAACACATATTTCACAGTGCTCTGCAAATGGTCTCTGAACTTGAATTGAGTTGCCATGTAAATAGAAGTGTTTGTGCAGCAATTGAGGTTCTCCAGCAGAAACCCAACGTTTTCGAAAATATAAGCTGAATTATCATTTAAGTAATATACAGCATTTTTTTAAAGACATATACAAGCCACAAAAGTATGAAGCTTCTGGAAATAGCAAAGAGCAAAATCAGATTTCCTTCTGTTCTGCATTCTGGGTCACTGGGATTACTGCCCTTATTGACACTCCTCAGTCCTGTGCGGACTCGACTTGTCAATAAAATGTGTCTGACTGTCAGTGCGTTGAACAATATCATTAAAACAAATGGGGGTATTGGCGTTAAAGTGGCATCGAATCGAGAAAACACCACCCACCCAGGCTCAGTAAAATAACTAAACTTTGCAGAACACAACCATGGTACCTTGCCAATTAATTATGAAGGTTCATATACAAAGTAGAAAGGAATGTTTTTCATTAACAGTAGAATGACTGTCACTGCTAGAACCAAAGCTGCGGTTTTCTCAGTACAGTATTTAGTTTTAATCTTCTGGCCGCAGATGAATACAAATCGATCAAAACAGAAAGTGAGAGTGAACCAGACTGAACAATCTGTGGCTGCACAACTGAGGACATTGAGAATGCTACACACAGAAATGATGTCCAAGAAACATAATTGGAAATAATAATCATTAATTTGTCTCAGTATGACCCCGAAGATAATGAGCAATACATCTGCCACTGCCATAGTGATGAGATAACATGTAATGCAGTTGCTCAGTCCACACTTCTGCCGAGACAAGATTATAATCGCTGTGACATTGACTGCAAGAGCGGGTGATAAAATAAAAGAAATTAGTCACAAAGGAATTTCTGTTCAAGAGCTGACATATATTTGGGTTGAATTTAGCACGTTTAACCATTGACTGAGTATAATCAGATATTTAGAAATCTAAGTCACAATTCCAAATTTTCTCAATAGGCTCTGTTTTGATTATGAACTGAATCAGGAGAGGGAGGGATCAGCATCGTCTCACCATGGGAGTGGCCATGCAGATAAACATTCTGATTAGGTAGGCCTAATGCCACTAATAATTGTATTAAAAGGATCCTTGTCATCGTAGTCTTTCCAGATCATGGAGCTGATTTCTTGTTAGAGAAAGATGCAGTAGATCCTCCTTAGCCGTGGGATGTACATTCCATGACCTACCGCAGGAACCCAAAACCACGGATTGTAGAGTGCCCATTCATTAAATGCGGAGTTTACCTTCCCAACGGTGCTCCGTTCTGGAAAGTTCCCTAAAATATCTTGTGGCTGCAGTAAATCAGAATCAATAGTGCGCAGTGCTGCAGACATCAACGATTTGGAGAATTGGCCAAGTGTGTGAGACACAGGGCTCGTGTTCAAAAATGAAATCGAGACAAATAACCGAGGTAATAGCAAAGGGTTATTCATTCAGGATGCAGAAAGAAGTGCAGATGCAGGAGATCTAAAACGAAAAAAAAGAAGTTGGCGAAGAAACTGAACAGGTCCAACGGTATCTGTGGACGAAGAGGAAAAAAAAAGTGAGCGTCTCGAGGCCAGTGACACTTGCTTAGAACTCAAAGGATGATTTCAAAGAAGGGTCACTGGACTCTAAGCATTAGCTCTGCTTTCTCTCTATGTCCACAGATGCTGCCAGACCAACTGAGTTTCTTCACAATTTCTGTTTTTGTAACTTACTAAGGATACTTGGCTAAGCAAAGTATTCAGCTAGAATCTGTTGACTCAAACGTTGATTTCCGATGAAGAAGAACACCAAACATTTGGGTTCAAAACCCTACATCGGCCGAGGTTACCATGAAGGATTCTCCTCCGCACTTTCGCCCCTCACTTGATATGTCGTGATCCTAAGGTTAAACCATATCTGATCATCTCTCTCTGAAGTGAAACAATAGCCCTGTTGCTGGGTGGGACGATGGTGACTATCACTGAATAACACAAAAGAATAATAGATCAGCATGTGAATGAATATCAATTTCTCAATAAAGGCAGTTGGCAAATAAATCCGAAAGATCTGCAAATGCTTTAAATCGACAAATTGAACATTAATGGCAGGGAAAGCTGAACAGGTCTGGCAGCATCGATGTAGAGAAACCAGTGTGTTATGGACCGGGCCAGACCCCTCTTAAAACATTTGTAGGAAGGATTCTGGATTAGTGGTGCTGGAAGAGCACAGCAATTCAGGCAGCATCCGAGGAGCTTCGAAATCGACGTTTCGGGCAAAAGCCCTTCATCAGGAATAAAGGCAGAGAGCCTGAAGCGTGGAGAGATAAGCTAGAGGAGGGTGGGGGTGGGGATAGAGTAGCATAGAGTACAATAGGTCAGTGGGGGAGGAGATGAAGGTGATAGGTCAGGGAGGAGAGGGTGGAGTGGATAGGTGGAAAAGGAGCTGGGCAGGTCGGACAAGTCCGGACAAGTCAAGGGGGACAGTGTTGCTGGAGGTTAGAAACTAGGATGAGGTGGGGGAAGGGGAAATGAGGAAGCTGTTGAAATCCACATTGATGCCCTGGGGTTGAAGTGTTCCGAGGCGGAAGATGAGGCGTTCTTCTTCCATGCGTCTGGTAGTGAGGGAGCGGCGGTGGAGGAGGCCCAGCACCTCCATATCCTCGGCAGAGAGGGGGGGGGAGTTAAAATGTTGAGCCACAGGGCGGTCTGGTTGATTGGTGCGGGTGTCTCGGAGATGTTCCCTAAAGCGCTCTGCTAGGAGGCACCCAGTCTCCCCAATGTAGAGGAGACCGCATCGGGAGCAACGGATACAATAAATGATATTAGTGGATGTGCAGGTAAAACTTTGATGGATGTGGAAGGCTCCTTTAGGGCCTTGGATGGAGGTCAGGGAGGAGGTGTGGGCACAGGTTTTGCATTTCCTGCGGTGGCAGGGGAAAGTGCCAGGATGGGAGGGTGGGTCGTAGGGGGGCGTGGACCTGACCAGGTAGTCACGGAGGGAATGGTCTTTGCGGAAGGCGGAGAGGGGTGGGGAGGGAAATATATCCCTGGTGGTGGGGTCTGTTGGAGGTGGCGGAAATGTCGGCGGATGATTTGGTTTATGCGAAGGTTGGTAGGGTGGAAGGTGAGCAAAAGGGGCGTTTTGTTCTTGTTACGGTTGGAGGGATGGGGTCTGAGGGCGGTGGTGCGGGATGTGGACGAGATGCGTTGGAGGGCATCTTTAACCACGTGGGAAGGGAAATTGCGGTCTCTAAAGAAGGAGGCCATCTGGTGTGTTCTATAGTGGAACTGCTCCTCCTGGGAGCAGATACGGCGGAGGCGGAGGAATTGGGAATATGGGATGGCATTTTTGCAAGAGATAGGGTGGGAAGAGGTGTAATCCAGGTAGCTGTGGGAGTCGGTGGGTTTGTAGAAAATGTCAGTGTGAAGTATGGGCCCCAGCTATGCCTGTCTCTTTGTTGGCTACGTAGAACATTTGATCTTCCGTAATTACACCGGCACCACTCCCCACCTCTTCCTCCGCGACATTGATGACTGCATTGGCGCCACCTCCATCAGTGACGACCGACTTGACACTGACATTTTCGACAAACCCACCGACTCCCACAGCTACCTGGATTATACCTCTTCCCATCCTACCTCTTGCAAAAATGCCATCCCATATTCCCAATTCCTCCACCTTGTGCTCCCGCGAGGAGGTTGAGCAATTCATCAAATTCACCAACACATTCCACCCTGACCTTAAATTTACCTGGACCATCTCTGACACCTCCCTCCCCTTCCTGGACCTCTCCATCTCCATCAGTGACGACCGACTTGACACTGACATTTTCTACAAAAAACACCGACTCCCACAGCTACATCCATCAATGTTTTGCACATCCACTAATATCATTTATTGTATCCGTTGCTCCCGATGTGGTCTCCTCTACATTGGGGAGACTGGGCGCCTCCTAGCAGAGCGCTTTAGGGAACATCTCCGAGACACCCGCACCAATCAACCAAACCGCCTCGTGGCTCAACATTTCAACTCCCCCTCCCTCTCTGCCGAGGATATGGAGGTGCTGGGTCTCCTCCACCGCCGCTCCCTCACCACCAGATGCATGGAAGAAGAACGCCTCATCTTCCGCCTCGGAACACTTCAACCCCAGGGCATCAATGTGGATTTCAACAGCTTCCTCATTTCCCCTTCCCCCACCTCATCCTAGTTTCTAACCTCCAGCAACACTGTCCCCCTTGACTTGTCCGGACTTGTCCGACCTGCCCAGCTCCTTTTCCACCTATCCACTCCACCCTCTCCTCCCTGACCTATCACCTTCATCTCCTCCCCCACTGACCTATTGTACTCTATGCTACTCTATCCCCACCCCCACCCTCCTCTAGCTTATCTCTCCACGCTTCAGGCTCTCTGCCTTTATTCCTGATGAAGGGCTTTTGCCCGAAACGTCGATTTCGAAGCTCCTCGGATGCTGCCTGAATCGCTGTGCTCTTCCAGCATCACTGATCCAGAATCTGGTTTCCAGCATCTGCAGTCATTTGTAGGAAGGAGCCTAGCCCCTAACTTTCCCAATTGTTTTAAGCAAGTATAACATGTATATTCCAGGAGAGATGTAGCTGCTCAACACACTTAGTTTTAAACAAAACAGAATTCATTTGCAAGATTTGGAAATGAAGCACAAAGAAAAGAGAACAGAAAATACAATAACTTACCCTTTTCGAAATTGCAACAGACTAACCAAATTAATGATGCTGTTCCAAATACCTGGTACAATTCCCATAAATAGTTCTTGGCACAAAAGGCAAAATCAAACCGTGGTCTGACAGGAGAGATGTCAGAGTGAGTGAGGAGGATCAGCTTGGACCTGCTTTGTTAGGGTCCGGCAGCCTTTCTCAAATCAATTGTGCTGAAGCCGAACCAAACCAGAGCAGAGCTGAACTGGGAGAACTGGCCCTGCCCCATTTTTATAGAAGTGATTTTTTTTTTTATTTGAATGCCTTTCTTCTGAGGCAGTATCTATTAGTTATAATCAAATTGGCACTACAACCTTTCATCTTAGATTTTACGGAGTCTGTGTCCTTTACAATATCTCTGAATGAAAAACAAAGACAACATAACTTAAAAGAGCACGATCGTCACACAGGGGAAACATTAAGTTTGAACTCTGTCACAGATGCTGCCAGCAATTTCTGTTTTAGCAAAAGCAGCAACCAGTTCCCAAATCGATTCGCAAATATTAACTAGTTATTGTGACTTACCAGGAACATCAACGATGGCAATGGTTACGTACACTATTTTAGAAATAATTTGGAATACGTCAAGCATTTTTCTACGTGAATTAGTCTGTGGTGTCACAACCGAATCTATTAAAATTGAGGTACAAAATTAATGCGGCCTGGGATTTATACTAGCGCCTGGTCTGTAGGAATTTGACATGTGTTACATGTGTTTGCTTCAGATTCAAGCAACAAGCATACGTATTGCTTAACAAT
Organism: Chiloscyllium plagiosum; assembly: GCF_037043375.1. Taxonomy (NCBI): domain Eukaryota; kingdom Metazoa; phylum Chordata; class Chondrichthyes; order Orectolobiformes; family Hemiscylliidae; genus Chiloscyllium; species Chiloscyllium plagiosum. Next base: position 100,978,533 of record NW_028270159.1, on the reverse strand, counting down.
AAAAAAAAAGCAGACTTAAGAAGCAGTTTAGGTTTTCGCAAGGGAGAAGCAAGGGATTGATTAAGTGGGAGAGAGTCAAGCTTGCAGAGAACAAAAACAACTGTGCATTAAATATTTCTTTGGCGTGTAAAGAAAAAAGAATTAATGAAGTCAAATGGTCGTCCCTTACATATTCAAATGCAAATAATGGGGAAGAAAATTAAATGCATACTTAACATGGGTCTTCACAAAGGAGGACACAAATAAAGCTCAGATAATATTGGGGGACAAATTCCAATGAGAGAAAAAAGATAGAGGCCCTCCAGTGCATCGAGCTCGACCCAGAAAACAAATTACCCTCTACCTACACAAGTCCCACGTTCCACCATTTGGTCCATAGTCTTGAATGACATAATATTTCGAGTGCTTACCCAAATGCCTATAAAGCTTGTGAGGGTTTATGTCTCCACTAACCTCATACACAGTGCACTAAGACCCCCACTAAGATTTGAGAGAAAATATTCCCTCAAATCTCCTTTAAACCTCCTGCCCTTCACATTAAATTCATCTCTGCTTGTTACTATTCTTCAGTGAAGGAACAAATGCTTTCAATCCACCTTACCATGCTTCTCATAATATGAGAAGACAACACCCAGGTTTTCTTCGACATTCTCTGCTCTAAAGAGTGAGTGAAGGACATCAGGGCGAGTGAGAATGACATCAGGGTGATTGAGAAAATGCTGCTGGGCAAACTGATGAGATTTAAGGCAGATAAATCCCTGAAGCCCTATTACTGGCCTCCCAGATTATTTAAAAACGTAGCCCAAAGAGTAATGGATGCATTGATGGTCACCTTCCAAGACTCCAGGAAAAAGTGAGGACTACAGAGTCTGGAGATTAGAGTTGATGGCGTGTTGCTGGAAAGGATCAGGCAGCATTCGAGGAGATGGAGAGGCGCCGTTTCGGGTATATTCCTAATGAAGAGCTCTTGCCTGGAACGTTGATTCTCATGCTGATCGGATTCTGCCTGAGCTGCTGCCTTTTTCGAACACCTCACTCTCGATCTTCCAAGACTCTATTGACTCCGGAAGAGAACACAATAATTTTTGCAAGGTTTGTGAAGGTTTGTGATACACAATAATATCAGAGCTAGGAGCAGCAGTAGGCCATTCGGCCCCTCAAGATTCAGTGGATGTACGGACTCGAGAAGGTGCAAAACTTGACTGACTCTTGCGAAGTAAGGCAGGGCAAGTGACTGAGGTGTCAGTGGTGGAGCACTTTGGGGGCAGCGACCATAATTCTCTTTGTTTTAACATAGCGATGGAAAAGGATAAACCAGATCTGAAAGTTGAAGTTCGAAATTGGAGAAAGCCCAATTTTGACGGTATTACACAAGAACTTTCGAGAGCTGATTGGAGGCAGATGTTCACAGGTAAATGGACGGCTGGAAAATGGGAAGCCTTCAGAAATTTGATAGGAAGAATCCAGAGAAAGTATATTCCTGTCAGGGTGAAAGGGAAGGCTGATAGGTATAGGGAATGCTGGAGGACTAAAGAAATTGAGGGTTTGGTTAAGAAAAAGAAGGAAGCATATGTCAGGTATAGACAGGATAGATCGAGAGAATCCTTAGAAAAGTATAAAGAAAGTAGGAGTATATTTAAGAGGGAAATCAGGAGGGCAAAACAGAGACATGCGATAGCTTTGGTAAATAGAATTAAGGACAATCCAAAGGGCTTTTACAAATATATTAAGGATAAAAGGGTAACTAGGGAGAGAATAGGGCTCCTCAAAGATCAGCAAGGCGGCCTTTGTGTGGAGCCACAGAAAATTTGAGAGATGCTAAATGAATATTATGCATCAGTATTTACTGTGGAAAAGGATATGGAAGATATAGGCTGCAGGGAAATAGATGGTGACATCTTAAAAAATGTTCAGATTACAGACGAGGAAGTGCTGGATGTCTTGAAACGGTCAAAGGTAGATAAAACCCCGGGACCTGATCAGGTGTACCCGAGAACTCCGAGGGAAGCAAGAGAAGTGATTTCTGGGCCTCTTGCTGAGATATTTGTATCATCGATAGTCAAAGGTAAGGTGCCGGTTGGCAAACGTGGTGCTACTGTTTAAGAAAGGCGGTAAAGAAAAGCCAGCGAACTATAGACTGGTGAGCCTGACCTCGGTGGTGGGCAAGGTGTTGGAGGGAATCCTGAGGGATAGGATGTACATGCATTTGGAAAGGCAAGGACTGATTCAGCATCGTCAATATGGCTTTGTGCATGGGAAATCATGTCTTACAAACTTGATTGAGTTTTTTGAAGAAGTAATAAAGAAGATTGATGAGGGCAGAGCAGTAGATGTGATCTATATGTACTTCAGTAAGGCGTTCGACAAGGGAGACTGGTTAGAAAGTTTGGATCTATTGGAATAAAGGGAGAACGAGCCATTTGGATACAGGACTGGTTCAAAGGTGGTGGTGGACAGTTGTTTTTTTCAGACTAGAGGCCTATGACCAGTGGAGTGCCACAAGGATCAGTGCGGCGCCGTCTACGTTTTATCATTTCCATAAATAATTTGGATGCGAGCATAAGAGGTACAATTAGTAAGTTTGCAGATGACACCGAAATTGGAGGTGCAGTGGACAGCGAAGAGAGTTAACTCAGATTACAACAGGATCTGGACCAGTTGGGCCAATGGGCTGAGAAGTGGCAGGTGGAGTTTTTTTCAGATAAATGCGAGGTGCTGCATTTTGGGAAAGCAAATTTTAGCAGGACTTCGACACTTAATGGTAAGGTCCTAGGGAGTGTTGCTGAACAAAGAGACCTTGGAGTGTTGGTTCATAGCTCCTTGAAAGTGGAGTCGCAGGTACATAGGATAGTGAAGAAGGTGTTTGGTATGCTTTCCTTTATTGGTCAGAGTATTGAGTTCAGGAGTTCAGAGGTCTTGTTGCAGCTGTACAGGACATTGGTTCGGCCACTTTTGGAATTTTGGTCTCCTTCTTATCGGAATGATGTTGTGAAACCTGAAAGGGTTCAGAAAAGATTTACAAGGATGTTGCCAGGGTTGGAGAATCTGAGCTACAAGGCGAGGCTGAACAGCTGGGTCTGTTTTGTCTGGACCGTCGGAGGCTGAGGGGTGACCTTATAGAGTTTTACACAATTATGAGGGACATGGATAGGATAAATAGGCAAAGTCTTTTACCTGGGGTGGGGGAGTCCAGAACTAGAGGGAAAAGGTTTAGGGTGGGAGGGGAAAGATATAAAGGAGACCGAAGAGGCACCTTTTTCATGCAGAGGGTGGTACGTGTATGGAATAATGGAATGCGCTGCCAGAGGATGTGGTGGAGGCTGGGACAATTGCAATATTTAAGAGGCATTTGGATGGGTATGTGAATAGGAAGGGTTTGGAGGGATATGGGTTGGGTGCTGGCAGGTGGGACTAGATTGGGTTGGGAAATCTGGTCAGCGTGGACGGACTGGACCGAAGGGTCTGTTTCCATGCTGTACCTCTGTATGACAATATGACTCTCAGCCTGCTGACCAGCCCTTACAATCACAATTAATCTGAAGTTAAACAGAACTCCACTTTCCTGTCCGCTCTGTAGCCCCTCAAGCCATTGTTGATCAAATACCTGTCCATGTTCCCTTTAAATTTACTCAATGTCCTTGCATCCACCAATCCCTGAGCGAGTGAGTTCTGCAGATGCATGATCCTTTTGAGAGGAATATTTCCTCTGCATCTCTGGTTTAAATCTGCTTAACCCTTATCAACAATCAGTGAACTCGCATTCTCGATTGGCCCACATGAGCATACATACTCTGTGTGTCTACTTCGCCAATGCCCTTCATAACCTGATATTCCTCAATATGATCTCCTCTCATTCTTTGAAATCCTGAGACTGTAGGCGAGACTCCTCAATGCCACTTCATAGGACGGTTCCTAAGGGGGGATTGGTGTGTCACTGATGTAATTTGAATGTTTAAAGTGAGAAAATTAAAGGCGTGCTAGAAAGAATTCCAAATCGGGATTAATGCAGTTCTGGGGTAGTTATCTATATTTAACTTCCAGCTCTGCTCAGACATCCAACGACAATACAACTAATTATCCAAGACCATATTAATCTCGAAGAGAACCAAACAGGATCAATGAAAGACGGATGTCACTGATTATGGAGGTCTCCAGAATGAGGGGTCACAACTGATGTTGTGTGCCCATTCCCCATATGCTTCGGCACTCTCTCTGTTGTTTTAAGTGGTGCCATTCTGACAAATTCCATGGACCTGCACTGTTGCAGTTACCCGAATCATCTTCCAATTCATTTGGATGTAGAAGATAGACAGTGTCTGCTAGGACTTCATGAACATAAATCTGAATAAGGCGGTGGGAAGACCAAACCTGGCTCTACCTTCATCCTTATGGACACCTTTTTGTGTGGCTGAGTCTAGGTCAGCATGGACATTTGGTACACAATCTCCAAGCGGCATTATGTACTGAAGATCTAATTATCTCCGGTGTTGTAAAGGATGGAGCAGGCCTTGATCCAGTTGGACTCTCCGTGTAATTAGACCGTTCTGTATCATCTGTCCTGCATCGAGAAATTTGCAAAGAAAAGGCACCTTTGGACACAGTCCGTCAGAAATTGGTAATCTCGTAGTGTTCTCGAGACGATGCGGGAAAAGGAGAGGGTGGGTCGTCTGCATGGTTCCCTGTGCAGGCTGTCAAAGGCATTTGGAAAAACGCCTCATCTCCAAAACTTTCCAACAAGTGCCAATGCTCCACTTGGCTGTTGGTGAGAAGTGAAGTCCCTGTGAGGTCCTTCCCATATGCCCTGTCGGCACACACTGCCAACGACGTGTCTGCATGTTGATACAGGCTGTCACACGCCTCCTTCTGTGGTTCTTCGCGAGCAGCTCCATGACACAGGACTCTGTGCTTCATGATCCTGTTCCCTGGGATGCACACAAAGAAAAACATTGACTGCACTTGGAGGACCATTTATCCTGTGACAGACACTGTTTGGTCTAACCGAAACATGTGGTCTTCCAGAACAATGGGTTGACACCGAACGAGTGCTGCAGACTGACCCATTCAAAGGGCCAGGGTATGTGCTCCGGGATACACTAAATCTTGGGGCAGTTGCCTCCAAAGTGCAGTGGGAAAAGATCACAATTTAAGTTGTTTCAACTAATGCACCATGTACCTCTGTTCAATTATCGAAAGCTTCCAGTGTCCCAAGTCTATTTAATTTTTTTTTTGTCTAAAATGTGTCTTTGTTTGTTTGGTTAGTTTTCTTGTTGTGCTATTGTACAGAACTGTATTGCCTTTGTGATTATTCATATATAAAGATCTTTTTTTAAAATTCATAAAATGTATTTTTAGAGTAAAAAGAAATGAATGAATACAATAAAACAGAATTTAAATAATTGTGACATGACAATCCGAACTCAATTTTTAATCATTTTATAGAAATCCATATTTAATAAGCTTCTTAATACAATAGAATGAAGGAAAACCGTCCTTGCAGTCCGGTCTAGTTTCTTTAGAAGCTTGTGTCTCAATGTTTCCAAGGTAATTTAGAAGGCGATATGGGGCTGAAAATCATTACGAACTCTTCATGCAGTTGTTACATATGTTTTTGATTAAAAAATGTATATAGAATTTACAATTATCTTCGACTAAGGTTAACAGAAAGTATTGACCAGTCATCTGCACTGCGTGGAACCTCCTATTTATGTTAATCATTATACTCCAACAACAGCCAAACCTTTATTGGTCATCAGTCTATACCCAATAAATTAAATGTGCAATTCCCTTCGAGTCACAGTCTTCCACATACACCGACACACTCAAATGCACACTTGCACATGTAAACTGACACACACACAGAGACACACACACATGCATATACTCTCACACGCAGACACGCACGTGCAAACAAAGACACACACACATATACACACACAAGCACACGCAAACAGATATGCACACATAGACACGCACATGCACACACACACACACACAGACGAGATAAAAAGAAAGAATGTCGTGGATGGCGGAAAGAACTCAGAAGGAAGTCCCAATTCCTCTTCACAATGAAAATGATTTAATTGTATTGATTCTCTTCTGGTCAAAATGTTGTTTCACATTCTTCCTTCTCTCAACGCTCTTATTGATTTACAAAAGGAACGAAGACTGATTCACAGCTAGAAATATTCTCTGTCATCCCCATTAAACGGCTGAGCTCACATGAACTGCAGAAGGAAAACGCAACCAGGCTTCTTCTGACTTAAATGAATTTTTACTGCAGGGAACAGAGGGAGACCGCCTATCAGGCGGAGGTCTGAGGCTTCTCTGGATTTAATTCAGAGCCCCAAGTGGTTCAGCTGTCTGAGAAACAATCACGTCACCACAGGCAGTGAGAAGGCCTTTGGTATTGATAATCTGTCGGTGGCTTACAAACCAAGCAACTACTTGTTCTTAACCAAGGCTCTATCTGTAAGTACCTCTGTTCATCTGCAAACACTTCAACCATTGGGTCACTCTCACTGACAAGTGAATTGGTTACAAATCATGCATCAATCCGCCACTAGACCTTTGGTTTTGAAGTAGGTCTCTTCTCATTTCAGTCAACAATTAAATTCCAGATGTCGAAAAGAATGCTTTTCATATGATTCAGCCCTTATAAAACTGAAATGCCATTCAAAAAGCATTTGCGTACAAAGTATATGATGTACAAAAATAAAACATCAGACTATAGTCTATTTATTCTTTCTACCATCTGACAATGTTTAACAATCAGGGTTCCTTATATCTTTCGTTTATTTCAGAATTTGACACATGAGACAATACATTGGCCATTACATTACGTGTTCCAATAAGGTGCATGATCTTTATATTGAATGGATCCAACTGAATTGTCTGGCATTTTTTGCTGGAAAGTTTTCAATGAAGGCCAGTGGATTCTGTTCAGTGTAACTTCGCATTTTATTATTCCCAGTTGGGTTTCGACTTCATGGTATTGAAGAGCCAACGGCAATCCTAAATCTTCTATTTCTCCGGGAAGTATTTTCCTATGATGTGCATTCTTGCTAAGAGTCGAACATTATGAACTTCTCTATCTCTGATTCATCAACCTGAAACATGACAGCACTCAACCCCAAGCTCACGGATGGCGACATTGGCCCTTTGATTCAACTTCCCTTCTTCCCATTCTACTCACCAGACAACTTTTGCTTGGTTCCTTCACAAATTGTTTTAGTGGCACAACTCACAATCTGAGATTATGCAAAACTTTCCAGCAAATGTACATATTCCGAAAAAAAAATCTACTAATTTCTCATTTAGTTTTTCGAAAGAAAAGCAATTCATGGAACAGAGAACATTACAATGCAGTACAGGAGCTTCGACCCTCGATGTTGCACCGACCTTTGAAAACAATCTCAAGCCCATTTAACCTACACTATTCCATTATCACTCAAATGTTTATCTAATGATCATTTACATGCCCTTAAAATTGGCAAGTCTGCCACTGCTGCAGGCAGGCTTTATATGTCCTTACTAATCTCTGTGTAAATAACCTACCTCCGATATCTTTCCTATAAACATCACTCCTCAATTTAAAACCATGTGTTCTCATGCTAGCCATCAACATTCGGGGAAAAAGGCTCTCACTGCTCATCCTTTCTAATTCTCTGATTATCTTGTATCTCTCTATTAGGGCTCCTCTCAAACCCCTTCTCTCTAACGAAAACACCATGGTAAATCCCCTCTGCACCCTTTCTAATGCTTCTATATCCTTCTTATCATGCAGCGAACAGAACTGCACGCAATATTCCAAGTGCGACCGCACCAGAGTTTTGTACAGCTGCAATATGACCTCATGGCTCCGAAACTCAATCCCTGTACCGATAAAAGCTACCACACTGTAAGCCTTCTTACCAACCCCGTCAATCTGTGTGTCAACTTTCAGGCATCAATATACATGGAATCGATATCTCTCTGCTCATTCACACTTCAAGAATATAACTATTAGCCCAGTACTCTGTGCTCCTGTTACTCCTTCGAAAGTGAATTATCTCACACTTTTACGTATTAATCTCCAATTTCTACCTCTCAGCCCAGCTCTGAAGCTTATCCATGTTCCTCTGTAACCTGCAACATCCTTCAGCACTATCCACTACTCCACCGACATTAGTGTCATTCTATTAGACTCTTCACATTGGCTGTCATTGGCAATACCTGTGTGTTTGTACATGTATGACAGTGTGTTTCTACACGCATGTGTGCCTCTGAGTGTCTGTGAGTACATGTCTGAGTATCTGTGTGCGTGTACATGTGATTGTGAGTGCATATATGTGTGTGTGTCTCTGTGTGTTGCTTTTGTGTGTGGGTGTCTCTGTGTCCGCCTGTTTTTCTCTCTCTGTTTATGCATCCATCTCTGGACATCTCTCTGTATATGTAAGTGTCTGTGTCTGCGCATATGTGTATCTCCCTCTGTATCTATCTGCATGTTTCTGTTGATGAATTTGTGTGCATGACAGAGGTGCATGTGCGTGTTTCAGTGTATATAAGTGTGTCTATTACAGTGCGTTTCTTTGCTTGTGTCTATGTATCACATTCTATCTCTGTGTCTGTGCCGGTGTTGGACTGAGGTGGACAAGATCAGAAGTCGCATTAAACCAGGTCAGCGTCCAACAAATTTATTTGAAATCACAAGCTTCCAAATAAAACTGTTGAACTACAACATGTGACTTCTGACACCATCTACATGTTTGTGCCTTCAGTGTGTTAATATGACAGTACGTTTATATTTCCGTGTATATCTCTGTGACTGTATGTCTGTGCAATAGCGTCTCTGTTGTTTTGGAAGTGAAGCCGTTGAACTGAGGTTAAAAACCCTCTATCTGTGTCACTACTGTGTTTAAGGTGGTAATTTGATGCTGATGATGATGTGTCCTTTATAAGTTTGTGTGTCTCTGTCTCTCTGTACTTGTATATGCCTATTTGCATGTGTGCGCGTGTATGTGTGTGCCCATCTCTACCTGCAATGGGAATTTCTTTTTTTCCAATGGAGATTTGAATAAATTAATTAACATGTTGTTAATCGAAGTTTCAGACTTTCTCTCTCTCTCCGTCTGGCTGTCCATTTGTTTTCAGTGATACAATACCATCCTCAACTGGACTCTTCACGCCACTGCAAAAGCAGATTTTGCTCAGAGAAGCGATCAAGCTGTATGAATCCTCACACTGCATGTTTGTTCCGTTCTTCAAAGAATTTATTTGGAAACACAAATCAGTTTTGCCTGACCTTTGCGATATTGTCCCTGAGACATGAGGAGAAGAAGACGAATATTCCCAGAGCTTGTTTTATCCACTGCAATTTTGTATCAGTTCTCACTTCGATTTTGCGATTTGCATCAGAACACACCTGCAGAAAGTGTAATAAAATTCACCATAGTCTCCTGAAGAGACGATTCACTCCAAGGTTCTTGTCTACAATTATAGCAGAAATACTCTATTTCATGTCTATTATTTCAGGAATGCTGCTTAAAGACAAATCATACCTCACTGCAGAGGAATCCCAAACGTTGCTGCCCTGAGTGTTTTTACTGACTGAGAGACCTCAGCGCAATTGTTACCAAATCCACTCCAGCCTTGTATTTATGTGTGTTTATGTGTGTACGTGTGTGTGTGTGTGTGTGTGTGTGTGTGTGTGTGTGTGTGTGTGTGCTTGCATGTTTGTGTGCAGATGATTACCTCTGTGTTCGTGCGTGTGGGTGTATCTGTGTTGATTGTGCTGGCCTCGCTCTCTCTGTGTCTTTCTGACTGAATCAGACAATTTTTACCCACCACCAATCCATGTGCAGTGATGGGGGATGTCCAGCAGAGGGTAACATTGTCTCACTTTCAACAAAAGAGGCATTCATTGTTCTCATTTGACACTTCGCCACATGACAGGAAATTCCTGCTTGAAACTTCATGGAGTGTGACCCCTTTGGCAGCTGTAACAATGATGCTTAAAAGTAGGGACCTCAGCCATTCGTTCTCATGGATATAACCGATCGAGCGAGATTTTTTACTGCGTTATGGAACTTCACGCTGAACCGAGACAATGTCACTGCATAAATAAAGGTTTCAAGTGTGGTTCTGATACTGTCATGTAATCCCCTGCCACAATTCCTCACATTGAAACTAGCCATCGTGGGATCATTGTGAGATTAATATGCAATCTGTTGAATTGGTACTCAGGAGTAAGACTACGTACTTAATGGATGTATTTGTGCAACAACTTAAAGTATTTTCTGAATTACTTTGTTATTTAGTTTCATCAGATCCCTTTGAAGGATATGATTTTTTGGAGACTTACAGAGGGTTCCAATCTGAGAGGAGTTAACCAGTAGAAAATTCCAATCCCTGGACAATTCCTTTAGATTGTGCTGCACTAGCAAGTCCATAAGTTCCCAGTTGAACTCCCTCTCTGCATTGGGATAAGGCTTCACTTTCAGTGTCCCCATTTGCCCTGGATGGAGGCAGCTCCCACAACACTCAAGAAGCTGAACACCAACCGGGACAAAGCAGCCCCCTCTTGATTGGCACCGCACCCTTAAACATTACCTCCCACCCCACCGACACTCAGTAGCAACAGTGTGCACCAGCTACAATATGCAGCACAGAAATTCACCAAATATCCCCAGTAAACAATTTGCAAACACACGCCCAATTCCATCTGGAATGAAAAGGGTTCTGCTCTCCATCTCCGGGTCTCAATTTTCAGTCTCTTCTGAGCTCGACTGAACACTAAAATGTGTCTGACTGTCAGGGCATTGAGCAACAGAATTAACGCAAATGGCAGATGCACGAGGACGCCACACCTCTGTAAATTTCTCTGGAATCCTCTCACCATCCCGACCTTGAAATATATCACTATTCCTTCAGTGTTGCTTCTTCAGAATCCTAGAATTCCCTCCCTCAGGGCATTGTGGGTCAGGCCACAGCACATGGACTGCAGCGTATCAAGAAGGCAGCTCACTCTTGTCTCCATGGGGTGGCAACTGGTGACGGGGCAATAAGTTCTGACGCAACCAGTGACGCAACCTCTCGTGGGAGAATTGGAAATATCATACCATAGTCTGGAAACATTTAGAAAATTCTTCTGGATTCAATTAGAAATTGTATTTATTCATAATGGAAGAAATTCATGTAACCAGGTATTTTACTGTGTTAATGATGTTCATTCTGAACCTCGACAAAGTTGCTGCATAAATGGATGTATTTGTGCAACAACTTAAATTCTGGAGCATGTAACCAGTCATACCAAAGGAATACAGAAAAGCCAAGTAATCGTAAGGATGGATTCCTTGAATGACATAAGAACTGTACAAGAAAGAGTAACCACAGGATTATGGAAGTCCCAGATTTAGCGAAGACCAATATCACAGATTTCCTTCTGCTCTCCATCTCACAGTCTGTGCAATTCTCTTCTTCGTTCTCACCCTTCAGCCTCTGCTAGACTCGCCTTGTCACTAAAATGTGTCCGACCGTCAGAACAGAATTAAAGCGAATAGCAGTAAAGGGCGCAAAACTGTATCCAGCCAATCTAATACCACTCACCAAGTTTCAGTAAAGTAGCTTGATTTTGTTTTACAGTAGAATGGCACATTGTTGATTATCAACTGACGTACATATTGAAAATTGAAGGGGATGGTTTTCAAACAGAACAAGGTGCAGGTTGTTGCTAGAACCAGAGTTACAGTTCTCTCAGTGCAATATTTTGTTTTCAGCTTCTAATAACAAATACTCACAAATCTGCCAAAGGAGAAAGTGAGAGTGAAGCAGACAGTTCAGACAGTGGCTGCATGTGACACAACCCCAATAACACTGCACACAGGAGTTTGGACAGGAAAGAATTTGGGCAGTAATAAAAGTGAAAATCTGTTAGTATAATGTCAGTGATAATGGCCATCAGATTGGCAACTGCCATAACCACCAGGTAATGAGTCGTGCAAGGGGAAACACCGCATTTTCCCTGGGAAAGGATAACGTCACCAGCAAATTAACCATGTAAGAAAAATGGGAAAAGACACAACAAAAGTATTGATTATAAATTCATCTGTGTCCTCCAGAGTGCAAAAATACAATTTTACCACACTGCCCAGTGCACTCCGTGCGGAGAAGTGGAAGTGACTGGGATTGAATGAGTTTGAATTTCAAGAATTTTTCACCCATCCCAGATTGACCTATGGCCCAACCGCTCCAGAGATTATGGATTTTGGACAGATGCTGAGCTCGTGGATCCTCCAATGAGAACAGAAGCAAGTTTGAGATTTTTCTGGATGAAAGGGAACAATTCAAATGCCTGTGATAGTTTTTCACAGTCCTCAGGTCCAACGCTGGCCAGGTGCAGAACGCCAATAGAAACAGTCATCCCAACACAGACATAGGACTGAGTTATGAAAAACAAAAAAAAAATTAATTTTGCAAATCAGAAACAAAAAGAAAAAGCTCAACAGCTCCTGTCAAGATTTGAATTCTCTGGCAATACAGGCTAAGGCGGAGAGAATTTTGTAACGGATGGTAGCTGGATGAAGTTTTACAAATCAAAGCAGGATGCATCTTCGTCAATTCCTTTGCTGATCATCAAACAAAGATCACAAATTGAAAATTAACAACTGCTCCCTTTGTGGATGAGAGCTCCCAACCACTTTCACATTTTGCTTCTGGATGTGCTACATCACATCGCTGCTGAATAGTCTGGTTCTCATTCTCAGATGATGCTCCTTAATCTCAAATCATCAGCCAGTGGAAATCGCTAATCTTTTCCTGTCTTTTTCTGTTAATAGCTCGTTTTCTCAGATCACACTTCAACCTTCTAAGCAAGCGTCATTTGAACAACAAAACAACAATTGCTCAGCAGGACTGGTAGCATTTGTGGAGAGAAAGGAAATTTACCGTTTCGGATCCAGTGACCCTTCTTCAGAAGGAACTCGCATCATCTCTCCTATTACCTTCAAACTGTGTGAAAGATCAGATGCGACAACACTGATATCAGAAAATGCTGCAGCAGCAGTGAAGTTGGGAGTCTCAGTCAGCGGAGAATTGTACTGAGAGTGTCACTCAGTTAATTACTGTCACTGTTGCGTTGTCTGGATAAGGATGACCAGTCAGTGAACTGGAGATGTTATTGTTCAAAAGGTAAAACCAGAGAGCAGATCAGCAGCAGATTAAAACAAGTTCAATTATCAGAATGTCCATACCAGGAATACCAATAAAAGCAAGAATGGTGTCGAACACCTTCTCCACTTCATTAATTTGTAAAGTTATTTCTCTGTGTGAGGTGATCTATCCCTTCAGTCAGCTGGCAAGCTCCTTGTCTGAAAATCTGAGCCGATGCATTCCCAGAAACACGGCCTTCTACTGTGTCGAAGCTCCTTGGCGAAATTGAGGTGACAGCATTACTCAGCTTTGTTACTGTTTTATCAAATTGCAATAAATGACCCAATTCGTGACAATAATCAGTTTAGTCTCTTAAATATGAAGGGACGTTGCTGCTCAGAATATCATAACGCAATAAAAAAAAGCTGAATCTGAAATCTGCCAGCAATAAAGCTGCCAAATCAAACACCATGTGTCCTATCCCAGATCGTAAAGGAATTTAGCACACTGGGCGCACACCCATCCTTGCACAATACCGGGCACAGTCATTCTATTGTAAGGGGCAGGAGTGCAGAAGCAGGAATGGGTGACAATTGAATAATTTAAGCATTTTCTGATGTCATGCAGAACATGCTGCCAGGGATTAGATCAAAATATTTACAGAAAAAGTTCTCTGTTCAGAAAGTGCACTGGGGCAGCTATTCTGAGGCAGTCATTAAGCTCTAATCACACTTACTGCTTTTTGGATAACAGCTTTATAATGACTGCATGCAAATCTGTAGCACGGCATAAGGGATACCTGTGTCCAGAATCCCTGTGAAATGACGAACGAGACACAGTGGTGTGTGTAGATGGAATGGAACCCTGTTGGTCCACCCTACAATATTGGTGCTGTTCAAGTGAAACCATTAATTTGTGGTGCACTGGAACCCACATACGCACAAATACACACACCCGTACACACGCATGCAAATAGATACACACAGACCTGGGAATGGACTATGCATTAAATTCACTGGTAAAATCTTGTTCGATAACGTTCACCAGGAAGTAATGCCAATCATAATAGATCGATCAGAGACACAGGTACGGTAGTGGTTTCAGTCCCGTTTTACATGATTACATTTGCACGTGATCTGTAGAATAATGAAATGAGGGACACGGCAATATGAGGAAAAACCCATGCCAGCAATTAATAGACGAGAGTTGATCTCGTCACAGCATATGGGGCAGGAATAACCTCAGTTTGGATAAATGGGATCATAAACCCAGAAGTTTGGCTCAACAAGTCAAATGAACCCGAGAAGCACTGAAGTATAAACAATCAACAGGAGACTACAGGATAACTACACAGAATGAGGCTAATCACCACGATGGTGGAGAGTCACGCCAAGATGATTAACGGGATGATGGAACAGATGAGGGCGCAGCTCAGACAGGTTAGCCAATGGAAGGTCCCATCCTGGATTAGTGACAAACAGCGTGAACAATTTGTTCCAGGACAAATCCCTCACCAGCATCTCTCGTTGTCATTGTCAGCCACTCACCGAGGTCGGGGTTAATGATATCTGCAAGTTCTCTCTCGATGAGGCACTGGCCGTGGTACTACGCATTTCTATTATTCTGAGGGACAAAGCTGGTTTGGAGTCAAGAATATCAGAATTATATGGAAAGGGTAGTTGGATGCGTTACCATGACGTCCTCCCATATACTACGGAGAGTAAGAGGATATAAACAGGGATCAGTCCTAAGTAAATGTGAACAAACAGGTCATTCAACTCTATGCTCAGAGGTTGCCCTATTTGAATTCGCTCCTCTCACATCAAGCTGTGGGCCGATTCCTCTCACCTTGATCTATGTTGGGATATCGTTGCTCTGATTGCCACAGGAAATGACAGATATCCCAATAACTTTTTAAGATCATTATGAATAATCCACAATCAGGGGCTATAAGATAGATGGAGCACTATGGGTTATCACTTTATTTGTATTCATTCATGGAAGCAGAAATGAGGCAAAACTATAAGGATGGATTCACAAAAGGCATTCACTGTTTATGATACAGGGCTACAAAACAAGTCAAGATATTTGCTTCAGTGATCAACACATTTCACTTATTTCGTTCCAACCAGAAGTACATTACTATGAACATATCGTAATTCGCATAACTAGTTTGGAGTTTATGTTCACATCACCAAACAGAATCTCACATTGAGGAGTCCAGTTAGTTGTGCATCTGTTATGATGCACAGGGCATTAGACAGCACCTAGTCCTGTTGTCTGAGAAATGAATTGGGAATAGACACGAATGGAGAGAAAATCGAAGCCACAATATTTGCACCAACGTTTCAGTGGAATTAGACATATGCATCACATTGAACATAGGAGGCCATTCAGCTCTTTGCTCCACATCGTTTCAGATCTCTTGACAAAAATGTATCGATCTCAAATTTAAACTTATCTAAAGATCTAGCATCCACTGTCGTTTTTGGAAGAGACCTCTCCCAACCTTCGTGTGCAAAAATCCTTCATGATAGTCTGGCCCTGATTCTCAGACTGTGCTCCCTCGTTCGAAAATTTCTAAACAATAGAAACAGTTTATCTTTCTCTGCTCTGTGTTATTTTCCTGTTAATGCCTTGGAGACATACACACTGAGGAATCTATCCCGAAATCGATCATAGAATCCCGACACTGGTGATAGAGGACATTTGGCCCAACCAATGGCCACCTGAAGAGCATTCTCACCAGATCTTGCACCCCCAGCCTATTCCACTAACCCCCCATTTGGTACAACGAATGTGCTTCGTCTGTGTACTCCTAGTCACTACGGACTAATTTAACAAAGCCAATCCACCTAGCTTTCACGTGTTTGGACTGTGGAGAAATCTGGAGTGCCCTGAGGAAACGCACGTAACACGGGGATAATGTGCAAACCCCACAGGAACAGTTGCCTAAAGGTAGAACCGGACCCCGGTCCCTGGTGCTGTGGGGAGCGGTGCTGACCACGAAGCCACTGCATTGCCTCACCAGATATGCACTGATTTTTGCACTTGCCCTCATTATCTCCTGATATAATTTCTGCCACTCCCAAAAACGTCTTCTTGCCCTGGTAATTCTTCACTTCTATGATTCTGCACATTCCTGTCCAGATCATTTCTTGCTTTCTTACTTGCTCCAGGTCAGACGGAATCTACCGCACTATCCTTTCCATCCTCCGTGTCTTTTAGAAAAGAAACATTCCCCATAATATTTCGGACAGTCTTTCATATTCCAGTCACTGAAGACCAAGAGAACAGACTGACACCCAGATGATCATCATGAACTGTGAATGGTAAAACATGCATTTTCTCTTTGAGTCCTGACTGCACAATGAACACTTTCAAAAGGAAATACCCACCACCCTCAACACTCCTGCCCTAAATCCTGCCAGAATAAACATAATTTATTGTTTTGCAGTTCTAAGGAAGGGTCACTCGACTCAAAACATTAACTCGCTTTCTCTGTCCGCAGGATTTGCCTGCCCTGTTGAGTTTCTCCAGCACGCTCTGTGTTTGATTCAGAAGAAAATTCAGTTTCAGAAAATGTCACACACAAAATACGTGGACTCGAACCGATTCCTGGTGACTGATCATTTTCACAAGAAGAACCACGCACACAATGTGAAGCACGCTTGCAAAGAACTGAAGATTGTTTAAATCTAAAATGATAACAAGAGAGCGCTGGAGAAACTCAGCAGGTCTGGCAATGTCAGTGGACATAGAGTAACAAAGTTAACGCTTTGACGTTTGTGTAAATAGAGTCGCAAAGATGTACAGCACAGAAAC
This sequence comes from Chiloscyllium plagiosum, assembly GCF_037043375.1. Classification (NCBI taxonomy): domain Eukaryota; kingdom Metazoa; phylum Chordata; class Chondrichthyes; order Orectolobiformes; family Hemiscylliidae; genus Chiloscyllium; species Chiloscyllium plagiosum. The sequence continues at coordinate 100,961,583 of NW_028270159.1, read as the reverse complement.
TAGCCCTTTGGTCCGACTCTCTCATGCCGAGTAGATATCCTAACTTAATTTCCTCCAATTTGCTAGCACTTGGCCCACGTCCCTCTTAACCCTTCCTATTAATATACTCAAGTAGATGCCTTTTAACTATTGCAACTGTATCAGCCTCCACCACTTCATCTGGCATCACATTCCATACATGTACCACCCTCTTCCTGAAAACAAGTTGCTCCTTACGTCCCTTTTATATCTTTTCCCTCTCACCCTAAAGCAATGCCTCTAGTTATGGACTCACACACTCCAGGGAAAATACCTTATCTGTTTATCCTAGCCATGCACCTCATGATTTTTAAAATGTCTGTAAGATCACCCCTCAACCTCCGATGCTCCAGCCTATTCAGCCTTTCCCAAATAGCTCAAACCCTCCAATGCCGACAACATCCTTGGAAATCTTTTTTTGAACCCTTTCAAGTTTCACAATATCCTTCGCACAAGAACGAGACCAAAATTGCGCGCAACATCACAAAGTGCTCCAACCAATGCATTGTACAGCCTCATCATTACCTCCTATATTCATTGCTCTGACCAATAAAGGAAATCATACAAACGCCTTCTTCACTATCTCATTGACCTGTGATTCTAATTTCGAGGAGCTATGAACCTGAACTCCAAAGTCTCTTTGATCAGCAGCACTCCCAGGACCTTACCAATAAATGCAAAAGTCCTGCTCTGATTCTCTCAAAAGCATGGAAGATTCTCATTGCACACAGAGCACGGTAAGAAATGGAGCTTTAAGGGGGAAACTAGTGTTTATTGAATGCTTTGACCATTGTCAAGAAAAGCGTCCAAGGGAATTCAAACAGTTTATGTAGCTCTGACCTGAATTTGGTTTGCGTCATAGCATAGATGCATGTGTTTGTACAAGAACTCAAATGAGTGAGCAGATACCCAGTCTCAGTGGCAATGTATGGGGAGGAGGTGTAATATATTTGGTCATGCACAGCTAAGGTGTTCACCAAAGAAGTCACTGCAGATGTCAGATTTAGCAGTATAAAACTGCCCGACACCATAAAGAGAAGAAGAATCGATTTTCTTCGGGTTTTCATCTCTGGATCGCTTTTGTTTTTAGCCTGCTGAGCCCAAAGCCTCCTACGACGAATATTGCTTCCGACAATGTGTCTGGCAGTCAAAGCATTAAATAGTAATATCAAAAAGTAAGGAATCCATGTAACTAAAAGATTTTGCAACTTCTCATAGGCCGCACCTATTGTTGATTTGAGAAAATTCAAACTGGGACGGAATCCCCAGTGAATATTGTCAGTTGTGCGTTGGTGTTCATATGCAAACCAAAATGGAATGTTCTCTAAGTACACCAGCACCGTGACAATTATTATGACCGTAGATGCAGTTCTCACTGTGCTATACTTGGTTCTATGCTTCGGACAGCATATAGCTATAAATCGGTCAAAGGTGAAGCAGACTGTGTACCACACTGACAGATATACATTAGTGCAGCTCATGTACAATATCGGTTTGATGACCACAGTGTAGGAGAGGAATGAATATGGAAACCGTCTGCTCAGAATTTGGAACAAAATAACATTAATGAGCATGACTAGCAGATCTGCTGTCACCATTGCTAGCATGTAGATTGAAATGCATTTAGAAAGGCCGCAATTTCCTGTCAAGAGAATCACGGTTGCCAAGAGGTTTGCTGCAGGAAAGGAAGAAAAATAGGTAAGTTAGAGAATACAGAACAATAGAATAAATGATGGACCGAGCAGCATTATCACCAAGTTAGTAATGCAGAAATCCAAATAATATTTTGGGGATTTTGGTTCAAACCTGAATTCGACATTTGAATCTGAATTTGTAAAGTTTGAATTCAATAAACATCTAGAGCTAAGAATCTAATAATGAAAATGGAATCATTGTCAACTGTCAGATGAAATCCAATTTGGTTCATTACTGCCCTTTAAGAAAGAAACTGCTGCCCTTACCTGTGACTCAGAATCACAACAATGTGATTGACTCGCAACTTGCTCTCTGGGCAGTGAGGGATGGGCAATAACTTTTTGTCGGTCTTGTGACACACACATTCTTTGTGGAATAAAATATTAAATCTTATGATGGTTCACCTGCCAATGTACAGATGTTGTGCTGTGTGTCATGAATTGTGTGCTTTCCTATTGTCATAATCAAAATGATTAACAATAATCGTTTTGAAGCAACTCTTTGTGGATATAATTTCATTGGCAGACCGCAAGGACTCTTCCCAAATTTTAGAGATGCACCCCATAGAAAGGATTCTATCTAGATGCATCACAGCGTGGTATAGCAACTTTTCTTCCCAAAATCACAAGAAAATATTGGGAGACATGATGACAGCCCAGCCCATCATGCACACCCGCCTTTCACCCATTGACTCTAAATTTACTTCCCACTGCCTCAGCAAAACAACTAACATAATCAAAGACCCCTCCCATTGTACTTCTACAATCTTCCAACGCATTCTGTCGGGAAGAGGTCATAAATATTTGTAATAAGTGCAAATAGATACCGGACAATTTTCTTCCCGGCTGTTATCAGACTTCTGAATAGATCTCATAAATGGTACATTTTTCACAGAGTCTGGAATCCCTACAGTAGGGTTTAAGGCCATTAGACACAACAGGTCCACGCTTGTGATATGAAGAGCACCCCACCCAGAATCACCGTGCTATCCTATCCCTCTTACCTTGCATTTCCTATTGCCACACCAACTAACCTGAACACTTTCGGTCTTGCTTCATGTGAACCTTCACTGCAGCTGTATCATTTGCTCTTTTCAATTACCTTTTGCAATGTGTACGGTATGATCTGCCTGCACTATATGCAAAACAAAGTTTTTCACTGTACGTGTGACATTAATTAATAAATCAAAACAAAACAAATCAAATCAAATCAATGGTTTAATAAGGAAGCTCAACACCAGCTTCTCAAGGTCAATGCATGACGAATGACAAAGATTGGCTTACTCTCCAAGAAAGCAGGAGGAAAAGATTCACAGAGATAATGGAATCCATTCTGAAAAAGGTAATCTTGGCAGGAGCATTCATTTTTCCGCAATACATCAATAAACAGGTTCAACAGCGGAATGCACATCTCACTGTTGTGTATGAACGTACGAAACTGGAACAGGAGTAGTGTATTAGACTCTTCGAGCCTGCTTTGCCTTTCAATATGATCGTGCTGTTCTGCCTGCACTTTGAACTCCACATTCCCATCGACCCCAGATTGCCCTGGATTGACCAGCTGAACAAGAATCTATCAACTCCGGTTTGGAAAATATTCAAGGATTCTGCCTCCATCACCTCCTGGTGCAGTGAAATCTAAGTTTGTATGACGCTCCAGGCAGCGACAGAGAGAGAAAGAAACTGTCATCCGTTTTCTCACATGGTGAACCCCAACTTTAAAGCAATGAAATCAGACATTAGGGTTCATTCCTTTACACAATCGTTCCCAAAATCTGCATTTGATACTTGATCAGTTGTACAATTTTAACCGGAAATCAACAATTGTTTTGTTAAACTAAATTATTGAGTGATACCGGCCAAAGGTGAGTCGACAGAGTCAGGTCACAGCTCAAACGTTATGTCACTGATTGGCAGAACAGGATCGAGGGGCTGAATGGCCTATTTCTGTTCCTATGGACGGTGTTACATGACAATCCACATTCTGTTCAAATGTAATTATAAGGAAGTGAGATACGTTAATTAAATAGAATGAAGAGCTGCAGATGCTGGAGATCTGAATCAAAAAACAAACGAAAGTAGCTGGAGAAACTCAGCATGTACGACAGCACCTGTGGAGAGAGAAACACAGTTTACGTTCCAATTCTTTTTCAGAAAATACCTGGAACACCAAAGGCTGCCAACACAGGATAGAAGATATCCTTTATCTGTATAATTATCGGCCGCACCATTGTTTAGAAGAATTCAGTCTTTATGCCTTGTATCTTTTCGCTGAGAATGGATGCGAGATTCACAAAGGCTTCCCTTTTATAACACAGTTGGTGACCAAGCATGAAATGAGTTTGCGTAATGTGACTCATTAATTAGTCCATCAAAGGCAGATAGGTAGTTCATGAAAGCTTTGCAATCAAAATTCATCACAAGGAAAGACATTGAATTAAAATGGGAGAAACAGCCACAAACCTCATAAAACCAGCAGATTAATATTAAAAACTATATACTTGGTTAATTGGAAACAGCTACAACAGCTTTTCCAACACCAAATTCTCCACTTTTGTTTGTATCTGTTTGCCAGTCCACGTAACTGAGCTCGTTCGAATAGCTATAGCCCTCCCTGTTCTGAGCCCGAGGACACAGTATGATTCTTTTCTCTTGCAGCTCCTCCTGCGGTGTTTTAGTACCAGGTCAGGTTCCTCTGACTTTGCCTCAGGTATGAGTGGCGTGTGACGCACAGTGGATGTTGTTTTGCACCAGGAACAATTCATAATAAATGAATTTTCATCTTTCGGAGGCAATCCTTCCTCATGTAACTGGGAATGTGTACTCACTATTTTAGCCAAAGTGTTGGATGCATACGCTATTGGGCATTCTTCTACATTGGGTTATCTTTGGGATAATGCTACCCCAATACCATGCGGTACGTGGGGGTGAGGGGAAGGAAAATTGTATATCAATTCCACATCCTACTTGGAATATAGATGCAATACATTAACGGTAGTGGTGATTTTAATTTTCCCAACAATGACTGGAATACACTTAACGTCAGAGGTTTGGATGGGGTAGAATTTGGAAGAAGCGTCCAGGAGAGTTTTTGGAGCAGTGTGTAAATAGTCCGACGAGGGAAGGTGCCATATTGGACCTGGTACTGGGGAACGAGCCAGGACAGGTGGTAGACGTTGCAGTAGGTGATTTCTCTGGGAACAGTGACCACAATTCTGTAAGTTTTAGGATGCTTGTAGATAAAGAAGAGACTGGTCCTAAGGGAAGAATACTAAACTGGGCCAAAGCCAATTATATCAAAATTAGGCATGAGCTTGGAAATGGAGATTAGACACAGCTATTTGAAGGGAAGTCCACATTTGACATGTGGGAGGCTTGCAAAGATAGGTCAAAGATAGTGCAGGATAGGCATGTCCCGTTAAAGGCAAAGGATAGGAAGGACAAGATTCGTGAATCGTGGATGACAGGAGAAATTGTACAACTAGCCAAGAGGAAAAGGGAAGTGTACATCAGGTCTAGGCAGCTAACAACGAGGAGTCAAGCGGGCTAAAGGGGGTCATGAAATACCTTTGGCGAGCAGAATTAAGGGGAATCTCAAAGCATTGTATTCTTGCATAAGTAGCAAGCGGGAAACCAAAGAAAAGATTTGTCCACTAAAGGATAATGAAGGAAGGCTGTGTGACGAACCTGAGAGAATGGGTGAGATTCTGAATGATTACTTTGCATCAGTGTTCACTGAGGAGAGGAACATGATGAATGTTGAGATTAGAGATAGAAGTTTGATTAATCTGGATCACGTTGACATAAGTAGGGAAGATATGTTGGGCAGGCTAGAGGTTATTAAGGTGGCCAAATCCCCAGGACCGGATGGGATCTATCCCAGGTTGCTGAGGGAGGCGAGAGAGGAAATAGCTGGGACCCTGACAGATATCTTTGTGACATCCTTAAATACAGGTGAGGTACCGGAGGACTGGAGGGTTGCTCATGTTGTCGCCCTGTACAAGAAGAGTAGTAGGGATATTCCAGGTAACTACAGATCAGTGAGCCTGACGTCTGTGGTGGAAAAGTTGCTGGAGAATGTACTGAGGAATAGGATCTATTTATATTTAGAAAGGAATGGGCTAATTAGTGATAGGCAACATGGTTTTGTGCGGGGGAGATCATGCCTTACCAACTTAATAGAGTTTTTCGAGGAAGTGGCCAAGTTGACAGATGAAGGAAGGGCTGTTGATGACATATACATCGACCTTTGAAATGCGTTTGATAAGGTTTCCCATGGTAGACTAATGCAGAAAGTGAAATCATATGGTTTGCATATGGTTTGCAATCATATAATGCTCAGTAACACACAAACTCTGAAACTCCCACATCCGACAGGAAAAGCATATGGCCGAACTAAAAGCAATTTCAGCTACTTAACAATCCACATACCCAGGAAATAGCACCATTTTATTGCTCTAAAAACACTGCTCCAGGCTACTTTAATGTTTATGATTTATATTTTTAAGATTTAATCAGGAGACAATCTCAATAAAACATGTAATCAAACCACCGACGACTTTCATCTAGAAAGTCAATGGCAGCAGGGAAACGGGGTCACCACCCCCTGCAATTTCCCCTCTGAGCCACTCACCACCTTGACTTGGAAATATATCATCATTCCCTTAGAACCACTGAGTCAGAATACGGGAATTATGTTCCGAACAGCATAGTGGGTCTACCTTCAGCATACCGACTGCAACAGCTCAAGAAGGAAGCTCACCACCACCATCTCAACGTGCAACTAGGGGTGGGTAACAAATAATGATTTTCTCAGTGGCCCCACTCACATCTCATGAGTGAATAAACATTAATGATTTCATGATTTGGATACAATAGGACCTGCCAGCGGGCCTCACTGAGGAGTTTTAGTTGCGCAGAGCGAAAGGAATTCATGCCACTGGAAGTTTTACTGCGTTCCTGATGTTGGCTGTGAACCTACATAATGCTGCTGCATAAATGTACGAGTTTGTGCAGCAGCGTATCCTAAGCAGAATATAACCAGTTTGTTTGCAGTAACATAAAGAAAGCGAGTAATCGTCAAAATAGATTCATTGAATGACGTGATAAAAGCAATTTACAACACTGATTAACCACAGGAGGCTGAAACTCCCGGATATGGTGAAAAGCAAAATCACAGACCCCTTTCTGTTCTCTCTGTGATTCTCTCCTTTCCTCTCAAACTTTTGCCTCTTCCGGACTTGACTGGTCACAGGGGTGGCACAGAAGCTCAGTGATTAGCACTGCTGCCTCACAGCACCAGGGTTCCAGGTTCAATTCCGGCCTTGAATGACTGTCTGTGTGGAGTTTGCACATTCTCCCAATGTCTGCGTGGGTTTCCTCCCAAAGGTCACAAAGATTGGCCACGAATTGTCCATGCTAAATTGCCCATAGTGTTAGATGCAGTTTTCAGAGTTGAAATGGGTCTGGGTGGGTTACACTTCGCAGGGTCGGTGTGGACTTGCTGGGCCGAAGGGCCTGTTTCCACGCTGTAGGAAGTCTAATCTAATCTAAAATGTGGCTGACTGTTCGAGCATTGAGCAACAGAAATAAAGGGAATGGTACTAAAGGGGTTAAAACTGTATCAAGCCAATACAATGCCATGCAACAAGTCTCAGTGTACTAATCTGACTCAGTGCCACAGTATATTGGTATGTTGTTGATTATCCGAGCAGGCTGATGTTGAAAATAGAAGGGGCTTTTTTTCTTCAAACAGAACCGGAATGTTGGTTGTTGCTAGAAACACACTCGCAGTTTTCTCAGTGTAATATTTTGTTCTCAGCTTCTGTAAGTGGTCATTTATCTTGCTCACCCACACATTGCTCCTGTTTAACCCCCTTTTTAATCCTTCCAAGTCCTACTTACAGTTTATTGTACCATCAAACTTTGTGTTGTCAGCAAACGTAATGATCCCATCAGCTCAATCATTGATCGAGGTATTAAATTGCTCTGTCTTGAGCAATAACCCTTGTGGCACCCAGTGCTGCAAGTCTAATATCCTGAAAATGACCTGTTTATTCCCACTCTCCGTTTATATCAATCTTCACACTAAGCCCTTATTTCCTCAACACTACATGGGCTCACTGATGTATATTAGCTTCTGGTTTAACAACGATTTAACAATTCTGCCTCCCATGCTCAGGACTCTGGATGGAATAGAGAAGGATCTATTTCCAACTGCCTTCATGCATTTACAGTACCACGAAGGGAACATAAAATTATTCATTGTCATCTGTTGTTGTACAGCTCTTGTCTGTCTCAGGGTATCCTCGGTAAATGTCCAGTGGAGTGTTGCCCTTGTCCCTGTGTGAGCCTGTCTCTGTCTATAAATCTCGCTGTCTAACGGATTAGCTATCTGAAGCACAGTCAATATGTTCCTGTTATACAAGGAGGAAGCAATGGATAAACCTGAAATTACAGACCAGTCACTGTACCCTCATTGGTGGGAAAACTGCTGGAAGCAATTGTGGGGGACAAAATGAATCTGCATTAGAAGAGATAGTGATTAATCAAGAACAGGCAATATGGATATATGCAGGGAGGGCATGTCTGATAGGCTGGATTGAGGTTTTCAAAGATGTGACCAGATATGTAGTTGAGGTCTACAGAAGGTGTCAAATTGGACCTCAGTGAGCTTTATGATAATTGCTGCATGGTGGCTCAGTGGTTGGCACTGCTGCCTCACAGCGCCAGGACCCTGGTTTGATTCCAGTCTTGTGGTGTTTGATTCCAGTATTCGTGGAATTTGCACAATAACTCTGTCTCTGTGTGGGTTTCCTCGCACAATCCAAAGATGTGCAGTTCAGAGTGGATTGGCCGTGCTAAATTGCCCATTGTGTTCAGGGCTGCATAGGTTAGGTACATTAATGAGGGGTCGATGTAGAGTAATAGGGTAGAGGAATGGGTCTGAATGGTTTCCTCTTCAGAGGGTCAGTATTCACTTTAGGGCCAAATGACCTGTTTCCACACTGTACGGATTCAACATTTCTAAGAGTTTCACATGGAGAGCTGATATCAAAGGTTATAATGGTTCCCATGGAATTCAAGGAAATATGAAAAACTGGATCCACAATTGTCTGAGTGGCAGGAAGCAGAGAGTGAAAGTTGAAAGGGGATTTTCTGACTGAAGTTGGCATCCAATGGGACCCCAGGGCTCAGTTTGGGTCCTTTGCTGTATCTGGTTTATTAAACTAAACGATACTTGAATGTAGGGGTAATGACTAGTGAGTTTGAAGACTATGCAAACATTGGAGGGTTGGTAAATAGTAATCAGTAATACGGAGGATAGTTTCAGTTTACAGCAGGGTATAGATTGGCTGATCACATGGGCTGATCAGTGACAAATGCAATTCAATCTGAATAGGTGTAAGGTGATATACTTGTGCAAGAAAACAATGCAAGGGTATACACGATGAATGATAGGACCATGGGAAGCATCGGATATCAGAGGGTGTTAATGTCGATGGAAAGAAGCAACTGAAGGTATCAGGAACGATGGATAAAGTGGATTAGAATGCATGTGATGTGCTTGGCTTCATTCACCGAGGCTTACATTTATGTGCGTGTTTGAACTGTATACAATGTTGGTTTTGCCGTGTTAATTTATATCAAAGGGCAAGAGCATAAAAGGAGATGCTAGGATATATTTCTCATCCAAGCATCGGTGGGAGTCTGGAACGCATTGCCTGTAAGGATGGGAGAGGTAGAAAACATCATCTCGTTTAAGAATTATTTGGATATACAAGTGTGATGCCAAGCTTTCAAGGCTGTGGGTCAAGTGCTAGAAAATGGGATTAGAATAGTGAGGTGGTTGTTTTTGGACAATAACAGTCTGACGGGAAGTTTTTATTGTGTGATGTAGTCCTCAGTGATTCTCTGACACACAGACACCTACCCCACCACCACACACAAATACATACAGAGTCAAGCATAGAAGCTTGCACAAAGTCACCCAGACACACTCTCTCTCTCTCTCTCTCTGTCTCTCTCTCTCTCTCTCTCTCTCTATCTCTCACACACACACACACATGCAATCATCATGTAAAGGGCAGTTACTGATGGGAAATAAATGCTGACCAGCCAAAGATGGCGCCATCCTAATGGTGAGTAACAAACGTGCCGTACTTGAACGTATTCACTCACGCAAACAATATCATATGTAGGCCGACACAAAAGCAAGCACAACTACAATACACTGACAACCAGACAGGAGTGCACAAAAAGTACGAGACAGACACACTTCTACACACAGAGAGGCAAAATAACATACACACTTTATCAAAAACACACAGAGGAAACAACACACGAATGCATAAACACAAACACAGATTGAAATTCTTAATACAAACTCATATCCAACTCAACACTACAGAAACACTTGCACTACCACACAAATACGGAGGAAGTGCTTCCACAATAGTAAATTCATGGGAATCAGTAATGCAGAAGCAATATTCCAATAATTCAGTTCATGCCCTCGAGTCACAGATGTTTAATTCTGCATTCATTAAAATCTGTGCCAAAACACAAAACTCCCTTTTTAACTGCTACCACAATAGTCCAGCTTGATCACTCCTTCAGGGAAGGAAATCTGCCATCATTACGAGGTTCCAGGGTCTGGTTGACCTCTGTGCAATTGGAACTGAGGTGCAAATGCTGGTTTTGGCAGCAACGCGCAGCAATCCACAAATAAAGAGAAAATAAGCAGCGACTCACACTCCCATTCACTCATATTTCAAGACACAATGGAAAACAGAAGGACTGGATTACGATTGGTTAATAAGTTGCACGGATGCTAAGTGATGGACCGAATCGATTCTCCATGACATTGTCGGTGCCCAATGGTGATGCTGAGCTGAGGAGGGAATTCTGACAGTGTTTGGTACTTGAACCATCAAAGTCGTTCTTCCTGGATTTTTCCAAATGACCAGGATCTTGGACCACGTGGTGCAGATGTGAGGCAGAGACCATGTTCATTCAATTGGACAAGAGAGAAGCAGGTCAGCCTTAATACTCTCTGTTCGTTACACCAACTACTGGTCACAGGTCAGCCTCTGTCGGAATTACCAACTGGTCGTCCCAGGCGACTGACTTCACGAGTCAACTTCTTGTTTTAACAGTGCTCTCTGTTCAAGGTTGGACATTGGTTAAGCTTTTTCACCAGTCCATGGCTTCAGTTATCTGATTGGCTGATTTATTTATTTTCACGAGTACCAAAGTTCAGTGAAAAGCTTTGTTTACGAGCAGTACAGGCAGATCATGGTAAGGAAGAATGTACAGATAAAATAAACTTAGACAGAGGCATTCAGATGAAACTTCACAGGGTGTGCGCTAAGCGATATAAATGTTAGCAATATAAGCATTATTTGAGGCGAGAGAGTGCAATCATCTGCCTAATACTGGCTGAAAAGGAGCTGTTCCAGACCCCGTTGGTGCATCGGTCCAGGCTTCTGTATTTTCTGCCTGATGGAAAAAGTTGCAGCAGATCATTGTCTGTTTGGCTGATCTGCTTTCAGTTATTGCATGGTGCTCTCTGATTGGCTGGCTGCCCTTGGACAAGTCTCAGTTGCTTTATTTCTTCAATAATTTAATAATTGCTGTAAAGGGATATTGCAACATGTTCAGGTGTTGCTCTCGAAACTTCGACTGAGTCAACCCATATATGCAGGTATTGATGCAACAATTTGCATCTAACAACATCCATCCAATTTGTTGAAATATATACTCAGACAGTGTGTAATCCATCGGAACAGTTCCTGTAATTTTAGAATACAAGAATTCTACAACATACACTGACCACAGAACGATGAAGTTGCCCGAAATGGTGAAGAGCAAAATCACAGACTTCCTTCTGCTCTCCATCTCTGAGTCTCTGGCATTCTCTCCATTGCTCTGACCTCTCAGTCCCTTATGTACTCGACTAGTCACTAAAATGTGTCATACTGTCAGTGCATTAATCAATAGAATTAAAGTGAACGGAAGTATAGGGGTTAAAATCAGATCCAACCAAACAAATCCCCCCATCCAGGATCAGTATAATAACTTGGTTTTACACTGCAGAGCCATGGTACATTGTCGATTATACTCAATGGCTCAAATGTAAAGTAGTATGGGATGTTTCTTAAACAGAGTAGGAAGCAGGTTACTGTTAGAACAATGGCTGCAGTTTTCTCAGTGCAATATTCCATTTTCAGCTTCTGGCAACAAATGGCCACAAATCAATCAAAGGAGAAAACAACTGTGAACCAGGCAGAGCAGTCTATCATTGCAGAGGCGAGTACAGTTTTGAGGCTGCACACAAGAGCAATATCCAGCAATGTCCCTGGGAAATAATGATAACTGATGTGCCACAACAAGTTGATTAAAAAAAATGACTGAAATATCTACTATTGCCATGGCCACCAGGTAGCGAGTGGTACAGGTATATAGGTCACACTTTCCACGATACAGGATGACAATTGCCATTAAATTAGCTGAAAGGAAAGGAATGGAAAATGATGTGAAAATGACTGAACATACATCCTCCATGTACAATGAAGGTTGTAAGTTTATCTTGCCGACTGAAGGGAGGAAATCAGAAAAGCTATCAGTCAAACTGTGTTTGAACCCCCTCAAATGCACAAGGAACTTTTTTAGAAATGATTGCAGTGATCAAATCTGAAAATATTCACGTAAACAGTTGCGGCTATTGAAAGGAGAAGGAGTCTGTTAAGTGTAATCGGGGGAGCTAATTGCATATATCCATTTCCTTTTGGATCTCTGAAGGAAGACGTTCAGACCTTAATTTCATTGTGTTGTGACAGAATGGTCAGAGGGACAGAAGGCAAGTCAATACGTATTGCTGATGGCGTTGATGGATGAGGAGGCATGTTGGAGGATGAGATAAATATCTGTTCACTGATAAGACAATGGGAAACCCGATAAAAAAAATTCTGAACGAGAAGTGAAGAAGTCAAGGAAGGCTTGTGACAGTGATAGACTGTGTGAAGAAACAGTGTTCTGGAACTTCCACCAATACAAACATTAAAATAAAAGATAACATGTATGAAGGTGAATAAGAAGAGGGGACGAATGTTTCTGAAGGTGACTGCATATGAGTATAAAGCAAAACTATACAAAGCATTTAAGGGCAAATGTTTACTTATGCGACCCTGTGTAGAACATACGTATGCAGGAAAACTCAGAAAATACGAAACTCGGGTAGCAACAACAAGAATAAAAAGAAAAAGTAACAATAAAAAGACAAACGTATTGCCTCTGGAATTAAATAGACAGTATTCAGACAAAATTAAATTAATTAATGATATTCATGCAGCTGAATAGGTCTGACCTAATAGCCACTACAGTGACACTGATGTGTTAACACCAATCGATATCGGGTAAAGCATCAGGTATAATTCAAAACGATAAACTTAACCAAATCATTTTACTCTTCACGACAACTTATAAGTGTGACAATTAATTTAGCACGAAGTATTATGAGACATACAGTAAAAGCAGAGAGCAACATAATCACACAATATCGCTGGCTATTGTCACTTACCAGGAATTCCAATAACAGCAAATATCATGTAATATAATTTCAGCATATCATCAATTGGACGGGACATTTTCAGTGTGAGGTGCTAACTTTCTCTGAGATGCAGATAGTCTCTCCCTGAATTATAAACTGAAGACTTTAATTCCCCAAGTCTTTCAATTGTAGCCTGTAAGATCACCCCTCTAGGGATATGGCGTTACATTTTCAACTCAATGAAAAACAGATCGTGACAACGTTTCTGTGTGATCAGTAACTGAATACAAAAAAAAAAATCTTGAAGAGGTTTAGCAGCAATGCCATAGAATTGTGGTATCATCATTTCAAGCAGAGAGACAAAAGCAGAAAGGGGAGGGAAGAAAATAGAGAGAAGTGGGGTGAGAGAGTCAGAGACAGAGATAGTGTGAATGAGAGTGGGATGGAGAGATTGAGAGAGAAGAACGAGGGAGACAGAGCGATAGACACGTGGAAATTAAGACAGCAAGTGTGAGAGATAGAAAGAATTAGAGAAAAGATGGAGATCGAGATTGACAGGGACAGAATGGCAGAGGAGACAGTATGAGAAAACAGAGATATACAGATAGAGACAGGTTCAGACAGACATAGACAGAATTAAGGAGGGAGAATAGAAACACACACACACACACACACACACACACACACACACACACACACACACACACACACACACACACACATACACACACACACACACACACACACACACATTCAATCCCGCTTTTGCTCTCTAAAATCAATTCTGAAGAATGGTCACTGAAACCGAAAAGGCTATTTTTGCTTCCTAACGACAGTTGAGGCTATATCTGCTGAGTTTCTCCAGTCTGTTTCGTATGTCCAGCATCCCTGTTTATTTGTTTATTTTTAATTACTGGTTCATCCTTGTTTAATAAATCCCAGACAAGTCACCCATTTGTTCGAAACAAAAAATAAAATGTTAAAGATATCATCAAACACAACATGAAGGTCCACAAAATAATGAAAGTACAGCTCCAGCAGAAATAAGGTTGAGCAGAAATTGACAAGCCATTTAATATGGAGGGTGCACGTGGTTTGAGGAAACAGACAGTGCACTTTCTACGATTTGAAAGAATGTGAGGCAATTCCAGTGAACGTTATGAAATGTTTCATCGGTGGATGTGAATCAGATGATTCCTTTGTCAGGTGACTCCTGGACCAGGCAGCACAGAGTCAGAATTAGAGGTACATGGTTTAAGTTTAAGACAGGGACATATGCAATGGATTACAAATTCAGCTCATCAAGGCTGATCCGCCAATCAATATGATCATAACTGATGGAACACGACAATGTTTTTACTCATCCCATCTTCACAAACTTGCAGCTTCACAAAACCTTGAATAAAAGCATTATGAAACTATATTTCCAAATCTTTATTTCGATTGTACATGATTGGGTAGGGAGGAATTATCTGTGGTAGGAATTTGCCAATAACTGCGGACATTTCACGAGTTTGGGATTGGGTGATGTGAGACGAGATTGTTCCAGTCGATTTTGGGGGCGTGAACAACAAACCAGGTTATTGTCTGAACAGCGTTAGATTGGGAAATGGAGAGGTGCAACAAAATCTGAGAGCTCACCACACACCAGTCGCTCAGGGGATGCATGCATGTGCAGCAAGTGGTGAAGAAGTTAAATGGTACTTTGGCCTTGAGCGCGAGAGGATTGGATTACAGCTGCGGCGATGTCTTGTTGCGATTGTGCAGGGGTCTTAATGAGACTCCACCTGGAGTAATGTGTGCAGTGTGGGGTCTCCTTATCTGAGGTAGGATGTACTGGTAATGGAGGGAGACAAAGCATGTGGGTGACATGATGGCTCAGTGCTTAGTACAGCTACCTCACATTGCCAGCTACCCAGGTTCGATTCTAACCCTGGGCGACTGTCTGTGTGGAGTTTGCACATGCTCCCTGTGTCTGTGTGGGTTGCCTCCGGGTGCTGCAGTTTCCTCCCACTGTCCAAAGATGTGCAGGTGAGGTGAATATCCAAGTTAAATTGCCCATCGTGTCAGGTACCTTAGTTAGGGCTAAGGGTAGGGAAATGAGTCTGGGTGGATCACTCTTTGGAGGGTCGGTGTGGACTTGTTGGGCCGCAGGGCCTGTTTCCACACTGTAGGGAATCTAGTCTAGTTTCCAAGACTGATTCCTGGGATGGCAGGACTGATGCATGGAGAGAGATTGGATCTGTTAGGATTTGTTCACTGGAGTTGAGAATAATGAGGTGGAACCTCATCAGACCCTGGAAAGTTCTGCTATGGTAAACACAATAAGAATATTTCCGATGACCAGGGATCCCAGAACTAGGGCGTCAGGATACGGGATGGGTATGTTCATACTGAGATGAGGAGAAATGTTTTCACCCAATGAGTGGAGAACCTATGAATCAATCTGCAATAGGAAGCAGTTCTAGCCACAAAATTGTATGTTTACGAGATGGAAGTCAATGTTGTTCTTAGGGCTAAAGGGTTCAAAAGAAATGGCGGAGAGAACAGGAACAGGGGATTGAACTGGGTGATCAGGCAGAGTGCGTTGAATTGCAGATCAGGCTCGCAGGGCCGAAAGACATACTTCTGCTTCTATTTCCTGTGCTTCAATGATGGACGTAGTGTAAAGCCCTTAAGAATCTTTCTATGTGTCAATATGTGTTTGGGAGGAATCTGCAAACAACACATGACCGGCTGCCTGCATGAAGCTAGCACATTAAGGGCACAGAGTAAATTTCCCAAAAGTGGGACGACTCACACGCACCAATGTGGCTATCTGACCATGATAGCCATGGCCAATGATC
Organism: Chiloscyllium plagiosum; assembly: GCF_037043375.1. Taxonomy (NCBI): domain Eukaryota; kingdom Metazoa; phylum Chordata; class Chondrichthyes; order Orectolobiformes; family Hemiscylliidae; genus Chiloscyllium; species Chiloscyllium plagiosum. The sequence continues at coordinate 100,945,474 of NW_028270159.1, read as the reverse complement.
TGAAGCCCTGACATATTGCACACCTTATCGCTCTGTCTCGCTGTCCCATCGTCACTTGGAAATATATCAGCGTTTCCTCAGTGCTAATGGGTCAGAATCCAGGGATTCCCTCCCTAAGGGACATTGTGAGTCTGTGCCAGAGTAAATCTCTCACTACGCTGTCCCCGATCAAATATTCCCAGTACAGTGACAGTACGGGTTTGATACAGAGTAAATCTTCCTAAGAAATAAGAAGAGTTTGGTGACGTTATTGAGCTTGTTCTACAGGTCCCCAAGTAGTCAACGGGAATTAGAAGATCAAGTATGCAGAGTGATTGGAGGGACTGGGATTATCAGAGCGTTAAGGGTCCAGATATGAATTTGTTAAGTGCGTTCAGGAAAGTTTCGTTAAGCAGTATGTAAAGAATCCTACTTGGCAAAGAACAAAACCTGACCAATGTTTGAGAAATAGGGCTGGACAAGTGTCACAGGGGACAGTTGGGAGCACTTTGGAACCAATGACTATAGATTATTAATTCTAAAATATTTATGGAAACGGACAACAAGTTCAAGTTCTAAAGTGGGGCAAGGCGTATTTTGATTGAATTAGACAGTAGATTGCAGGTGTGGTCTGGAGTACTTTGTTTGCAGGCATAGTGATCTCCGAAAATTTGGAGGGCTTTAAAAGTGAAATAGCTTCAGTTTAAGGTCTACATGCTCCTGTGAGGTGGAAAGGCAAGACTGACAGGGATAGGGAACCCTGGGTGACCAGACATATTGAGGGTTTGACCCGAAGAAGTGGAGGTATGGCTCAGCTACAAGCATCTGGTACCAAGGGAATCCCTGGAGGTATATCAGGAACGCAGGAGTTTACTGAAGAAGGAAATCAGAAGGGCAAAAAGGGGGCATGAGGTAGGCTTGTCTGAGAAGATTAGTGTAAATCCAAAGAAGTCATTTCAGCATATTAAAGATAAAACAATAACTAGAGAGAGAATAGTGCACCTCAAGGACCAAAGTAGACATGTATGGGTGATGTCCTCAATGAATACTTCTACTCTATGTTGGCTGTGGAGAAATACGTGAAGACTTGGAAACGTGGGAACGTTAGTCGTGATATCATGAGGACCGTTCATATCACAGCAAAGGTGGTGTTGGACATATTAGAATGCATGAAGGTGGATAAATCTCCTAGTGCTGACCACATATATCCAGGAACACCGCAAGAGGCGTGAGAAGAAATTGCCGGGGTCCTGGATACTATTTTTGCATCATTTGTTGGTCTGGTTGAGTTCCTGGAAGACTGGAGGGGAGTGGGTATTGTGTCATTATTCAAAAAGAGCTGGAAAGAAATACCTGGGAACTATAGATGAGTAAACATAAAATTTTGGTGGGCAATTAAGCTGAGAAAATTCAGCGAGGTAAGATATGCATGCATTTGGAACGAGAGGGTTTTATTAGGAATAATGTTGTGCGTGGGAGATCATGCCTCACAGATTTGTTAGAGTTCTTTGATGAAATTATCAGGACGTATGACGAGGGCAAGGTGGTAGAATTCGTCTAGTGGATTTCAGTAAGACCTTGGATAAGGTTGCTCATGGTACGCTGCTCTGGAAGGTTAGAACGCTTGGAATCCAGGGATCGCTGGAAAACTGTATATGCAACTGGCTTGATGGTAGGAAGCAAAGAGTATCAGTGCAAGGATGCTTTTTGTCCTGGAGGTCTCTGACTAGTGAAGAGATGGAAGAATTTGGAAGATGGAAGAGATCGATGCAGATCCCATTCCTGCTATTATCTATATCAATGATTTGGATCAAAGGTTACAAGCATGAATGGTAATTTTGCAGATGACACTAAAATAGGTGGTATCATGGACAGTGAGGAAGGTTATCAGAAATTGTAACAGGACCTTGATCATCTGGGCAAGTGTTCGAGAAATGGGAAATTAAGCTTTGTGTAGATAATTGTGAGGTCTTGCATTTTGGAAAATCGAATCAAGGTAGAGTTTCATGGTGAGTGGTAAGACCTTAATCCGTACAGTGAGACATGGGGAACTTGGAGTTTAGGTGTATGGTTCTCTGAAAGTGGAGTCGCAGGCAGACAGGGCATTGAAGAAGGCTTTTGGCACACTGGCCTTCATAAGTCAGGGTACTGAGTAGAGAAGTTGGAAAGTTATGTTGTCCATGTTTAAACCAAGACTATAAAGAGGTCAGGCGCTGAGTGACCCTGGCGAAACCCAAACTGGGCATCACTGAGCAGGTTATTAGTGAGTAGGTGCTGCTTGATAACACTGTTAATGACTCCTCCTATCACTTTATTGATGATCGAGAGTAGACTGGTCATAATTAGCCGGTTTGGATTTATCCTATGTTTGTGTTGCAGGTTTCTACATTGTTGGGTAAACACCGGTGTTGACCAGTGGTCAGCAAGTTCTGAAGCACATGTTTTCAGTACTATTGCTGGAATGTTATGAGACCCCATTGCCTTTGCAGTATCCAGTGGCGTGTATTGACTTGGCTGGAGGCAGGTATCTGCGATGCTGATGACCACTGGCGGAGCTCGACATGGATCACCCACTTGGCGCTTCGGACTGAAGATTGTTGCAAATGCATCAGCCTTATCTTTTGCTCTGATGTGTTGAGCTCCCCCATCATTGAGGATGTGGATATTTGTGAAACATCATTCTCCAGTGAGTTGCTTAATTGTCCACCACCATTCACATTGGATGTGGAACGACTGCAGAGCTTAGATCTGATCTGTTGGTTGTGGGATCGCTTAGCTCTGTCTATCACTTGCTGTTCATG